>NW_027205049.1:0-600000 GCF_024711535.1 Dipodomys merriami | reverse complement strand
ATTACCTCTCCATTCTTCATAAATGTGTAAATAATAATAGTGTAGCGAGGAGCCAGTGGTTCATGTTTGCAACCCTATCTGCTAAGGAGTCTGAGAACTGAGAATCTTGGTTCAAAGCCAACCTAGGCAGGAAAATCTGTTAGACTCTTATCACCCATGAGCCACCAAAAAACTGGCAGTGGTTCAAGTGGTAGAGCACTAGTCTTGAGATGAAGAGCTGAGGGACAATGTCCAGGCACTGATTTCAAGCCCCACGACTGACAACAATTAAAAATAAACAGTTAAAAATAAACAAATAATTTGACATAAACGTTAAAATATATATTCTAAAATTTTTTAAATCCTCACTAGATATACTAGTTTATATAAATGTCAAGAAGTGTTTTCTGCTTTTAGTTGACACTGAATCAATTGTGTAAATCAGACATTTCTCACTCAATTCATATTTGTATGTTTATATACTTATATGCCATAAGTATAATGAACTGATTCGTGATAGGCAGTGCTGTTTTAGGAATCTCCCTTGACTTTCTAACATTAACACTTCTAGCAGAAAATCGATATGCCCTCCAACCTTGACAGAGGTTTCGTCTCATTGGAGCAGAAAAGTATAAGCCATAATCATTGTTTGGAACAACTGTAACATTTTACGTGCATTTCACTTAATTTAAGAACCAAAACATTCAAGTCATCATAACCATGCCAGTAACAGCAAGATGTCTTCTGAGCTTTTCAGTATCTTAATAGATGAAAATCTTTAATTATACATATATTTTTTTCTGCCTAACATCCTATATATTTAGAAGATCTTTTTGTGAAACTCTGTGTTCCTGATTAGAAGATCAGAACAAAGGCAATAATTAAAATAGTGGAGGAAAATACTTGGAAACAATTTAAAAAGCAATCACAGACACTCCTGAGTTCACCTGATGCAATTGGAATATTCGTTAAAGTAACACGTTTTGTCATCATTTAAAGAGCAAGAATTCAACTTTAATTAGCAGTGAAGAAGGGAACAGAAATCTTTGTTTGGAGGAGTTCCAGGAAGATGGCAGAGGAGAAGCTGGAGGCTAAACAAGTTCTCGCATAGAAAGCAGTTTTAGTGTTCCAGTGAACAATCCTAAGCCAGAGAATCATACCAAGTCTGCCATCACAGTACAGAGAGTTAGGCCAGAGAGGGAAAATCCAGGCAAGGAGATAGAGCCAGCAGCCACGGCTGCGGCTGGAGCTGCAGTGAGGGCGGCCATTGCCGCCATACCTGCAGGACAGAGAGTCCCAAATGAAGGAGCCAGACACGGCGGGCGAACGGATTCTACTCAATACCAGCAAGAACTGAAAAGGAGCAGGCATCTTCATCCTGTAGTTTGCAGACCAGAGAGGACACAGGAACCAAGACTTGGTGTGAGTAGAAGTCTCACATCCTCACTCTTTCTCAGGGAGCAGAGGAGGGAAAGCCACCCCTCCCCCCACACTACTGGAGATCTCCATCTTTGATACGGACAAAAGCCCAGCTGAGCTGCTAGCTCCAACTCAGGCATTGGAAGAAAAGTAGAGTCATTTAGCCTAGTCAGGAAAGTCCTTGAACCTCTCTCCAAGTTCAGGGCCAACAAAGCCAGAAGCCCAGGTCTCCACTGTGGAGGGCGAGCCTTGAGCAAAAGCAGTGCATAGACTGTGCCCAGATCCTGAGTTCAAGGTCCGGGTCTGGCAACACACATACATACAGAAGAATTTGTGTAGCCATCCAGCTAAAGCAGGTCACCCTCTCATCTCCAACTGAATTGGACATTGTTCCCTGGGAAAAAGGGCTGGGGGAGCTGCTATCTTCTTGACTCCGCCCATGCTGCTTGCATCACAGAATTCTGGCCACACCCCCATTCTTTCATGGTTATTTCTGACCAATGGGATACAAGAATGGTGACCACGCCCACATTCCATGCTGCCTAGTAGCACCCTGGATTCCCTCTGTTAGTTTACACCACTATCAGCAGTGGAGGAAGGTAGAGGTGCCTGAGTGGTGAGGAAGAGACACAAGCAACTTTGGAGTATAGTAGGAAATAGAGATGCTTGCCCGCATTCTGGCTCCCTCCCCACCTTCCCAAGTTGCAGGATTTCAAAATTCTGGCAATGGTGCACTGCCAGCCCGCCTAAAGCCCTGACCTGGTCCCTGGCACTGGTTCTCTGCTCTTGGCCCATGTGTTTGCAATACCGCTGCCATTGCTGCAGCCTCCAGCAGCTTTTCCCAGCAGCCCAGGTGAGTGGCTGCCCCCAAATCACCACTACCTGGGATCAGACACCCCTCTGGGAGCACCATGACCCCCTGCTTGTTTCCTCACCCTGACTCTGAGAAGCCACCTTTCTGTCTTGGGCATTTCTGAAACAGAGACTCGATATATCCTCTGGTTGGACTGGATCAAGGTCCTCCTATCTGGGACAGGTATGCTCCACCAGGCCTGGTCCTCTGTAGTTGGGATGGTAAACATGTAGCGCTATGCTCAGTAATCATTTAGATGGATTATCCCAAACTTTTAGTCCACAGAAGCCAATTCTTGACCACAGGTGAAGATCTGAGTAGGGCCACAACCATCAGAACACATTCTCCTCACAGGACAGTTGAGGAAACAAGGGATTTATACAGAGGGAATCTCTGGAACATGGCTTGGCATGGAGGGAGTGGCATTCAGAGAAGGTTCTCTGCAATTCTGTGAGCAAATGACAGGAAGATACCCACATAGGGCTCAGGTGGGGCCAGTTATTAATCATGCCACAGCTGGGGATTTTGAAACAAAACATGGCTCTCTTTCATCATTACCCTATCCCCATGAGGAAGGGGATCCTTCACTGTTTTGAATTTTGCATCTGGGGAAACTGAGGCAAAGAGAAGTCAGGTGACCTCCTTATGACTTCAACTTCACAGGAAGCTCGGCCTGACTTCACTACCATGCTCCCTAGGACAATGGGTGCTATTCAATGCACTTCTTGTGGTAGGAAGTCCACTTTTGTCAGTTGTGGGGCTTGAACCCTAGGCATGGGCACTGTTCCTGAGCTCCTCCGCAAAAGGCTAGTGCTCTAGCACTTGAGCCCACAGCACCACTTCTGGTTTTCTGGTAGTTTTTTGGAAATAAAAGTCTCAAAGACGTTCCTGTGGGGGCTGTCTATGAACCATGATCCTCATATGTCAGCCTCCAGTGTAGTTAGTGTAGAGAGCTGCGAGAGGCCGCACCTGGAAGATGGTGCCAGCTTCCGCCCTCCGCCTTCCCGATGGCGAGTGCTCTCTGTGGTAAACAACTCCTGATATGGCTAAGGCAAAGAATCTGGCTTGCTTCCGCGCGCACCTGAACCTATTGGTGGTTCCCACGTGGTGTATCAGGGTTGGCTACCCAGCGGGTACTTAAGGCTGTGGGGAATTCTCCCCGGGGTTGGGGTCAGAAGATTACAAAAAGGTCCTGAATAAACTGCAGAGAGAAGAGTCCGGTGTCGCGTCTTCCTTGCTGGTCGAGGCGGTAGCGACAGTTAGGATTAGAGTTATGAGCCACTGGAACCCAACTTAATTTTAATTCTGATTTCTCTCTCTCTCTCTCTCTCTCTCTCTTTTACAAAAACTGGTTGAATAGGTGCTGGAGGAAGGGGTCTAGCATCCCCATGTGGCTGGAATACAAGGTGACCCTCTCATTCTGGAGGTGGGCTGTGGGTCAGGAGCTGTCTCACTCAGCCTGTTGAAACAGCTCCCTGAGGTAAGCCCCACTGTGCCCTGGCTAGATCATGAAATTCATTGTCAATCCAGCCTTACTCGGCTTATTGTATTGTATTGCTTTCTACATCATTTTCTAGCCCCTGGCCAAACTTATGATACATAGTTACGGAATGAAAATGTAATGCCTTCTTAAGAAAGTCATTTAGGGCTCTGGGAATGTGGCTTCATGGTATGGTGTTTGCCTAGCATGCATGAAACCCTGGGTTCAATTCCTCAGTAAAACAGAAAAAAAGAAAAACACTAGAAGGAATGCTGTGCCTCAAGTGGTAGAGTGCTAGCCTTGAAGAAAAAAAAGCTCAGGAATAATTCCCTACCCCTGAGTTTTAGCCTGCACTGGCAAAAAATTAGTAAATGGAAAAGAAAGAACACATACTTCAAATATATAATTGCTACTTCCATACTGACACCTGATAATAGCCCCTAATTCATGTATTTTACTTACGTTAGGATATTGTGTTGAAAAAAGTTTTGTTCATTAAGTCACAGCAATTAATGCCAGGAATATGCTTAATTGTCAGGTGAAGAATAATTCTGGAAATTCAAGGATTCCAGGATTTTGTGTCATCACTGCTAATCACAAAGTGAAAAGTAGTCTGTGTGATTTTGAAATCTTTTTGATCAGTTTTGGCATCAAAAAGGCAGAAGCTAATTAATAGTTGTGACAGAAAATAAGGAGTAACTCCAGATGGAAGGAAAAAATGATAGTAAATAAGGTATACCAGAAACTGGTCTAGAGAACCATTTTTGGTTATTGAAGAACTAGTTGTCAACTAGGCTTTTCCTCATTGCCTTTAGCATTCTAAATCGCTTAGGCTAGTTCTTAATCTCTGCGTGATACATGTGAATCCCTTTTTTTTACTTGTGTGCATTTTTTTCTCTTTTTTCTTTTTATTATTTTTTTAATTTTAATTTTAATTTTTTGTGAACATATTGTACAGAGGGGTTACAATTACATGGGCAAGATAATGAGTACATTTCTTATCAAACATTGCAGCCTCCTCCTTTGTTTACCCTTCACATCCCTTCCCAGCCTCCCCTCCCCGCCCCCCTACCTAATCCCCCCTACCCTCGGCAACAAAGTTGTGAAGTTCGTTTTCGACATGACAACTTGTACAACTCATAGTTGCATCGGGTCCATCTGTATCCTTAAAAGACTTGTTTTCCCCCATCTCCTCCACAAATTATACCGACATCAAATATAGTGAAAGCAGGGGTTACAGTGTCGGAGATGGACATACAAAGCAACAAAGAAATAATCTTATAAATGAGTTAGAAACAAATGCATGAAAGAAAAAACATTTAAATACATATTTAAGGGGTCATTTTCCTAACATCACATTATCTGACCTTTCATGCTTGACTCATACATATACTAGATATTGCAAATAAGGAAAACCATGGGACCTATGTATCTTTGGGCCTGGCTTACTTCACTTAATATAATTTTTTCCAAGCCTTTCCATTTCTTAACAAATGGGGAAATGTCATTCTTTCTGATGGAGGCATAGAATTCCATTGTGTATATATACCACATTTTCTTGATCCATTCATCTACTGAGGGGCATCTGGGTTGGTTCCATATCTTAGCTATGGTAAATAATGTTGCAATAAACATAGTTGTGCTGGCAGCTTTAGTGTGGTCTTGTTTGTAAACATTTGAATAAATTCCCAGAAGTGGTTTTGCTGGGTCATAGGGGAGCTCTATATGAAGTCTTTTCAAAAACCTCCATGCTGATTTCCAAAGTGGTTGAACAAGTTTATACTCCACCCAACAATGAAGTAAGGTTTCCTTCTGTCCACATCCCCTCCAACATCTGTTGTTGTTAGACTTCTTGATTATAGCCATTCTAACTGGTGTGAGGTGGTATCTCAATGTTGTTTGGATTTGCATTTCTTTTATGGCTAGGCAGGTTGAGCATTTCTTCATGTGTCTATTGGCCATCGTTCTTTCTTCTTCAGACAAGTTTCTCTTCAAGTCTTTAGCCCACTAATTTATTGCGCAGTTGTTTCTTTGAGGATTTGTTGTTGGGTGATTTAATTTTTTGAGTTCCAAGTATGTTTTAGATATGAGACCCTTGTCTGTGGTATGGCTATTGAAGATCTTCTCCCAATCCGTGGACTTTCTATTGATCTTGTAGTTATGTCCTTTGCCATGCAGAAGCTCTGCAACTTCATGCATTGCCATTTGTCTAACCTTTCTTTGATTTGTTGTGTTTCCGGGTCTCTATTAAGAAAAATTCAGCTTGAGCAAAGGAGGCATATGGTTTCTCCTATTTCATCCTGTAATGTTTTCAGAATGTCTGCTTTGACTCCCAGGTCTTTGATCAATTTGGACTTGATTCTGGTGCAGGGTGATATATAAGGATCTAGTTTTAGATTTCTACAAGAAGTTAACCAATATTGCCAGCACTATTTACTGAAGAGGCTATATTTCTTCCATTCTATTATTTTAGCTCTCTTATTGACGATTAATTGGCTATAGGTCTGTAGGTTCATTGCTGGGTTTTCAATTCTAATCCATTCGTACAGAGGTCTGGTCTTATGCCAGTACCAAGCTGTTTTGATTATTATGGCTTTAGAGTAGAGTCTGAAAGTTTATATTGATATTCCACCAGCAGTGTTCTTTTCGGTGAGAAGCGTTTTTGCTATTCGGGGACTTTTATTGTTTCATATGAAATTTTGGATTGCCTCTTCTATTTCCTTCAAAAATGAGGTTGGAATTTTGATAGGTATTGAATTTGTAGATAGCCTTGGGAAGTATTGCCATTTTCACGATGTTAATCTTTCCAATCCAGGAACATGGTGGTTTTTCCATTTTCTAAGTTCTGTTTTGATTTCCTTTTTCAAGATTTTAAAGTTCTCATCATAGAGTTCCTTCAGTTCTTTGATTAAGTTAATTCCTAGGTATTTTATTTTTTGAGGGGCTATTACAAATTGAGTTAGTTTCCTAATTTCAGCCACAATTTTTTCATTGTTGGCATACAGAAAAGCCATTGATTTTTAGGGACTAATTTTATACCCTGGTACTTTGCCAAAGTTTTGAATCAGCTTGAGTAATTTTGGAGAGGAGTCTATGGGATTCTTTAAATACAAGATCATGTCATCTGCAAAGAGGGAGAATTTTATTTCTATTTTCCCTATTTGGATTCCCTTTATGTTTGCTAGGCATTCTAATACTAGATTGAAGAGAATTGGAGAGAGTGGACATCCTTTACTTATTCATGAGTTAAGAGTAATTGGCTTTAATTTTTCACCATTAATTATAATGTTGGCTGTAGGTTTGTCATATACAGCCTTTATTGTATTGAGGAATGTTCCATGGATTCCTAATTTTTCCAAAACCTTCAATATAAAGGGTTGTTGGATCTTGTCGAATGCTTTTTATGCATCTATTGAAATAACGATGTCGTTCTTACGCTTGCTCCTCTTGATGTCATGAATAATATTAATTGGTTTGCATATATTGAACCAGCTTTTCATCCCTGAAATGAATCCTATTTGATCGTGGTGTATGATTTTTTGGATGAATTGTTGAAGTCGATTGGGCAAAATTTTGTTGAGAAGTTTTGCATCAATGTTCATCAAAGAAATGGGTCTATAATTCTCTTTCTTTGATGAGTCCCTGCCTGGTTTGGGATGAGGGTTTTGATGGCCTCATAGAATGCCTTCTGTAAAGAACTTTCTCTTTCAATTTCATTGAAGAGTTGGAGGAGTATTGGTGTGAGCTCTGCTTTGAAGTTCTTGTAAAATTCCACTGTAAAACCATCTGGTCCTGGACTTTTCTTTGCTGGGAGGTCTCTTATTGCTGTTTCTATTTCAATGCTTGATCTGGGCTTGTTAAGATGGTTTAACTCATCTTGGTTTAGTTTTGGCATGTCAATATTTGCTAGGAAAAGGTCCATTTCTGTCAATTTCTCAAACATATTAGCATAAAGTTTTGAGAAGTATTCCCTTTTAATGTTCTGAATCTTGGTTGTTTCCGTGGTGATGTTTCCATTCTCATCTCTGAGTTTAATTATTTGGGTGTGTTCTCTTCCTTTTCTGATAAGATTTGCTAAGGGTTTGTCAATTTTGTTAATTTTTTCGAAGAACCAACTCTTTGTTTTGTTGATACTTTCTATAGTTTTTTGGATTCTAATTCATTTAATTCTGATTAAATTTTAGTTATTTTTTTCCATCTACTGGATTGGGGTTTATCATGCTGCTCTTTTTCAAGGAGGTTCAGATGTCTTATTAAATTTTTGGTTTCAGATCTCTCCAATTTGTTGATGTAGGAGCTCAGAGCTATAAACTTGCCTCTGAGTACTGCCTTTGTTGTGTCCCAGAGGAGCTGGTAATTTGTGTGTTCATTTTTGTTGAATAGCATGAACATTTGAATTTCCTTTCTAATCTCTTCCATGAGCCACTCATGATTCAGCAGTGTGTTGTTCAGCCTCCATGTGATGCCGGACTTTCTTTGGTGGCTTTTGTTGTTGAGTTCTCATTTTATTCACTTGTGGTCAGAGAGGATGCAAGGTATAATTTCAATGTTTCTGAATTTAGACAAGTTTGCTTTGTGGCCTAAAATGTGGTCTATTTTAGAAAACGTTCCATGTGCTGCTGAGAAAAACATGTATTCTGATGCTGCTGGGTGAAATGTTCGGTAGATGTCTGTTAAGTCTAGTTGATCTATGCAGCTGTTTAGATCTGCGGTTTCTCTGTTGAGTTTTTGCCGAGTTGATCTATCTAGTGGGGAGAGTGGTGTGTTAAAATCCCCAACAATTAATGTCTTTGGATCTATATGGGATTTGAGGGAAAGTAGTGTTTCTTTGATAAATTTGGGTGCTCCATTGTTTGGCGAATAGATGTTTAGAATTGTAATATCCTCCTGAAGGAGAGATCCTTTAATCAGTATGTAGCGACCTTCTTTATCTCTTCTCACGAATTTTAATTTGAAGTCTATTTTATGTGATATTAGGATTGCAACTCTCGCCTGTTTATGGGGGCTGTTTACTTGGTAGATTTTGTTCCAGCCTTTAACATTGAAAATGTGTTTGTTTTTATGGGCAAGATATGACTCCTGCAGGCAGCAGATAGAAGGGTCTTGTTTTTTAATCCAACTAGACAGTCTACCTCGCTTAATTGGAGAGTTCAGTCCATTAACGTTTAGAGAAAGGACTGAGAGGTATTTGGGAGTTCCTGCCATGTTATCCACCTTCTTGGGGGTTGTAAAAACTGGGTTCTTCCTATGGTTTTTGGATTCTCAGTTTGGGTGCAGTTTCTTGGCCTTTATTGTGGTCTTGTTTGTTTTCTATGTGTAGGACATCTTCAAGAATCTTTGTAGGGCTGATTTGGTGGAGATGTATTGTTCCAAATTTTCTTTGCTTTGGAAGGTTTTTATTTGGCCTTCAGTTATGAAGGAGAGTTTAGCTGGCTACAGTATTCTTGGTTGATAGTTGTTTGTTTTTAGGGCATGGCATACTTCATTCCAGGCTCTTCTTGCTTTGATTGTCTCTGCTGAGAAATCTGAGGTGATTCTGATTGGTTTCCCTTTATTGGTGATTACCCTTTTCTCCTTGACAGCTTTAAGGATCTTTTCCTTGGTCTGAGTTGATCCTGTGTGGATTATAATGTGATGTTGGGATGTCCTATTCTGGTCTGGTCCATTTGGGGTTCTAAAAGCTTCTTGTATCTGAATAGGACTATCTTTTTGTATGTTTGGGAAGTTCTCTGCTAGGATCCTGTTAAACAAATTTCCTAGACCATTAACTTCTGTTTCTAGGTGCCCCTCTACACACATTATCCTTAGATTAGGCCTTCTGATGGTGTCTTCCAGGTTTTGGATATATCTATCATATTTCTTGGACTTGTCATGGATGGTTGTATGTTCTTTCTCTATAATATCTAGGCTGTCTTCAATCCCTGAGATTCGATCTTCTGCATGGTCTAACCTGCTGTCAAGACTCTCTACTTTGTTTTTTATCTCTTTTCCTTCTAATTGGTCAGCTTTGATGGCTTCAAGTTCTTTGTTGAAGCTCTGTTTTAGGTCTTGTATAAATTTCTTTACTTCCTTAATTTGGTGTTCTGTGTTTGTTCTCAGATCACTTAGTTGATTGGTTATGGTTTCTTTGGACTCCCATTCCTTCTGTTGGGTTCCATTCAGCATTCCCTTTGTGGTCTCCCTGACTTCCTTCAGCTCTTTGTTAATGGATTCCATGAATGCCTTTAGTGATCTTTGTGTGTTCTCTACCTCGTCTCTCAATTCCTGTATTACTCTTTGATTAGTTTCCTCCCTTCCGTGGGATTCCTGTAGTTCTCTTTCCTCTCGTTCATGGCATTCCTGCAGTTCTCTTTGAGTGTTCTCAGCCTGCTCACGCCATTCTTCCCTTTCTCTTTGAGTATTCTCAAGTTGTTCACGCAAATCCTGTATCAGTTTTTGAGTAGCTTCCTCACGCTTATGATATTCCTGTATAAGCTTTTGGGATGCCTCCTCTCTCTCCCTTTCATGCTCATACAGAGTCCTTTGTAAGTTGTCAAACTTCTCATTTATCATGGTTGCCATCAGTGTTTGTAGATCTATTTGGGAACTCTCCTATGGATTATTCATTATCTGTTCTGACCCCTGATTGTCAAGATTGGGAATTGAGATATCTGGATTTGCCATTTTTCTTGTGTTTTTCCGGGTTACTCTGCCCATTTGAGATGAAAAAGGCACCAGTTTTGTGCTAGAACACTATCTTAAGGCAACCATCAATCAATGTTTGCTTTTGTACCGTCAATAGTCTACAGACACAATCTAGTTCAACATATACATCTATTCAACATCAAACAATTATATGTTAATGGGGTTCGAACCGCAGAGAAGAATTTGGAAAACCAGAAATTATTAGGGTTAGGGAGAGATGTGGGTAAAAAATAGGAATAGATTGGTGTGGGGAGGAACAGGGAGAGTTGACTATGTCCTAATCCCAATGCAGGGAATTGGTTGGGTAGGATGCATGTAGAGAGAGAGAAAAAGCAGAAAGGGAAAAGGTAATGAAAAGAGACCAGAAAAAATAGAAACGTAAAAATTAATATTATTATGGCTATTAAAAGACCATCTATTTAGAGAGGAATGTGAGTATATTAATAGAAGGGTAGGGACATAGAGGCTAAGTGAAAAACTTAAAAAAATTCTTAAAATATTATATAGGTATAAAGAGGTAGTACTGCTATTAAGGAATTTAAGTCTCAGAGGTTTTGAATTGAGTAGTAAATTTGTGGATTAAGTGTGTTCACAATGGGGGATAGGGTCTACTATTTAACTACAGGTTTATCTGAGGATGTGCAGGACAAGAGTTAAGTCACATACAGAAGATCAAAAGAGAGGAAAAGGTGAAAAGGATTAGAAAGGGAGAGGAAAAAAAAGATCAGAAGTTCAGTAGAGCTAGACAAAAAAACAAAGAGATAGTTAAAAAAGAAAGAAAAAGAGAAAGAAGACAAGAAAAGAAGGGAAAACGCACATTCATGTATTCCTAAAATAAAAATTATAAGAGGAAAAAAAAAGTTACTGGAAAACAATTATTTTTTTCAAAAAAGGCAAAAATTAAAGATTAATAAAATTTTTAGAAAAGGAAAAAAATGTATGTATATATAAGGTACCAAAAAAAAAGAAAAAGAAAAAAAAACAGAGAAAAGAAGAGGAAGAAAGAAAAAAAACGTTTTTTTTATTTTTTTTTATTTTTTTGGGAGGGGTGGGAAGAATCCTGTATCTCCCTTTTGTCTGTAACCAGCCTCTTATTGGAGTCTCTGGTCAGCTTGAGGTCCTGTGGCTTGATTGGTTTCTTAAGTCAGTTTGTTCGAACAGGCAGAAAAATGCTCTGCTTAACCCAAGATTTTGAGATCCCCCTCCCAGATTAGTTTACTGGGAGGGTGATCTGCTTTGAGAATCACAAAGGAGTGGGATGCAGTGGTGAGGCTAGGTTCTGGGTAGAGTTGAGGCCTTTCAACAATCAGTAGCTTTTTCTTGGGGCTGTTTTGTGCAAAAAAATCTCACAGAGCCCAGCCTGGAGCCGTTCTCAGGGATTCTGTTTTTCAATTGATTGTTGAGGCTGCTAGAGGGAGGGGCAGCCTCTGGCTCTGGTTACCCAGTGAGGAAAGCCACCCCAATGGCTTGCGCCTGAGCTGGGTGACTTTTCCCTGGATGGAGCCGAGTCTGGCAGGTCACTTTGCCGTTAAGTTCTTGTGACCTGCTAAATGACTCATTTTATTCCAAGGCCTGGGTTGGAGCTAGAAGCTCCTCCGAGCTTTGGCGGTATCCAAGATAGAGTTCACCGGTGCTGGGGGGGGGGAGGGGTGGCCTTCCCTCCTCTGCTCCCTGAGAAGGACTGAGGATGTCGGGCTTCTACTCACGCCGAGTCTTGGATCCTGGGTCTTCTCTGGTCTGCAAGCTGCAGGATGAAGATGTCCGCTCTTTGTTGGTTCTTGCTGGTGTTGAGTAGAATCTGCTCGCCGGCTGCGTCTGGCTCCTTCATCCTGGAATCTCTGTGTGAGAGCTCAGGTATGGCGCCGGCTGTGGTCTCCGCCACTTGTGACCCTGCCGCAGCCGCCGGGGCGGCTGCTGGCGAGCGCTCAGATGTGTCTTTTTACCTTGGCTTCCCTCCTTTGTCTAACTCTCTGTCCTGTGATGGCACACTTGATGTGATTCTCTGGCTTAGCACTGTTCACCGGAACTCTAAAACTGCTTTCTAAGCGAGAGCTTGTTCAGATTACTGCTTCTCCTCCGCCATCTTCCCGGAACCTCTACCAGTCTCTTGTAACATCTTAATAATAGCAAAAAGTTCATTTTGTTGAACTGATGCTTAAGTAGTTGTTTGTACCCAATATTTATTTGTTGTCCAATAGCACTTTTTGTTTTGGAGCCATCTGTAAAAACGGTAAGAGCAGTGGAAATAGGGGCCTTGGTAATTATATTATTAATGCAAGTTGTTGTTTATGCAAGCAATCCCACAATCTACCTATGGGAAAATGATAGGAAAATTGCCCAGTAAAATTTACTAATGCTATTTGTAGCGTTTCAGACAGGTTTAACAAATATTTTAGTTGGAAATTTGGCAAAGGAAAAATAATTTCAAATAAATCATACCACAATAGGGTAAATACCCGTTGCCTGGCCTGTTGAATAATAATTGCCAACTGTTGTTCATAAGGCATAATATTTTTTGTAAATCTATGCTGCGTATAAATCCATTCTAATGGTATCTCATTTTGTCGTATAATTCTTGTTGGGTATTTCCATGTATCTAAAATACATAAATTTATGAGTTGATTTATCGTTACTCGATGTAAAATCATTTTTTTAATTCTCTGTTCTACAAATTGTACTTCCCTTTCATCTTCCTTAGTTAAAGTTCTTTTGCTATATAAATCAGGCTCCAATTGTAACAATGGAAGCAAATTATGTAATTGGTAAGTAGGAATTCCTAAGGCCGGTCGCATGCAAATAATATCTCCTATTAACTTTTGAAAATCATTTAACGTATGTAATTGATCACGTCATAAAGATATTTCTTGAGGTGTCACTGTTTGTCTACAGACAACATATCCTGATGGAGACATAGAATTCCATTGTGTATATATACCACATTTTCTTGATCCATTCATCTACTGAGGGGCATCTGGGTTGGTTCCAGATCTTAGGTATGGTAAATAATGCTGCAATAAACATAGATGTGCTGGTAACTTTAATGTGGTCTTATTTGTAAACATTTGGGTAAATGTCCAAAAGTGGGATTGCTGAGTCATAGGGGAGCTGGATGTGGAGTCTTTTGAGGAAACTCCATACTACTTTCCAAAGTGGTTGAACAAGTTTACACTCCCACCAACAATGAAGTAAGGCTCCCTTCTGTCCACATCCCCTCCAGCATCTGTTATTATTAGAGTTCTTGATTTTAGCCATTCTAACTGGGGTAAGGTGGTATCTCAAGGTTGTTTTGATTTGCATTTCTTTTATGGCTAGGCAGGTTGAGCATTTCTTCATGTGTCTATTGGCCATCGTTCTTTCTTCTTCAGACAAGTTTCTCTTTATGTAATTAGCCCACTGATTTATTGGGCAGTTGTTTCTCTGAGGATTTGTTGTTGGGGGATTTAATTTTTTGAGTTCCAAGTATATTTTAGATATGAGACCCTTATCTATTGTATGGCTAGTGAAGATCTTCTCCCAATCCGTGGCTTTCTATTGATCTTAATAGCTATGTCCTTTGCCATGCAGAAGCTCTGCAACTTCATGCAATCCCATTTGTCCAACCATTCTTTGATTTTTTTTTTGTTTCCAGGTCTCTATTAAGAAAATTTCATCCTGCACCAAGGAGACCTAGGGTTTCTCCTATTCCATCCTGTAATGTTTTCAGAATGTCTGCTTTGACTACGAGGTCTTTGATCAATTTGGAGTTGATTCAAGTGTAGGGTGATATATAAGGATCTAGCTTTAGTTTTCTACATGTAGTTAACCAATTTTTCCAGCACCATTTACTGAAGAAGCTGTCTTTCTTCCATTCTATTTTTTTAGCTCCCTTATCAAAGATTAGATGGCTGTATGTCTGTAGGTTCATTTCTGGGTTTTCAATTCTATTCCATTGGTCCTGAAGTCTATTCTTGTGCCAGTACCAAGCTGGTTTGATTACTATGGATTTATAGTATAGTTTGAAACTATGTATTGATTTTCCTCCAGCAGTGTTCTTTCTGTTGAGGAGCGTTTTTGCTATTCGGGGTCTTTTATTTTTCCATATGAATTTTTGGATTTCCTCTTCTATTTCCTTGAAGAATGACGTTGGAATTTTGATAGGTATTGCATTGAATTTGTAGATAGCCTTGGGAAGTATTGTCATTATCAGGATGATAATCTTTCCAATCCAGGAGCATGGAGGATGACATTGCCACATTTCTTAGGAAATGGAAAGACTTGGAAAAATATTATATTCAGTGAAGTAAGCCAAGCCCAAAGAAACATACGTCCCATGATTTCCCTTATTTGCAATACCTAGTATATGTATGAGTCAAGCAGAAAACGTCACATAAGTTGATGTTAGAAAAATGAATCCTAATTTATGTATTTAAATGTTTTTTTTCTTTCATGCATTTGTTTCTAACGCATTTATAAGATTATTTCTTTGTTGCTTTGTATGTCCCTCCCCCACTGTATCACCCCTGCTTTCACACTATTTGATGTCGGTATAATTTGTGGAGGGGAAGGGGAACAACTAGTCATTTAAGTAAGGATACAGGTGGACCTGTTGCAACAATGAGAAGTACAAGTTGTCATGTCGAAAACAAACTTTACAACTTGGGGGGGGGATTTGGTGGGGGGGAGGGAAAATGGAAAGGGATGGGAAGGGTAAACTAAGGAGGAGGCTACAATGCTTGATAAGAAATGTATTCACTCTCTTGCCCATGTAATTGTAACCCCTCTGTACCGTATTTTCACAATAAAAAAAACAAAAAACAAAAAAAAATATCCTAAATATTTTACCTCCATATCTTTTTGTATTTTTTTAGGTGCTATTATTAATCCAAAATCTTTAAATATGGAGGGTAAACACTGTAACACCATTTCTAATTCTGTCACATTTGGTCCTGCAAATAAAATATCATCCATATAATGAAAAATATAAATGTGAGGCCATTTTTGTCTAACAGGTTTTAAGGCCTGATCAACAAATATCTGACACATAGTTGGAGTATTCATCATTCCTTGGGGCAACACCTTCCATTGGAAGTGCTGATGAGGGGTTTGATGATTTATTTGTGGTAAAGAAAAGGCAATCTTTTATAATTTTTTACATGTACAGGAATGGTAAAAAAATGCAATCTTGTAAATCTATTACTACTATTGGCCAACTTTTAGGAAGCATGGCAGGCGACGGTATACCAGGTTGAAAATCCCCCATAGGGTACATGGATGCTTTACCTCCTTGTAAATCAGTCCACAATCTTCATTTCCCTGACTTCTTTTTAATAACAAATATTGTAAAATTCCATGGTGACATAGACGGCTCAATATGTCTTTTGGTTAACTGTTCTTCAACTAAATGATGAGTTTCTTCTAATTTTTCTTTAGATAAATGACATTGTTGAATCCAAAGAAGTTCCTCAGATTTCCATAATATCTTTATGGGCTCCATCTAAAAATGTTAAAATTAAATATGAGCTCTCTATTGTTCCAGTACATCTCTACCAATTCTGTTAACTGGAACTTCCATAATATAAGGTTTAAGGACAGCTGTCTGTCCGTCTTCTGATGTTATAGTAACATACGACACTGAGAGCTAGAAAAGAGCAGCGAGAGAGCGCTTCGGGGCCTGGGCTAGGCCTTATCTAGGGTATGGGCAGAGAAAGGTGTGGCCACATCAAATTCAGATGTGACCTCATTGGATGCAGATGTGACCTCTTTCAGGTGTCCCAGTTGCCTATGTAACACATGTACTGGGTGGAGACTTTGCTGTGAGGAGGGTGGAGTCTTTTGCCATCCTGGAGCAGACCTTACACTCCAGCCTTTTAATAATCATAAAATAGGGTGTGGATTCTTTCTGGCTACTTCCTGCTGACAAGAGGGCGTCGACAATAGGGGTAAAAGGCTGGAATTTGGTCCCCTCCCAGAGAAGGCAGTGAGCAGCAGTGGTCCCTTGATGGCGTGAGTCCTTAGATGAACCTGGAGAAGTCTCATGAACATTGAGGGGTTGGAAAAAAATACTAGAGAGCAAATAAATGGCAAGAGGAAGGACTTGGGGCTGAAAATATTGTAGAAATGTCCCTAGCTACTTCTGATATCTGGCGACTAGGTAGAGAAGTCAGGTGAAAAGGCAAGAATATAAATTCATGTTCAGTTAATAGCTAGACAGGTATAGACATTGGATGGGCAGGCTTCTTACTTCCACTGACCTCCTGGCTCTGGTTAATTTTGAAAGGGCAGGCACAAAGTAGCTGATGTGTCATCTCCTCTTACTCCTCTCCATGTTCCCTTGTTCCCCAGACTGGCTGTGTATAGGTGCTCATTGCTGGGATGGCTTGTCCCAGTTGGTATTCAAGAAGGTTTGAATTCAAGGGCTGGGCATGGTCCCTGAGCACTTCTTCTCAATGCTAGTACTCTACCATTTTGTGTTACAATACCACTTCCAGTGTTTGGCTGCTTAGAGATAAGAGTCTTGAGCCATGCTTGCAGCCGGGCTCTTTGCAGGTTAGTTGGGAGATTGAGTCTTAGGGATTTTTCAGCCCGGGCTGTCTTTGAACTGCAGTCTTTGCCGCAAACCCCTTTATTATTTTCATTTAAAGCAACAAGGAGATCAAGTAGAATAAGTAGAGATTACCTGCTTCTTATCAAGAATTGACTGACAAATATTCTGAAATGACAAAACTCATTAGATGTGATGAGAATTTCAGCACAGATATGCCTAGGATTTTAGAACCATATAGTCAGTAGAATACACAACACAAAACAACAAGGCTTATCAAGAATTGCCAACAAATATTCTGAAATGACAAAACTCATTAGATGTGATGAGAATTTTAGCACAGATATGCCCAGTATTTTAAAACCATGTAGTCAGTAGAATACACAACACAAAACAAAAAAGGCAAAACTCAAAACCTAAAATTTTGACAACAATGGTTAGACATCTTTGCTAACAAAGCACATCACATGGTTGGGCCTCAGTTACCAGGGCCTGTGAAAAAAGCAAATTGTTAGCAAGGCACCTTAGAATAGCAGAATGGAATAATAAGTTTGGTGGAAGGTTAAGGGCCAGATGGGGCTAAATCCTTAAGCCACCATGTGGCTAAGATGGCAAACTCAAGATGACGAATTTCTGAAAAAAAAAAATGCAAAGACACCCTGAACAAATAGACCAAGACTACAATTGGTAGCCTTTGAGAGAGAACCTAGAGGAGGTCCCTGTGACCCAGCCTGCATCCCACTCTTCAGGGCACAAGCCAAAATGTAGAAAAAAGAAAGGGAGAGATAGGGAAAGTTGACATGAATGGCAGAGAGAGAGCAAAGAGAGCCTGAAAATAAACAGAATTCTGACCATTTACCATTGCAGTAGCAAAAACTGTCTACATCTGAGAATGGCATAAAAATGAGGCGCTCTAGCTTTCCAGGGATCACAGGAGACATTTCAATGGGGTTTCACGGCTCAGGCGTGATTCGCAGCACCCCATTAATGAGTAGGAGAGTCAGTCTGGTGAGTGAAGGAGAGCTGACGAGGCAGAAGCGGCATCCCAACTTCCCCCTGAGCCCTCTAGAGAGAGCAACAGAGAACCATAGAGTAGCTTCACTCACCAGAGTAGAGAAGTGGTGTGGACGTGGATGTGAAGGCCAGCAATGGTATCAATGCGCTGTGTCTTCAGCAGACAGATGGGTTAACAAAAGGCCATCAGAACTGTGGGTATTCCTCAGAGCTAAAAGGGAAAAACAAACAGAAAAAGTAAAAAGAGGGGAAAAAACAGAGAAATCCCAGCTATCCTGACTTTAAGCCCTTTATCCGAGTCTTGCCACCATTTATGTTAGGTTTTTTAAAAAAGGTAGCTGAGTAAGAATAGCACCACGCACGTGGTATTCAGGTAAGGGGTATATTTATTCAGTAGACCTGCTGGGACCAGGCAAGGTTGGCACTCCACGTGGCTCGGAAAGGCCTAGGAAAGAGAGAGCTGGGAAAGAGAGAGGAAAGAAAGAGAGGAAAGAAAGAGAAGAGAGAGAGCTAGGAAAGAGCAGCGAGAGAGCAAAGAGTGCTAGAAAAGAACACTGGGAGAGCAGAGAGAAAACAGAGAGGTAGAAAAGAACAGTGAGAACAGAGAGAGAGAGCAGAGAGCTAGAAAAGAACAGTGAGAGAGCTAGAAAAGAGCAGCGGGAGAGTGCCTCTGGGGCTGGGCTAGGCCTTATCTAGGGTACGGTCAGAGGAGGTGTGACCACATCAAATTCAGATGTGACCTCAGTGGATGCAGATGTGACCTCTTCCAGGTGTCCCAGTTGCCTAGGTAATGCAGGTACTGTGTGGAGACTTTGCTGCAAGGAGGGTGGAGTTTGCTCGCCATCCTGGAGCTGACCTTACAAGGACCATACACCATCACTGCCTTCTTAAGTTTACCAATATCATCAACAGCAGCATCTTCATATCTGGCTGGTTGAGATATACCATTCATAGGGGGTGGTCGAATTACAGGATAAGAAAAAAATAGCCATTTCAACATCAAACTCACGGTCTGAGCCCTCTGTTTTGTGAAGGAGTAATGCTGTAAAAATTGTATTGGCAAGTGAAGGAGCGGAAGGCTGCGTTACTTTCACATGTTCAGGTTGTCCTTCCACTCTGCTAATTTCCAACTCCATATGTTGTAATTTTGATAAAATCAATTCCATTTGCTCAGACATTTTATTTACACTTTCAGTTTGTTCCTTTTCAGCCTTTTTTACCTCTTGTTTTTCTCTGTTAATTGCAATGCATCCTTATCTATTGTGTCCTCAACCTCAGATTCCAATTGTAAACCTACAATAGAAGGCTTGGCCTCTTTCTTTAAGTCTGTTATTAATCCTTCCTCATTCAAAGCTTTAAAAAGGGTATGTAAAATAGCCCAAATGGAACAAAATCTAATAGGAATCTTTTCCCCTTCTCGAACAGTTCTTTCTACATTATTCTTTACTCGTTTCCAATTATCAACATCTAATATTCCTTCATCGGGGAACCAAGGATTCCATTCCCTAACTACATTAATACACATTTCTATGTCAGAAGAAGAAATATTTAGACCAAAAGCAACAAGTAAATGTATAAGCATATGTAAGTACGGAGTAGATTTAACTTGTCCCATCACCCTGTAATTAAAAGTATTTACTTGAATAACCCTTCCTGAATTCAACAATGAAGGGTCCCTGTTTGGGTGCCAGTTGTATCATCTAGTGCCTTGGGGTCCCTGGGTAAGGGTAAAGAAATCACCAGGACACAGGGGATGCAGAGTGCATACAGCAATTGCCACTGCATGGTATGCTTTATTGTTAGTGGGTATTTAAAGACAAGCAAGCATGATCTTTGCCAAGATTTGGTCAGAAGACATTGACACAAAAATTTCAACAGATACATTTTTACTTGACCTATGAGACAATGCCTTGGTATATTATTATTTTGGGGGGGTCCGATCGTGGGGCATTAACTCTGGGCCTGGGCGCTGTCCCTCAGCTCTTCAGCTCAAGGCTAGAGCTCTACCACTTGAGCGACATCTCCACTTCCGGCTTTTTTCTTTTTTCTTATGTGGTGCTGAGGAATCGAACGCAGGGCCTCAAGCATGCAAGGCAAATGCTCTACCAGTGAGCCACCTTTCCAGCCCTGTCTTGGTATATTATTATCTAAACTATTTTAGAGCAAGTTCAAAAAACTTCTCCAATCTCAGGAAAATGCTTGACCAGCTGTTCAATTATGCTTAAGCAATCAGAAGAGCTACTTCCTCAGCTCCAAGGAGTCTGTGACATGTGTATTGAGATAGGGAGAGAGAACATTTTCCCTCTCTAGCCCAGCATACCAAGAGCTTTCCTAATACTCAAACACAGTCCTCAGATAATCCTGAGGCAGGAGCCTGCATCATTCTGCCACTTCAACCAAGACCCTGAGTCTTCACAGGCTTTTAACTGTAATCTTACAATCTTAGCATCCTGATTATCTATGATATTTAAAAAAGTATAAATATAAATAATATTTCCAAGAATACCAGTGGAGGAAAAATGATGCAACCCAGTTTATAGTGGTGTTCTTTCCAGGACACGGAGGGCATCACATTAGCAGAGGTGCAGTGTATTTTCACAATGGAGATAAGCTATTCTTGATGTGAATTAAGGGAATTTTGAGATGCCCCCTACAAGTTGGAAACTGGTGGGCTAGGATGACCTTATGACATAAATCTTGTGATTGATGGTCATGAAATAATAGCTTAATCTGACAAACAACTGCTTTCTCTTGAAGAATTAATTATAACATGCTTCATAGTTTTATCCTTTATCAGAATGTGGATCTTTTTCTGTTCACTTCTCAGTCTGTAACACCACATTGGAAAATGCATCTATTGCAGAATTACATAACATGCAAACAGGTATATTTTGAATCTCTCAGGTATGGAATGTTCAGAATTTGAAAATTAGTAGTTATTAGTCATAGGAATTTTGAAGAACACATACATTCTGTCCTCTTAACAACTTATTTACTTGTAAAAGTTATGGGTTTCCATAGTGTAGGGAGCCGAGGCGAGACTCCGCCCACTCCCTTGCAGCTTTGAGGTTTCCACCCCAGACGGTGCTTGGTGGGAGGCCTGGGCTGTGCGCGTGCATGAGCCAGGTAGAGCCCCCAGCCAATCCCATGACACCTGGTGACGGTGAAAGGCAGGCGACCAACAATAGAAAGACCCGTGTTCCGATTCTCCTATATAAGCGGCTGTGTTTCGGGTGAATGCTCTCTCGCGCCCAAGCTCTCCTACAACTAAAAGGCTCTCCAATAAAGCGTGATCTGAGAAGACTCCTGGTGTGGTGGTCGTTTTTCCTCGCTGGTCGAGTAGACGGTCACTACAACTGGTGCTGAAACCCGGGAATGAACCTGGAACGGGACCCGCGCGAGAGGCCGAACCGGAGCCAGAACTCAACACGCGGAGAGGGGACGTCGGTAAATATCCCCCGGTATGCTGTTCACTGTAGATTTAGATATTTATTGGTTGCTTGCATTGCTTCTTCCCTTGTGGCTTGTCTTTTTGATGGTGCGCACTTGCCTCGAGGAGGGAGGGTTTGATTTAATCCAGGAAGGATGCAAAGTACTAACGCGGCATCAGGATAGTCTATCAGAGTCAGCATACAGTAAGGGGGAGGAAAATAGGCCTAAACGAAAAAGGGAAAAAAGAGAAAAGGATCCTAAAGAATTAAAGCAAGAGGGGCTGCAGCCCTCACAAAAGGAGAAGGGTTTCAGAGAGGAGGGGGTATCAAGGAGACTCCCGCGCCCTTCTTTAAAAGCAAACCGGTTCGCAGCCCTACATGTGGAAGGGCGGGACCAAGAATATAGTAATCTTGTGAGTGACTCAGAGGAAGAAATGTTAGAGGAGGAGGGAAAGCAGCTCGATCCAGCTGATAGTGAAGAGTTAGAAGAGGCTGCGGCGGAGCATGTGGCAGACATATGGAGGGTGGCGCCCTCTAGGGGTGGGAGTACCGCAACAGCCAGGGAGAGGAAATGGAGCTGCCCCTCACCCGTCGGCCCCCCGGCCGTGCCCGCCGGCAGGGAAGAGTCACTTTATAAAAGGCAGCACCTGGTCGCAATTAGCGGCCGCCTTTCCAGTTTTTGAAAATCCCATTACTAATGAAAGAAATTTTGAGCCGGTTTCCTACTCCCAGTTAAAAGATTTAGTTGAGGCAGTCAGGACTTATGGAGTGACGGCCAATTATACCACTGCCTTGCTTCGAAGGCTAACTATTAATGCTATGACACCTATGGATTGGTTTGAAGTGGCCCGTACTTGCCTTAATCACGGGCAGTTCCTTGATTTTCGGTCAATTGTACAAGACAAGGCTCAAGCCCAATACAGACAAAATGTCCATGACGGGCACCCGGACTGGACTGTAGACATGCTTCTCGGGCAGGGAATCTACTCGGTAGACAAGACAGGATATCCCTTTGAAGTATACAGCTAGGTAAATGAGGTTTTTTACAGGTCCTGGCGAGCCCTCCCAAACAAGGGAGAGGTGGCTGGCAATCTAACAAAAATCATGCAGGCCCCTAATGAGCCATTTTCTGATTTTGTTGCCCGTATGCTAGAGACAGCCGAGCGGGTATTAGGAAATCTGGAAACAGCCATGCCATTTGTACAACAAATCATTTTTGAACAAAGCACCAAGGAATGTCAGAGGGCAATTACCCCAGTATGAACCCAAAGCCTAGAAGCTTGGTTAAAAGCCTGCAGAGAAGTAGGTGGCCCCCTCACCAATGCGGAGCTGGCAGCTGCTGTCTTGTCGGCTGCCGGGGCCGCAAAAGATAGTAAAGGAAAAGGGTGTTTCTGGTGTGGTCAGTTGGGACATTTTAGACAGCAATGCCCACAAAATGGTGGTCCTGTACAAAATATACCCAGGCCGCCAATGACTCCAGGAGTGTGTCCTCGTTGTAAAAAGGGAAAGCATTGGGTCAACGAATGCAGGTCAGTTAGAGACATCAATGGACATTTTATCCCCCAAATTACTCCAAACACTAATTCGGAACAGGAGCCAAAAAACGGAGAGAAGGGCCCTCGTCCCCATGGCCCGAAAGTTTATGGGGCATTTCAGACTCTGGCTCCCAGACAGCACCCGCAACAACTCCCTAGCCAAGAAGAGCAACCTCAGGCTCCGCAGGGTTGGACCTCTGTGCCACCTCCGGACGGGTATTAACACAGCAGATGGGAGTCCAGATTGTGGAGACAGACATGACAGGACCCCTAGATGAAGGCACTGTAGGAATAGTTTTAGGACGCTCCTCCTCCACAATGAGAGGATTAATAATTTTCCCAGGAGTGATTGACCCTGACTATACGGGGACTATCAAGGTCCTCTGTCATGTCCCCCATGGAGTGGTGTCCATTTCTCCCGGGGATAGAATTGCACAGCTTCTGCTTTTGCCTTCTCTTCATGGCAACTTCCCTGCTAAGGAGATAGAGAGAGGAGATAAAGGGCTAGGCTCCACTGGAGTCGACCTTACATGCCTGTCCATAGCTTTAGACCAAAGACCCATGCTAACTCTCCAAGTGGAAGGGAGAAGATTTGAGGGACTGGTGGATACAGGGGCAGATCGAAGCATCATCCAAAGAGGGGAGTGGCCAAAGCAATGGCCAACTCAGAAATCCTCCCAGACCTTACTGTGCCGATGCCCCACAGTTAAGTGCAAAAGAATTGACTTGGAAAACAGACGAAGGCCAGGTTGGAAAAATGCAGCCATTTGTGGTAGACGTCCCTGTCAATCTTTGGGGAAGAGATGTGCAGCAACAGCTGAAGCTAACTTTAACTAATGATTATTCTGAGGCCAGTCAGAATATGATGAAACAGCAAGGATTTGTGCCAGCCTTGGGGCTTGGTCGGCGTCTCCAAGGACGCAAGGAGCCGATAGAGCCACTTCCTAAACAGGACAGGAAGGGTTTGGGTTTTTCTTAGGGGCCTCTGAAAACAAAGCTTCCACTGAAGGTGTGGTACCCATACCTTGGTTAACGCAAAAGGCGGTGTGGGTTGCTCAGTGTCCCCTCTCTCGAGAAAAATTGGAAGCGGCTCAAACTCTTGTCCAGGAACAGCTGCAGCTGGGGCATGTTGAGCCTTCAGTGTCATCTTGGAATACCCCAATTTTTGTGATCAAAAAGGCCTCCGGAAAATGGAGATTATTACATGACCTTAGAGCAGTAAATGCCCAGATGCAAATTATGGGACCCATCCAAAGGGGACTTCCACTGCTCTCTGCTTTACCTAGAGAGTGACCTATTTTGGCTTTAGACATTAAGGATTGTTTTTTTTCCATACCTCTTTATGAAAAGGATAGGGAGCGCTTTGCCTTTACTTTGCCCTCGGTTAATCATGAAACTCCGGATGCTTGCTATCAGTGGAAAGTTCTCCCCCAAGGGATGGCTAATAGCCCAACAATTTGTCAATTGTTCGTGGGGGCTGCATTAACCCCTGTTAGGGAAAGATTTCCAAAAGTACGGATTGTCCATTATATGGATGATATCTTGTTGGCTGCTCCCTCGGTAGAGACTCTTCATAAGGTGTTTGGGCAGGTAACGGAGACCTTAGCTAATAAAGGATTAATTATTGCCCCTGAGAAGGTTCAGCAGACTAGTGTTGTTCAATTTCTGGGAACCATTGTTTCTCCTACTGAGATTAAACCACAAAAACTTTCCATTCGAACTGGTCATCTTAAAACACTTAATGATTTTCAGCAATTGGCAGGAGATATTAATTGGATAAGGGGGTTTCTTAATCTCCCTCGGTCAGAGTTGTTACCTTTATTTGCTATTTTGGAGGGCGACCCTGAAGTCACCTCCTCTAGATCCCTGACACCTTTAGCACTAAATTCCCTACAAAAGGTTGAGGCAGCTTTGTCTAGGGCTCAACTTTCACGGGTTGATTTAAAATTACCTATTGATTTATGTATATTAAAAACAAAAAATTATCCCACGGGGGTTCTTTGGCAAAATGGCCCCTTATTGTGGCTCCACGGCAATTCTGTGGGAGCAAAAACTGTTCAATATTTTCCTGAATTAGTGGCTAAACAGGCAATTTTGGGTATGAAGTATTGTTTAATGCACTTTGCAAAAATTCCAGATAAATTAATTATTCCATACACCCGTGAGCAAGTTGAAATTTTAGCAGCCACAATGGATATGTGGGCAATTCTTGTTTGCTCATTTCCAAATGTAATTGATAATCATTATCCTAAGCATCCTCTGCTTGCCATAGTTAACAAAAATTTAGTGTATTTTCCTGTTGTCACTTCAAAGGAGCCCTTGGTTGATGCTCTGACCGTCTTTACGGATGGATCAAAATCTGGACAAGGTGCCTTTTTTGTTCAAGGACACAAACAGCCGGTAGTCTTTAATTTTTGGCCGAATGCCCCACAGGCTGTTGAATGTTTAATTGTGCTTGAAGTGTTTAAAAGATTTGATCAACCTTTTAACTTATTTTCTGATTCATTATATGTTGTAAATGCCGTTGCTTCTCTTGAAGTTGCTGCTTCAATTAAGCAGGCCAGTACAATTTCTAATGTTTTGTTACAGATTCAATCCCTTATCTTAAACAGAAAACACTCTTTTTATATTGGACATATTCGCGTCCACTATATGTTGCTGGGCCCGATGGCAAGGTGTAATGATTTGGTGGACCAGGCAACTCGGGCTATGGCTCTGGTCGCTGTTGATCCTGTAGAATTGGCAAAAGACTTTCATAGATTGTATCATGTACCTGCTAATACCCTTAGGAAAAGATATAATTTGTCCAGACATGTGGCAAGAGATATTGTTAAAGCCTGTAAATCTTGTGTTACCTTTCTTCATCCTCCCCATGTGGGGGTAAACCCCAGGGGGTTGAGACCAAACGCCCTATGGCAAATGGATGTTACTCATCTGACGGAATTTGGTAAGTTGAAATATTTACATGTGTCTGTGGACACCTATTCTGGTGTCATTCATGCCACACCTTTGGCAGGAGAAAAGGTGTCTCACGTCAGAATACACTGCTTAGAAGCTTGGGCAGCTTGGGGAAAGCCCCTTAGACTCAAGACGGATAATGGCCCTGCTTATACTTCCCATGGTTTTCGTGCCTTTTGCGCACAAATGCAGGTTGCCCACACCACCGGTTTGCTCTACAATCCTCAAGGACAAGGTATAGTGGAAAGAGCTAATCGAAGCATAAAAGAAATGCTTCAAAAACAAAAAGGGGGAGTTGCTGAGTCCGCGTCCCCCAGGGAAAGACTTTCTCTTGCGCTCTTTACCCTTAATTTTTAAATTCTAAATGACAACGATCAGTCTGCCGCAGATCGGCATATGACAAGAGACTCCATGGATACTAAAGACATGGTTATGTGGAAGGATGTTATGAATAATAAATGGTATGGACCGGATCCGGTAATAAAGAGATCCAGGGGAGCTGTTTGTGTTTTTCCACAGAGTCAGGAAGTACCTCACTGGGTGCCAACAAGACTGACCAGGCCGGTGGAGACTGCAACAGAACCCCCTCTTGAAGATGCAGCTGATCTTCCTGCTGTTAGCAACAGTGCTAATAGCAATCCCTGTGATAGCTAAACCAATGATGCTGTGGGCTGTTACAATTTACTGACTGGATTGCCTCTGCGGTGTCCTTTTCCAAAGAGCAGGTGGGAGTCAGAATGTTTTTAGCCTGCTGCTTGGGAGGATGCGTGATCTGCCTATGGTTGGTCTGTCGCCTTCGAGCCCAAACCAGAAGGGACAAGGTTGTTATCTTGCAAGCATTAGCTGCTTTGGAGAGTGGATCCTCACCCCAGATTTGGCTGTCGGCCCTAAGAGGCAGTTAAGCCTTACCATTCTGCATAGCCTTAGCACCCCGAGGGATCAGGGGATCCCATTGCACCGGGACAGGTATGCAATTTGCAATTTGGGACAGGGTGCAAGGCAAGTGCACTGCACTTGAGGAGATGGTTCTCATCTCCTCAAGAAGAGCATGCTGGGTTGCAAGTGGGTTGATGCCCAAGATCCCACCTCTGCAAAAAAGGCATCGGACCGGCCTGGTCATCACTGGGGAAGGTGCGCCCCTCAGGCAAAGGCCAGTGCAAGGTCCTCTCATTAATGTCTTAGACAGAGGCCCAACCTCTACTCTTACCTGTTGCCATAAAACAAAGAAGGGGGAACTGTAGGGAGCCGAGGCGAGACTCCGCCCACTCCCTTGCAGCTTTGAGGTTTCCACCCCAGAGGGTGCTTGGTGGGAGGCCTGGGCTGTGCGCGTGCACGAGCCAGGTAGAGCCCCCAGCCAATCCCATGACACCTGGTGACGGTGAAAGGCAGGCGACCAACAATAGAAAGACCCGTGTTCCGATTCTCCTATATAAGCGGCTGTGTTTCAGGTGCATGCTCTCTCGTGCCCAAGCTCTCCTACAACTAAAAGGCTCTCCAATAAAGCGTGATCTGAGAAGACTCCTGGTGTGGTGGTCGTTTTTCCTCGCTGGTCGAGTAGACGGTCACTACACCATAGAATTAAACTGTTTTCTGTTTTGTTATAAGAAATACTAAATTTATTCTATTTTCAAAATATTGGAAAGTATTTTGTGAAAAAATTGTCTAGTTGGATATCATTCAAGTTGATGACCCTCTGATAAAGAAAAGGTAATTAATTCAAATTAGATGCCAAATAATACTGATTTTTAAAAAGTTACTACATAAAGAATAATATTTACTATACCAAAACAGTGAAATTTTATTTCATCAGATTATTTTTTTAATTTAATTTTAATGTGAAAGTGATGTGCACTGAGGTTACAGCCATTGGAAGGTACGGAATACATAACTTTTCAAACTTGTTATCCCCTCTCTAATTTTTCTCACAGTTTTTCCTTCATTCCAATACCCCTCAGACGTGGTAATGTACATTTCCAACTTATTGTCTTGTGAGAATTGCTATAGCAATTGTCCTTTGCCCCACCATTTTTTTTGTTCCTGTTCCCTTCCCTAATTAAGGTAAATGTATACAAAATACACAGGGTACCAAAATCAAACACAGCAGAGGATAAACCATAGGGGAAAATCTCAAAGAAAATAAAAATCACATAGTACATCAAAAACAACAACCGCAAATAAATATTTCTCTTTCCATATCTTGGAGTTCATTTTGCTCAGCATCATCTTATATGGTCAAATATATGCATAACAAAGGCACTGGAAAATAGTAGTTTCATGGATACTATATCATGAAAACAACATGTTAACTCTTTTTGATGGTAAAGGCGGGATTATGATTGGTGAATTCACGATTCTGATAAATGAATTTCAAAAGAGCTTTAAAATTTATGACAGGTAAATTTTAATTGTTCAAACTTTTTAACAACTTAGCCTATTAAGAACATTTAAAATTGTCTGGGAAAATAGGCTTTCATGCAAAGAAATCCATGGAGATTTAGCTGAGAGGGAGCAATGTGGGTGAATATGGCTCATTTTTACAGTAAACAAACAAGCCTCACAAACCTTGCTGTAAATCCTGTAGATTTCCTTGAGAATTGTCCTTACCCAGGAAATATACTCTCACTGTGTGAAACAAGGTTGCAATGGAATTTAAATTCAAAGTTCTTTTTAAAAAAGACATCAAAATTTGTGAATTGACATTTAATTACTAAACAGTAATTCTCTGAAAAAGAAGGGAAGATGTAATTCAAAATCACTTGACTTTAATAAAAGTATGAGAAAAGAGTATTGAAGAAAGATGAGAGAAACCATAGAGGACTGTTTTCTCTCCAGTGGTGTAATGGGTTCTTGACCTTGTTTCTTCCATTCTATCTTCACAAGCTGTAAAGTATAGCTCAGGTCTGGAGTAACCAGTTCAGACAAAGAATACTCAAAGAATGAGGGCTGGGAAAGTGGCTCAGTGGTAGAGCACTTGCCTTGCATGCCTGAGGCCCTGGGTTCGATTCCTCAGTATCACATAAGCAAAAAGAAAAAAGCCAGAAGTGGAGCTGTGGCTCAAGTGGTAGATCGCTAGCCTTGAGCTGAAGAGCTGAGGGACAGCGCCCAGGCCCAGAGTTCAGGCCCCACGACCGGACACCCCCCCCCCAAAAAAAGAATATAGACAGAAGAAAATATTTACAGTATATTGTAGGTGATTTATAACATTTGACATTCTATTTAAATCTGTTCAAAATTCTAACCTACCCCAAACTGCCCTCTTTGAAGAGTTTGTTTGCTTTTCCCATGACTGCCCTTCATTAACTGCTTAAAATTTTGTGAGCTCATATACATACTCTCTAGGGATTGCGGTTTGGTTGTGATTTTTGTGTGTTTTTGTTTGTAGTTGTGTTTTTAACTGAATTTCAAAAGGTTGTGCATTTGTGTTACAATTAAATATGTCCACCTAATTGTCCAATGCTCCTGGATCAGAGTCACTTCTTCTATCATTCTCAACCAACCCTTTATCCAAGATTTATTGCAGATTTAGGACTTCCTTTATCACATGTGTACATTGAGTATTCTAGCTGTACTTGCCCCTTGTTCCATTTTTCATTCATTTTATTTTACTATTATTCCTTTCTTGTTTCAACTTCCTGATAGTCGTTCTGTTAAACTCTCTGTTAATACTTTGAAAGGTTTATATATATTCCATGGAATTTCAATCCCACATATACTTCAAATGATGTCAGCTTATATTTCCCTAATTCATTCATCTGCAATAACAATTTGCAAGACTGGAGACGTGAAGCACCTAGACATGATTTTATTCTCATCGTTTTGGAAGATTAATCTTTAGTCAACAAGAAAGTTTAAAAGTCACTTAGAATTTATAGCTAACTACCAGCTTTTATAAATGGCTTTGTACAATGGTGTGTCATTATTATATTGTACATGGGATGATATTTTCTACTACCTATAAGTTTTGGAAAAAGAAGAAAACTAAAATTTACCACTGTATAGGAATATGATAGCAATAGAAGAAAGATTTTATGTTTGTCACATCTCTGATCAGTACCCATATTCAAGACTTAAAATCATATTTCTTACTATGTTAGACAGAGAGGGAAAATATATGATAAAATAACACATGATAAGGCAACTATTAATGACTTTTTAAAATGTACCTTCTTATGTGATGAAATTTACTTTATTAGCTAATATTTGGGTTTGAATTATGGGAGGCTGATGTATTTAACACATTTCTGGAAGGCACCTACTGAACAATGCAAATGGTGGGAGATACTATTTCTACACTTTAATGAATGTTTGAACTTATTTGGCATTAGTGCTGGGTAAACAAATCAACTCTATTGTAACTTGATTCCTACACTTGAAAACTTAATGTCACTATCATCTACTTGTCAAGTGTTATTTTGGTGAATATGATTTTAAAAAGTTTATTTGAAAAGGAATATACTTTCAAGAGATTAAATGTAGGTTATCATTGGTTTGAGAATGACAACATTTTTAGACTACAGAACCAAGTTTTACTGAAGTACCAGTGTTTTGAAGTACTAAGGGTCTTCTCAATTAATGTTTTTTGAAATTATAGTTGAACTCTAAGTCAAGTTTTCCTAGCCTTGGTAGAACAATTATGGATCTAACATTCAGGAATTATTTTCTGGCCTACTTATGCTGCACTGAAATCTTCCATTCATCATTAGGAGAGGCGTATTAAAAATAATCTTGTGACATTTGTGATTTTGTTTTCTCATATGGGCTGGTCATCTGTAAATTGAAAGTTTGAACTACAGTATTTTCTGTCATATTTTGTGATCTCATTTTTCATTTTAAGTTGCCTTACATTTCACAATTGCTTACTGCTAATTCCTGCAAGGAATTGGGGCACTGAAATATTATAGGAAATGAGAAATTGAGATGGGTCTTCAATTACTTTCTCTTAGCATGTTGCATGGGCCAAGGTGAGAAGGTTTGCCCATGTTATCTGATGATGCAGGTAACTGGGACCTGATATCCTCAGACCTATGGGTACTGCAGAAGAATAATAGCTTTTAAGCATCATATCAGCAAAAATTGGGTATAATCAGTAAGAACGCTTCAGAAATATGGGAAAAAAAACATTTTGGGAATAGCGAGTTAACACAATAAACACATGAGCAGTGTAAAATCTCTTCTAGCTTAGAGGAAAACAATACTGCTTTTTTTTTTTTACTATGGAATTCAGAAGACCAAGAACACTTAGAAGGTATCATAAGTTTATACCGAAGACATTGCATTGATACTTTTTATATTCTAATATATATTCTAAACCTAATTATTTATGTTCCAATCTATTTATGGGAATAATTTTCAATTTATTTGTCAAATTATCAATGAATTCTAGTAAGATTCACTGTGTGAAATTTAAGATCAGCAAATATAAATATAAAATATATGAGTATATATAATATAAGAAATTGTTATGCAATGTTCCGTTGTGGTTAGGGTATCAAAGGCAACTCTGTTTTAAAGCATTATTCCACTATCTCTACCTCAGTTTTTGGTAGAGTTAGACCTAAAACTTTACCATTTGTAAATTTTCAGCCTGGAGGCAAGAGGAAACACTTTGATTAAAACATTACCAATTTATGGCCTAATATCGAGGAAAAACATATGGACTTCTCCAGAAGCTATGGAAATATTTGGTGATAGAAAGTCAGTAGTGTAAGTTCCTGCCTGGTTGGATGCTAGACAGGCCAGGATATTAGGTAAACATGAATATGAACATATTTTTCACCTTCTTGGCTTTAGCTACTTTTGAAATTATAGGAATAATTAACAATTATATTTTGATAAAATACCTTCTATTCTGAATAATTCGGTCTGCAGTGTTCATCTTTCTATGAACCCTTGTAACTAAGATTAGTTTTGTTCCAGTAAGACAATCTATGCTGTCAGGGTAAGATATTCTACTTGGTCTGTTCCTACATGGAAGAAGGGTAAAGGGTCAGAAAGACATTTGTACCACTGAGACCTCATTTAGGAAGTTTTAACCTGCAGAAGTTTAGAAGTAGCTTTTAAGCAAGGCTTACTTTGAATCCATTAGCTCCACAAAGCTAACTCAGTTGATAAATAAGTACTTGAAAAGCCATTACCTTTGGACTTAGCTATAAAGGCTTCAAAATATGATCAAATTTAAAATGAAAACGACAAAATAGTCATTGACAAAAAATTGCAAATGTGAGCAATCGACCAAACAATATGTTTTTTCCACTATACATAGAAATTTAGAGAAATAAGATCAATAGCATTTTTAGTAACAATAAAGGTTCCTTGTTACAAATAGGCAACCAAGGATATATGCCTGTATAAAGATTACATCGTTAACTACTTAAATTAAGAGGATACTCCATGCTTCAGCGGCAAGTCTACACAAATTAGAACAATACAGAGATTAACATGGCACTTGCACAAGGATGGTATGAAAATTTGTGAATTATTCCATATTTTTCATTCTTCAAATGCAAGAAATGAAAAACAGTTACTAAAAAGTTGATTACAAAAATACAAGTGTAACAAAACCTGTAATTCATAGAATTAAAGGTTAGTTTGACATCAGTGTATTAAACCTTCACCTTCGAAAGGCCCTTACATAGCATAACCTTTACAATACTTGAAATTAGATAACATTACCTTTTTATACCAAAGAAATAAAATAATATAAGGACTTAGGAAAAAGGAATCTTAAACTTTTCCTAAATGCAATGTAATCTGAAAGGACACATTTATTAATGAACCTATATATTATAAAACAATGTAGACTTCAAAGTATTATATCTAGAAGACAATGAAATAGATTATGGAGTTTATACAAACATAGATATTTTTTTCAGACAAGCACCAGGAATATCTTTAATTTCTACACTATTCTATTCAACAGATACGATAAAATTAAAAAAATCACAAACTCTGCAGAAATCATTATAGATGCATACAAACAACTCTTGAATACATTTTGACATCAAAGTCAGGCAATGCACGTGGAAGAATACCATGGAATCCATAAATTTTTAAATTAAGATATTGCTGTTGTTTTGTATTATGAAAATATTTGTTGGGCCACAAAGGATGGACTGGCACTTTTGAAATTTAAGAAACTTAACCAAACCATTACTATGTAGGAGAAGAATTTGTACAGCCTTCCAGAACTTCAAAGAGGTAGTGATACTTGTGCTTTTGGCAATATCAAATGCAGTTTCTTCCAAGTTGTTCTTCAATCCCGGATTGATATCATGTTTCAACAGAAGGAGATAGAGCGTATTGTTTCCCAAGAAACAATATTTAAGGGGGTCAAGAGGCCTTTAGTTTAGGGATTGGTATCTGCATCATGATGAAGTATGAAAGAATCCATTCTGGTATTATTCCACATATACGCACTGTGCAGGGGTGCCAAGCCATTCAGAATTCTTGCATGAATATCTGCCTTGAGCTACCAACTCATGGACAATGTCTAAATGTCCACTCTAGGCTTCCCGATGAAGAGGGATATACTTACCTCATTTCTAGTATACATATGTGTGGCCTTTTTGGCAAGTAGTCTCGGCACTGTAGTAAGCCGATTAATTTCAGCATCCCAAAGAAGAAATTTGCATGGATTCTTCTCCATTATTTTCTTGCAATTGATACCTTCCTCACGTTTTCATCTTGTTCCTTGTCTTCATCAGAATTGCCTAAGCAGAGAGTTTGAGAACCAGTGGGAATGAGGTGTCCATGTATTTCCCCAATAGTTCACTTTGGTTGAAATGGTCAGAAAAATCCGGTGAATTTTTTGCATGTTTTTTCACCATGATTTATTTTCTCTTTTTCCATTTTTACTATTTCAAATTATTCTAACTGGAGAGTAGTGAATTGATAGAGAGCAGAGGAAAGATTTTCCTCCGTATTGAAATGCACAGACTGAAAATGAGGGCCAGTGGTGTCTTCATGTGCAGCTTATTCTAGGAAGGAGAAAATAAGAAACAAAGCCTACTACGTAAATGATTTGGGAAATACCAAGATATAGTGTAAGAGAAATTACTATTCAGTATATGAGCTTTAAGAGCTTTCTAATAGATCCATTATTTATTGGTAACCAACATTAGAAAAAAATGTATAATTCAGTAGTAAAATAGAAGTCCTTTATATGACTACCTAAATTCTTGTTTTTTTAAAAAACACTTGTTTCCATCTAAAAAAGTAGGCCTGGGCTGGGATGGTGGCTCAGTGGTAGAGCGCTTGCCTTGCATGCCAGAGGCCCTGGGTTCGATTCCTCAGCACCACATAAGCAAAAAGAAAAAGTCGGAAATGGCGCTGTGGCTCAAGTGATAGAGCGCTAGCCTTGAACTGAAGAGCTGAGGGACAATGCCCAGGCCAGAGTTCAGGCCCCACGACCGGACCAAAAAAAAAAAAAGTAGGGCTATCTATTGTCTTCAGGTGATTTTGATGATTGAAGTTGCTTAATGAGGAATCAACATGTATTAGTAGTCCTTTGATATCAATTAAATTTCATTTTTTCTTCTTGGAGAATATAATGATCAAAGCAATAGTTCAGTATCAGCAAGCAATAGTTCAGCATCATGGTTCCAGTGCAAGTGGCTCTCCAGTAAGTAATCCTCTGTACCATTTTCCACAAAGTTTTGTCACAGATACAATCTGCCTGGCTTCTCTAGCTGCTTTCCTAGCCTGGACCTTTTCTTTCATTGTGCAGGAAAAGTGTGATTCAACTGATTTCAGTCAGATGTGTTCCAAGAATTATCAAGGATTTAGATTCTTTTTTAAAAAAATTAGTTGTGGAGCCTTAACTCTGGGCTTGGGCACCGTCCTTGAGCTCTTCAAATCAAGGCAAGTGCTCTACCACTTGAGCCACAGAACCACTTCTGTGGTTCTCTTTATGTGTGCTGATTTGGGAAATGGTAGAGCAGAAAGTGAAATGATGCAACCAAAAATATGAAAGCAAAATAAATTAGGATAATTATGGAGCAACCATATTGTCTATGAGAATCATGAAAGAGAGAGAGGAAGAGAGATACAGATGTGCAATGACCTGGCTAGCCAAAAAATCCATGCTTCTGATCCATTTACAGAGCAAACAATTTTATTTTTTATTTGTTAAAAGAGATGGAAATAGAATTTATGTATTTACTTGAAATTAGTAAATACATTTTAATAGCCTACATAAAGGGACCTAGCTTTGACCAAATTACAAAGAAAAATCTTAATCCTTGGGCTGGGAAAGTGGCTCAGTGTTAGAGTGCTTTTCTTGCCGCTTACTACATTGTGGAGACTACATTCCAAAAAGGCCACTCCTATGAATACTAGGGATGACGATGAGTATACCCCTCTTCATTGGGAAGCCTAGCGTGGACACTTAGACATTGTCCATGAGTTGGTAGCTCAAGGCAGATATTCACGCAATTACTGTGAAGGTCTGGACACCCCTGCGCAGTGCTTATATGTGAAGCATATTGCAACAGTACAGACACACACACACACACACACACACACACACACACACACACACACACACACACACATCATCATCATCATCATCATCATCATCAGATTTCTTCTTAAGTATTTTTTGTGTATGGTCTTAAGAAGAAATGTACATTACTAACTTGAATTTCTGACAGAACAATATAATCACTATACATCTTGATTCTATACTCTCAATATTACATTGCTATCTAAGAATGTGCAATAGATAAGTATAGGAAAAGTAGGAGCTACACTGGTGGCTCATGTCTTTATTCCTAGCTAATCAGGAAGACGAAATCTGATGATTGTGGTTTGAAACCAGACCAAGAAAAAAAGTCCATTAGATTCTGGTTTGAAAGTAACCAGCAAAAGCTAGAAATGGAGCTGTGGTACAAGCAAAAAAATGCTAGACTTGAGAAAACTAAAACAAAAACATAACAAATTCTGGGACAGAGCTAGGCCCTGAGTTCAAGCTCTAGTATTAGTATTTAACTAATGAAGGAATGAATTAGTTAAAAAATTACCTAAAATAAATTAAGTGGTAACATGTGGAGGGGCAGATGAAATGTAACTCCTATGATGACTGGATTCTGTATCATTTTGTAATAAGGTAAATTATCATTTGTCCTAATCACTAATATTTTATTTGAACTTTTTGGTACAATAAACCCTGAATTTGGCATGCATGTCTATGTGTGTGTACGTGTGCACACGTGTGTTTATGTGTGTGTGTGTGTGTGTGTGTGTGTGTGTGTGTGTGTGTGTGTTGTTGTTGCAATGTTGCTTGCCAATATGAACAGGGTGAGGCTGAAAAGAACTGTGTTGCAATGTTTTTTTATTTATCAGTGATCTGTCCTGTCAATTCAGTGGAACCACACTTCTGTACATTTTATTTGTTAGTAACATCATCATAATCAAAGCATTTACAACATAAGTTAGATAAAAGAGATCATTTTCAGTTCTTTATATGTTAGGCAAAAAGATACACATATAATTAGGTAGTAATTTATTGCTGTAAGATGACTGTCAGTACAAAATAAGTATTTGACTTCTTAAATTGGTTATATTTTTAAGAAATATTCATGGAGTGATTTTGACCGACTTGAACAAATAGGTAGTACTCTCTGGTTTTTTCTGTGAAACTCAAGGTGGATAAACTCTTTCCAGATTTCTGTTGAAAATAACTTTCTTTGTAAGATCATATCTATTCACACTAAGATAATAAACCCCGTATTTTTAAGGTGTGAATATCGCATCATATTTACTGAAAATCAGTATTGTGGCTATGCTTTTTAGATATATATTTAAAAAAACAAAAACGTGTCATCTCCAGATTGTGGATGCATTTGAAGTTGTTTTGTACATACAAATGTTTCTTCATTAGTAGTTCTTTTGTGGGAGTAACGATCACAACTTTAACAAATAAGGCTTTTAGAATATCTTTTCCAATATAAATAACATCCCAGTGTGAGTCTTGCAATTTCTGAAAACCATTTAAATATTTTAGTAATATTTTCGTTCATTGACTATACAGCCAAAGACATTTCTGAAATAAATATTGTTAAGATCTGAAAATGTAAGTGGGTATATAAGCTTTTTCATGTATCATTTTATGCAAAGCCAGTTTTTTATGAAACTAAAAGAAATAGAATAAAAGAATGTAAGTGAATTGGGTAACCTAATTATTAGTATTTTAGTAATATTTTATTTAAATAGTTTAGTTCATTGACAGTATAGCTAAAGCCATTTCTGAAATAAATACTGTTAAGATCTGAAAATGTAAATGGGTATATAGGCTTTTTTATGGATCATTTTATGAAAAGAAATAGATTAAAAGAATGTAAGTGAATTGGGTAACCTAATGATTAGTATAATTTTGTTTTCGGTTAGCACAGTTCTTTGAATGTAGATGATGCAGTTAAATTATTTTTGTGTCACTGTGCTTCAGTTATTTTTAGAATCTTTGTAGTTATAAGAGTGAATTTGTAGTATAAATAAATGTCTTTAATATGATTAGGATTGATCTTGTGTTTTGTGTTCTACTACCATGAAAATGAGTTATTTTCAAGTGTTAATAGTTTATAATTGAATCTTCAGTATCATAAGAAATTGTGAAAAAAATTGGTAGTATTGAAGTCTTTATTTTGGGTGGGAGGGGTACGGTAGTGGGGCCTGAACTCTAGGCACTGTCCCTCAGATCTTCAGCTCCAGTCTAGCGCTCTACCACTTGAGCCACAGCGTCACTTCCAGCTTTTTTCTTTATGCTTGTGTGCTGCTAAGGAATCGAACCCAGGGCTTCATGCATCCAAGGCAAGCACTCTACCACTAAGCCACCTTCCCAGCCCTTCATGTCTTTTTAAACCAATAGTATTCACAAGTTGGAGAGTCTTTAATTCATACTTGGGTCTTGGTGTCTATGATTTTTATCCTCTAATTCCTAACATTAATGATAGGTCAGAGTGCATTTTTGAGTATAGGAAAGGTAAAATATTTATCTGGGGTCAAATGTGATTTTTATATCAGTCTTGCTTTAATAGCATTTTAAAGTAGTACTTTTCTCTCTAAATGTTGGGTATAAAAAGCAATCAAAATACTTGAATGGTAAACAATTTAGTTGACCTACAATGTGGAAATGATTGGTCCATAAGACCTGCAGAATGTTTCTATCAGGATTGGGGAGGTCATTCTTTCAGTAAAACAGTGTTAAACAGAAATAGGGTCCCCAGGCAGTGCAGTGTTTAGTGAAGGGATAAAATATGATTTCTACTATTTTGAGCTAGAAATCAAGAATATTATACTTGAGCAGTTCCTTTCACCAGGGAGGTATGCATTGATTATGAACTTTGAGTTTTCATATTACAGTTCCCTATTTTCTAACAAAGATAAAGTGAAATATTGTGAAAGTGAAGACAATAATTCTGGGAAATTTCCTATAATTTGTAGACTAAGTGCTGGTATTTTAGTCATAAAATAGAATGAGGTTAATTGATACAGCGGAGATGATCGTCAGGCTAACACATACCATGTGTGCAATGCTGTACTAGTAATTCCAATTCTGAAGACTTCAATATCATCATCTGAGAATTAAAAATGTAAGGAGTTCCACTTTATGCAATTATTGTGAGGATTAAATTATATACCATAGGTAAAGTACTTGGAAAAACAATCAATTAGCATTTGGCAAATTCTACCTGTTATTTTATCATGTGATGAATTCTAACATTTTTACTGTGATTTTATATGTGCAATGTGATGTATTTATATTCATTGCATTGATCACTTTTTTGTCACTATGAGGAAAATACCTGCAAAGAAAATTTCTGAGGAGGAAACGATTATATTGACTCATGGTTTAAGAGAACACAGTTTAAGATCAAATATCTCCATTGTTTTTAATCATATTTTTATTATCTTAACTAGGTGTATACGGGAATTTCCATTCAATAAATGACTTTTTAAGTATAATGGATCTTTATATAACTTTTCCCTACCCTTCCAAACCTCACCACACTTTATTTTTTTCTAGCTTCATATTATATGCATTGAATATTATGGCTTCACTTTTTTTCTCCATAACTCTCTTTATTCCTTCCCTTTGACTTCCCCTCACATCTTCCAAGTGATAGTTTCCTGGTATTCATTTTGTTAGATTAAAAGTTCAATTTTATAAGAAATTACACCTTTTAAATACTGGTCTGAAAAATGAAAACTTTGGTTAATACTGTTGTTTAACTTGCATAAAAGTCTGGCTTCCAAATATGCGACAGAATATGGGTCCTTTGTGTGTCTGGCTCTCATTTCGTTTACTTAACATATTTTTAGATCTATCCCTTTCTTTGTAAATAATGTAACAGTGCTCATAATGGATAGGTGCAATCCAATTTTGTATATATGACACAATTTCTCCAACCATCCCTCTGCCAAAAGGCATCTTGGCTGTTTCCATAACTTGGCTGTGGTGAATAGTGCAGTAGTGAACAAGGTTGTGAAAGTGATTTTACTGTAACATTTTGGAAGGATTCTTCACTATCTTTCTGAGAGGAATCCTCTAGCCAGTTTTCTAGAATAAGCACACCTTCCTTTCATCTACATGACAACGTATTGCAAGTCATCAAAAACACACTCTTCCATATATGTCTCAATAAGCTAAAACCATACTATGCCCATATTCTTTCAATATATTTTAATACTTACATAAATTTAGTGAGAACCTTCTATGTGCTTTCCTAATGTGGGAATGAGAGACATGACAACAGAGTAAAAGTATGAAATATACATTTTAATTAGCTATTATTATATTTAAAACCTTTTTCAGCTCTAACTCATAGACTCACTCACTATTATTTTAATCTTTATTTGATTACTTCATCTATCCCCTAAATTATAACAGGTGAGTTAAATACAGACAAAAAATTGTGGTTTGATTTTGACACTCATGTGTGAGGATGCACAATATGGGCAAATAGATGGATTGGAATTAATAGCAATTATCCATTTTGTTAAAGTAGAGATGGTTTTTTTCCAAACTGATACATATTTCATTCAACAAAAAGAAACTTGTAAAAATTCCCTTTGCTTTGCTCCTCATTAACTTTTGTTTCCATTTTATTTTATAATGAAGGATGATTTCATATATGTACTGTAGATACAAAAATATGTTAAACTATTTCTACCCATATGTATTGATATATACATACATACATATATTACACAGGTTACAATGATAATTTATAACTTCTGTAACTATACAATTTACTAAATTATTAAAAACATCGATGGTTCATGCCTTGAATCCTGGTTACTCAGGAGGCTGAGATCTGATGAACATGGTTTAAAGCCATCCTCGGCAGGAAAGTCCATAAGCCTCTTATCTCCAAACAACCAACAGAAAATAAGAATAGGAACTGTGGCTCAAAGTAATAGAGTGGTAGCTTTGAGAGAAAAAGCTCAGGGACATCACCCAGGCTCTTAATTCAAGAACTACAATCTACCCAAAAAATCTATTTAATTTACATCTGTGTAAGTAGAGTATTTCCATCACCCAAATGCACATCCATGCTCATATGCAAGGTAACTCTGTTTTGTCTGAAGTACCACTAAACATTTTCACTAAAGTAGCGTTGGAACGTGGGTTCATTCTATCTCTCTAATGGATTTTTCTCCACTAAAATACTGAAGTGTTACAATTTTTCCAAATATTTAAATTCATAGCTTTTTTCTTTAATACCCCTAATATTACAGTTTGAATTCAGTGTCTTGTGCCCCCTAAATGGGTGTGCTTACCAGTTTGTCATGTGCCAGCCCTAAATTATCCTGATAATTTTTCAGATAGAAACTGGCTTCCTACTTGTGTATGATCTTGGCCTCAGTCCACTTTATGTTATTCATCCTGGAATTTAGAATAACAAGTGTATGGTATTCTGTACAGTTTTTTTCTGTCTAGTCTAGGCTTTAGCCACTGGTCAGTGCACTCCCATGTAGTCAGGATTTTCATAAGCTTGTCATAGCTGATTTTTTAAAAATCTTTGCATTTCCTGCAGGTTCTTGAGTACTGAATTAATTTGTGTTTTCTGTCTTGTTTTGTTTCATTTGAATGTATGTGTTGAGTTGTTCCAAACTTTTCATTTTGTTTCTTTCTCTGATTTTCTTACCTAAAGTGCTGAGAAACCAATTCTATTTTCTCAAGATAGTCAGGGTGAACATTATTTATTCCAAAGCAATTTCAGTAACATTTAAACACCTTCATATCTATGAATGGTATAAAAATGCGGAGAAGGGTTTTCTTTTACTTTCACGGTAGTCTTTGTCATACACAGATCATGAAATATATGAAGATAATATAACTACAGATGCATGCCAGGAGGAGAAAAACCTATTGATTTTTTGACAGAGGCTTCACTTCTAGTGAAAGAAATATATTGCTTTATGCAGGATTTCACAAAATCATATTGCTAGGAAGAACTTAAGCAATCATCTAATACTATAGACTCGAGAGTGATGAATTGACTTCCTGAATAATTTACTTTTGGGTCAAATAAAAGCAGGCTTCCAAAAAGAGTGTAGATTTTAGAGAAATATGATGAATTTTATGTAAATATATCCTTAGCTGATTTTGTTAATTTGTGAGCCAGTACAGGGAAATAAAGTACAGCAAAGGTAAAAAATAAAGAACTTCACATTGAAATACTCATTTGTGTGTGTGTGTGTGTGTGTGTGTGTGTGTGTGTGTGTGTGTGTGTGTGTTCATGCGCATGCGAATACGCAAAGGCACACGTGCATGTGCTCATGCACGCATTCATCATTCTTGATGCTTGATATGCCTGGGAATTATTCCTCAGTTTCTGTGCCCAAGGATAGTGGTCTACCACTTCAGCCACTTCTTTTTTTTTCTTTTTTTAGATAATCGCTTGTATTTTCATGATTTGACTGGCTTTGAACAGTGGTCATGAGATTTCAGACTTCCGAGTAGCTAGTTAAGCTTATTCATCCTCTGAGTACCTAGTTAAAATTCTGGCTGTCCTCTATGCTTCACTGCTCTTTTATTCAATTCCTGAGATAATCACAAGCCTAAGTCATATATCTGTCTAATAGCTTTATACTGTTACTGCTTGGCACCAGGGGCTCCTATCTGTACTCTTAAATACTTAGGAGGCTTGAGAACAGAACCCAGGCCAAAAGTTTAGTGGAATTCCTTCTCACTCTATAGCTTGGTGCATTGGATCATTTCCACCATACTTCACTATGTAGTTACTACGATTGGATTGATTGTGGATCCAGGCCAGTCTGGACAAGTTGGTGTTCATCTCGGATGCCATTGATGATGAGATGGCTAAAAGGACAGATCAGGTGCATGTTCTTGTGGAAAGGAAACCCCTATCCTAAAATTAACCACTGATATGACGCCTGCCTAGCAAGAAAAATATACCCCAAGTTGAAATACCCACAATTTCACACAACCAAAATAAGTATATACATGAACATTCAAAAACTTAATACAATCTGTTCTTTGCTCTAAAATCAGCTTCATCTGATTATCATATGATGTGACAGAACAGTTCCTTCATTAATCTTATGATAATTTAAAAAGACCTAAAAAATTCTTTCTCACTTATTAAGTGCAAATTAATGGCAAATTGCATCATTTCTTACATATTTGACTACCACTATAAATTCATCTTATGATTATTATTAATAGTAATATATTCGGATTTATTACTTTACTTTGTAACAGTTTTTAAACGTTTGGCTTTTCTGCTGAAGTTGAAGTATTTAAATAGTATCATCAAAGTATATTCCTTGGGTATTTAGGGCAGTTTTTACAAAGATTTTAACCAATGGCGTCTAAGAATTCTTAATTGGTATATCACTTGGTTTATTTTTCATTTCAATTTAATTTTATTTTAATGGTAATGTACACAGGGGTTACAGTTACATAAATAAGGTAAAGTAATGAGTACATTTAGTAGGGAAGGAACATTATCTCTTCCATCGATTTTTTAGTACACTCAAAAGAAGGACTACTGATGCTTTTGCTATTGCTATTGATCCATGGGTAATTTGGCTTTCTTTGTTAATGCATTTTTATTATAAAATCGATATACAGAGGGTTTACACTTAATTAAGTCAACTAAAGAGTACACTGCATTTTATTTTCTAAATTTCAAATTTTGGGCTTAAATAATTTCTTTTGTTTCTTTAGGGTAATTCATTTTTTTCAGAGTTGTAGGTTTAGTTAATTTATTTTTGCATGATTTTACACATGTAAATTATTCAGACACATGTATTTTACTTTTATAATATTTAACATGTGACTATTTAAAAATTGTTTTCTTAATTTTTATATGGCTATGATTTTAAATAAATTTATTTTCTTATAGTTATAAACATATTTGTCCAGGTAACAAATCCTTACTGTATTTTCATGAAGCACATACTTTATTAAGAAAGGCTTCATTACTTGGGCACTTTTTGGAAATATTTTTACTTGAATTAAAAAAAAAGTTTGAGCTCGGCATTGTGATTTGTGGCATCCATTTTCTAGCTATGATAGGAAGTGTAAATAGGGTTTGTAATTCGAGAGATACTGTAAAACTCTGTGACTTATTATAAAACTATTCAGAACGAAATGATTAGAGATATAGCCATCGCTAATGTTATATAGGGCATCTCGCTATCATATTCTAAATCTTAAGTTAAAACACCAGTAACATCACTCTTTTGTCAAAATAAAAGGACACATGTTTCAAAATGTTTATTATTTAAACTTATTTGCAAAGATTCTCATGTCTTCTATTAATTTTCAATTTACTTAATCTATTAAAATCCAAGTATATTGTGATTACTTTATTTCTAGTAAACTTTTAAATTGTACAAGCAATATTAAGATTTCATATATTAACATACTTTTACTATTTGTGATAATTTCCTCTGTTGAATAGGATAATATCAATATTCCAAATGTGGGTATGTGGTGTGTATGTGTGTGTTTATGTGGTTTTTGTGTGGGTGTTCTTTGTGTGTACTTTGTAATGTTTGGGAGATCACACCATTGCTTCACACATGCAAGGCCAAAGTTTTACCACTGGGCTATACTGCCTAGTTATAATCCAAATAGTGTTTTAAATCATGACTTTGAAACTTTCATTCCTAGTATGTTTTTTCAAAATTATATATGATAAAATGTGATCCATATTCTATCCACGCTAGCAATTTTTATTGTTATTTAGAATGTTCCCACTGCCTTTCCACTTCCAAACTCTTGTGTTTATTATTGATAAAGGTTTTAATTTGCTTCTTGTCTCTCTTCATTCTTTCTCCCTTTAGAGTTTAGCTATTCTTTCTCTGATTTCTTTGGGAATTAATTATCATATTCCTATTCAATTTCCTTACATTGTAACAGGTATATATAACGCTTTATTTTCTATTTTATTTTTTCCCATTTTCACTGACTTTTGGCCAAACTATTAGATGGATTAAAAAGAAACTTGACTCAGGACACTTTACTTTTCTCCTTCTCTTCTCTGAAGTCTTTCTGTTTTTTGAAACACAATAGAAATGACATATAGCAACTATGTGGTCCATCACTCTTTCCCCTCTCACTCTCCTCTCTTGTACAGCTCAAGTTGTTATCATTCAGATACAGCATTATCTAAATCTTAACTCATTCCTAAATTAATTTTAATTGTTTCCAGTATTCTCTAAAGACATTTCTCTATGTATAATATCTGGGGTCTTGTGTTTTTCCAAGGTACAAAATATGAGTGACTATCAAATATCTAGATATCTCTGTAGAATATTGGTCCACCTGATCAATGAACTCGTATGTAAATTCAAGGAATACAGGTCAGTCAGAACAATCTTGTAAAATGGTGTAGCTTCAGCCTTCATACTAGTTCTACTATAAGAGCAGATACATAGAAGAATGTAACAGATTTGTCAAAATAAATTCTTAGTTTTATGATCAATAGATTTTGAAAACTATACTATGACTGTATGAAATAAAAATAAAATCTTAAATGGGTGTATTGACACTATTGTCTCTCGAGATTTAAAGAATGATCTTAAACTATTACCTCAATCCTTTTTTGTTTTGCTTTGTATTTTTGTCATTCATGGGGCTTGAACTCTGGGCTTAGGCGCTGTCTGTGTGCTCTTCCGCTCAATGAGAAGGGCCCTACAGCTTGAGTCACAGCACCAGATCTGATTTTCTAGAGGTTTATTGGATATAAGATTCTCATGGACTTTTCGGCCCGGTATGGCCTCAGATCTCAGACTCCTCAGTAGCTACGGTTACAGATATGAGCCTCAGGCACCCATCCTACCTCCATCCTCATACAAAAATTTAAAATAAAAAATGATTATCAAACTAAATGTGAGATGTGAAAACCTATAAAACATAAATGTAAAATTTCATGACATTGCATCAGTAAGGATTTCTAAAAATTTGACAAGGAAAGCATTAGTGGCTAAAGAAAAGCAACAATAAACTGGATTATATCAAGTGATAGCTTTTCATAATTCAAAGGATACTATAACCGAAGTGAAACATATCCAACAGATACAGGGAACATATTTGTTAATGCTACAATGTTAATGCTACAATATTTCTGAATCTTAAGTATTTTTATATCTTCTAATTCTATATACATTTTTACTTGAATAGGATATTTCTTTGAAGAACATATATAAATTAATAGTCAATAAGAGGAGCATATGAAATAAGTTCCTCTTTAGTTTCTAAGAAAAAAGACAAAGAAAACTCATTAGTATTACCCTAATATAAAAAGATGACACAAAATACAGTAATGCATTTGTAGAGAAAATGATAAACTCTACATAGGAGAATGATTTGTATAATACTGCAATGATTTTAGCAAGCAAGATTGCAAGTCTTCAAAAGGTCAAAGAGAATTGTATATGATCCAGCCATTACACTTCTTTGTATGTATTAAAGAGAAGTAAAAAATTTGTTTGGACAGGGAATGTAGTTCATTGACATTGCACTTGAATAATATGTGTGAGACCCTGGAAATAATCCCTAAAAAGAAATTTAAAATGACACACTATAGAGGATGTATGCTGGACAAATTCCTGTAAGTGAATTTTATATCTATTTTAATGTCTGTTCTAAAATTTACAGCATTTCTATTTGAGGAAATGCAAGTTTGTGAAAATTAGGCTTGGAAAACCCATTCTTGTACAATTTACTTCCAAAGCACTAAAATGTATACAATAAAAGGAGATTTTATATTGATGTGAATTTATGTCAGCAAAAAAAGAAAACTATTGTTAAAAACACTTCACACAAATTGCAGAATACCTAAAAAGATGTTTTCAGTGATGGCTAAAAATTCTTTGTAAACTACAGCGTTTAAAACAAAGATGTGATTTCTGTGTATTTTGAGGGGTTTTTTTGGTCCGTTTTTTTTTGGTTTATACAGAGACAACTCAATCAAAAAGTGTATGTGATAACTGTAATATCTAGGAATTATGCATCACTTATAATTAAATGATAACCTTTTCTGGAAGAAACTTTTAGCAAATGACAGAAGGCCCAAATCTATGCATTTGCATTCTATGAAAGTCATATGTTACTTCCTCAATCCAATTGTATTCTCTACTTTGGTAGGAAAAAATTAAGGTAAGAGCCAATAGCAGTGAAAAGAAACAAAATACATAATCATCTTAAATTATTTGTGAAAATTACAAATGAAATAAAACAATTCCACTTAAGAGACTCCAATATTAGTACCTATGAAGAAGTTCCTGAATACCAATATCCATTGAATTTTTGGAATTTTAATATCTACCAACATATAAAAACTAGAACAAGAAAACAAATGTAGTCTTAGAGCAAACCAGCCTTGGAGTAATTTTTTAAATTGTTTTGACATTACAAAAGAATTGATACCCTGGGAAGGGATCTGAAGGGTAAACAAAGGAGGAAGCTGCAATGCTTGATAAGAAATGTACTCATTATCTTGCCAATGTAATTGTAACCACTCTGTACAGTATGTTCACAATAAAAAATAAAATTTAAAAAAGTGATGAAAAGGAAAAAAAAAGGAAAAAAAGAAAAGAAAAGAAAAAAAATCAAAAGAATTGATACCATTAAGAAAATGATTTTTTCCTATGGAAAACAATTTAAAATGTTTATTACTTATTATAGCTCAAATACCAAACAAGAGTATTTTATAAAATCATTACAAATATCATTTTATTACTATAGTAAAATGGAATAAAAGACCAGTTCCAATATATTATCATTATTCTGAATTCCTAATCATTACCTAAATGTCTTAAATTAAATAGTCATATCTTTAACATAAACGTAAATATTCTATCGTTTTTACTTAACATTTTCCAGGAGCATGTATTCATGTTTCTAAGAAATGTTCACAGCAGTTAAAAGGTGCTTTTTTTGAAATTAATGTGATATATAATATTTTTGTTATTTGCAAGGCCTGGGCATTATCCTTCAGCCTTTTTATGCTCAAATCCAGTATTCTACAACTTGAGGCACAGAGGTAACTCCTGTTTTTAGTGGTTAAATGGAGATAAGAATCTAACAAGTACTTTTTTGCGGGGGGTGGGGGAGTGTCCAGTCGTGGGGCCTGAACTCTGGCCTGGGCGCTGTCCCTTAGCTCTTCAGCTCAAGGTTAGAGCTCGATTACTAGAGCCACAGCGCCACGTCCAGCTTTTTTCTTTTTGCTTATGTGGTGCTGAGAAATCAAACCCAGGGCCTCATGCATGCAAGGCTAGCACTCTACCACTAAGCCACCTTCCCAGCCACCTAAAAAGTACCTTCCTGTCTGGGTTAGTTTCGAACACAATTATAAGATCTCATTACCCAGAACAATTCAAATTACAGGCGTCAGTCACTGGCACTTGGTTTAATGTATTTTTTAATTTTAATTATGTTTTAAGATTTGTGTTTCACTATAATGTACATCGTTCTACACATAAATTCATATATATGTATATATTTCTGATGACAAATAATCTCTAAAATTTATGTCTTTCTTCATATTATATATATATATATATATATATATATATATATATATACATTGCTGAAGACAGACTTCCTCTAAAACTTTTATGCTACTATTTTTTGACCTTTTTCATTTCAAAGACATACAGTCTATTGTTCCAAAAGTTTCCTAGAATAAAATAACTAATATTTCAATAGAATGTAGAATCTATTACTTTCAAGGGAATTTTAGATATACACATGATATTGCAGTAACATTTACAGTATGTATTTGAAATAATTCTGTTCACACTCCTAAATATTTGTGTGTATTGGTGGGGAGAGAGGAAGTTAAATCACACTGGTTAGGAATTTGTAATACTTCCAAAATCTATTCCATAATTTGTTATAAGCACATAGTCAATCTTCCTGTTATGGTTTAGTTTTTTTTGTTTCTTTATTTGTGCAATTTTTTAATATGGATGCATGCACAGTGGTAACATTAAAAAATATTAATCCAGATTTTGTGGATATTTATATTTCTCTTGGGAAAACTAATGAGCTCCCAGAAAATGTCCATAAGGAGCCTTTCAATTCTAATATCACGGTTTGTCTTAAAATGTTTTAAATTCTACACACTCTAATGTGAACCCAGGGTCATATTATGGAACTTTTCTCCTCAGAGAGTGAGCACTACCCTATTGCTTAACATGGACAATATACCTTCATACATAGACTGGCATGTCAAATAAGAAGTAGTAGTTGAACAATTTTCCTAGCAGTTTTTACAGATGAAATGGAAATAGAGCAACTATTAACTCAAAAGGAATGTGCAAAGAAGAAAAGGGCACAAATTAGAATGTGCCAAGAAATGCTGAAGTATATTTTCAAATAATGTTCTCAGGTGTGAGGGTGTGTTCAAAGTACAGATTCAGACAATGTACTTGGATATCTTGGGGGGGAACTGATTTAACTTCTTCCGGGATAAATGTACAAGAACAAGCCCATAACTCTGAAACTAATAAGCCACATCATCATCAACTAGGAATATTTTCCAAATGCAAAGTGAGAAAAAAGGGCTCATCACAGTATTCAGGTTGAGGCAATGGCAATCACATAACTTTTCTTATAAGTCTTCAATTTTTTTGGAGCAATAAAGTAGGAAAAAGCCAAGTAATTATTTTGCATGTTCCTAAGTTAAATGGGTTGTATTCTATTGGTCTCTCTTTATGTCTTTTTTAACTCTATCTTGAGACAATGATCTGCTGTCAGTTATTTTCTTCTTGTCCCCTTCTTTTGCCCTTCCACTTATATAATTATTATTTAAAGAGACATACTTAAGCTTGCATTTCTAAATTCTTCAAAATTATCTGAACGACTTTATACTTCTGGCAGCCTCTTATATCTTTCTCAAGGGAAATATTTTTGACACTACCATTTTTATCCTCTATGATATTGGATATCTTCCTGCCTAATTCAGTGCAAGATATACATGAGACTCATCCAGATTTCTCAAAACTCATACCACCATAAAATCCTATGTTACTAGAAATCATGCTTTTATAATGTCTAGGGAAGTGGCATCTCTCATTTTTGAATGACCCTAAGTGATATTTACAAGCAGTCATGTTTTAAACCAATATGCCACTCAGCAGATGAATGAACTGACAAAGTGTGTTTTATGTATGCACGGTGTAATTCTATACTTCAAATTCATACGGAACTGGAAAGACTTGGAAAAATCCCACGAAGTAAAATAAACAAGACACAAATAAACAGATTGCGTGGTTTCCTCATTTGTAATAAGTAGGAAATGTGTAGCATAGTCTAGCAGTTGAGCAGAATTGTTCAATAACTATGTATGTATGACCATATAAGATGATGATGAGCAAAATGGACTTCTGGATATGGGAACAGAATATTCTGTTTGTGGTTGTTTTTTTTTTTTTAATGTAGTATGAGATTTCTTTTTTCTTTTGTGTTTTACCTTTGATTTATCCCTGTTATATTTGATTTCAATATCCTGTGTATTGTATATACATTTATCTTAATTTAGCAAGGGAAGAAGAACAATGAAATGGCAAGACAAAGAACAAAGGGCAAACCAATGCAATAACAATACTCACAAAACAACATGTTGAAAATTTACATTACAACTTATGAGGGGTATTGGGCTGAAGGAAATCTGTGAGAAAAATGAGGGAGTGGGTAAATAGTTACACATGCTATGTATTCACTACCTTATAATTACTGCACCCCTTCTATATATCACCTTGACAATAAAATGAAATTAAAAATGAGCTGTATAAAATATAATTTCACTGTATTGGTATAGTAAACATTATTATATGTGTATTACCTTTTTAAGAAATGAACATTTTTGGCTGCTAATTTGAATTAATTCCCTCTTTATCAGAGGGTCATCAACTTGAATATTATCAAACTATATAATATTTCAGAATATATTGCCATTATTTTGAAAAAAACCATTGTTTTAATATTGTCTCATACTAAAACAAAAATAGTTCAATTCTGTTGAAACTCCTAACTTTTAAAACGGAATAATTGTTAGGAGGACAGAGTATATGTGTTCTTGAACATTCCTATGACTAATAACTACTCATTTTCAAATTCTTAACATGCCACACTAGAGATATTCAAAACAGTACCTGTTTTCATTTTATTTAATTCTGAAATAAATGCAGTTTTCAATGGAGCGTTACATATTTAAATTCAACAGAAAAAATAGCCACAGTCTGGGAGAGGGTAAAACTATGAAATACCTATATTAATTCCTCAAGAGTACACATTTGTTCATCAATGTAAGCCATTATTTCTATAACCATCGATCCCAAGTTTTTATGCCATAAAGTCATCCTAGCCCCAACAATTTCCAACTTGTAATGTGCACCTTAAAATTCCTTAAATTCACAGCATGACAAGCATATAACTATTGTGAAAAAATACTACACTTCTGCTAATGTGATGCCCTTCGTATTGTGGAAAGAACACTACACTAAACTTTTCTGCATGATTTTCCACCCAGTGTTATCCTTGAGATCAGAACACTTGCAAATATTATTTATAGTTATATATTTTATCTATCATAGATATTCAGGAGATCTGAATGTCTGAATATTAAGATCTGAAGACTCTGGTTCAAATCCCACCCAGGAAGGATGGTTTCTTAGATTCTTACCTCCAATAACTGCTCACGAAAAGCCTGACACAAGTGGCACTGAGTTTCAAGAGGTAGAGTAGTAGCCTTGAGCAAAAACAGGCTCAGGGACAGTGCCCAGGCCTAGAAGTTAAGATGTTACACAATTACTCTCTTCATACCATGTTACACCAGAGTCTCAAAAAGTTGCTCTTTTGGTAAATTTATAAATTAATAGCATAAATTTGTTGTCAACTTTATCTAGATTATTCACATTATCATGTTACTAACGAACTGTTGGAATTAACTGATGACTAAGTTCTAATTATGCCTTACTTGAAGGAATATTTTAGGCAAATAGAAAGCCAGAATCATTTGTGAATTTGTAAATTAAATCTTCTACTTAAAAACAATTTTATAGTAACCTATAGAATATTAAATTACAAACAAAAATATTTATTTTAAATCTAAATTCTTATTTAGCCAGGTCTACAAACTCCTACATTAAATGAACTTTCCTAATTCTCTAGGCTTAAGCTTTTGTAATCCTTCATCATTTCTTTGGAATCTAACAGAATGTGGTTGCTTTATCAAATTCTTGGTTGGGAATCATGAGCTCTTTTGCATCTAGTAATGTTCTGTAATGAAGACGACATTTAAACACAACTGAGAATTATATATGAGTTGCATTTCAATAGGAAACTTGATTTCTCAAAATATATTGACAAAATTAGCCCAAACTTCCAACTGTGTATTCCTTTCTGGCTTATTTTTTATTCCTTTCTTGGTTTGTTTATTGAGACCAAATTATACTACCTATTCCACTGAAAGTATCACTATGTCATTCCACTTTCTAATCACCTGTCTTCGTCTGAGTGCTAGAATTCCTGGCTTGTATCACATTGTCCTACCATAGGTTTTTATTTATTTAATCTAGATACAGACTAGCAATTCTGAACTTCTCCAATAATATTTTCCACTAGAGTGATGGCTCAGACTGTTTATGAACTATTTTCAAAGATGTTCTAACATTTGACACAAGATATGAACATTTTCAGATGCACCTGAAGGGGTCTCGGATTCATTCCTCCCTGGATCCGATCCCTTTATTAATGATGACTTGACTTTCTTACTATCTCTGTTCCCACCTATGTAATATTCTCAAGCTTTTTGGGGAAATTTCACTTGAGGACTTTCTAATATAAAAAATTATCACTTGATTTTATTTTTACTCAGGACATATTTTCTAACTTTTCTACATAATCTGACAGTTGTTCCATATGTGTGTTTGAACATATAAGTACCTCTGTATGTATGTGAGTATTTGTATGTATATATGTATGCAAAAACCTCAAGCTCTTCTTCAGCAATCTTGCTCATAATTAGTATTCCTTCACTTGAGACATTATTCTAATGCATCTTTTGGCTGGTTAATTATAGTGTCTCAAAGACTGTTTTGCCCAAGCTAGATGCAAACTGAACTTCCCAGACTCCTTTACATTCTTAAGTTTTATTTCTCCAGGGGTATCACCTTTTGAACTACAACCATTTTTGTGAGTGTAAAATCTAAGCTGTTTCCCAGATTTTTAACTAGAGTTCATATAAAGATAGATGAACATACACATTACATATGCTGAGTATACACTGTTAGAAATGTGATCCTAAGCAGGGTTCAAGTGGTTCACACCTATAATCCTAGCTAATTTGGAGGCTGAGATCTGAGCATTGCAGTTCAAATCCAGCATGAGTAGAAAGTTTCTGAGGCATTTATCTCTAATTAACCACTAGAAAACTGGAAGTGGTGTAGGGCTCAAAGGTAGAGAAAAAAAATTTGAGCTGAAGAATAGAGGGACAGTGCCCAGGCCCGGAGTTCAGTCCCCACTACAATAAAAAAAAACACACAAAGAAAGAAAAGAAAAAGAAAAAGAAATGTAATCTTAGCCACTAGTTCATTGCTAGTATAATTCCTGCTCTCTCGACATGGCCTTTTTTCCAGTTAAGTCCATGGTCTTATATATGAATTGCTTGGAATCAGAATTATTCTTCCATTCTACTTTTTACAAATTTGAATGTTTGGCTATGATGATTTAGAGGTAGTAGAAGAAAGAGACTGGTCTCATCTTTCATGTTCCACTTAGTAGAAATGCTTTCTCTATGTCACTCCCATAGATCTACATGCTGGCCTTGACTTTATTTTTTCAAAGTTGTCTTATTTGCAGAGTCTTCTATAGAGTATTGAACCATTATACTTAAATACAGAACTTCTCTTTGTCCTATTCCTATTGTTTCTCCTTCTGTTAACTTACGTACACTTGGGTAATAATGCACAACACAAACACTGACAAAAAATGTTTCTGAGAAACTTCTTCCCACTTAAAATAGGTCTAAATTTACAGAGCACTTAGGAAATTTGAACATAATGTACTCCAGGATAATGTTTTCCTTTTTCATGTTTTTTATTGTGAAAATGGTGGACAGAAGGGTTAAAGTTACATAAGTAAGTTAATGACTACACTATCTAACGAGCATTGTTACATTTTCTTTTGTCTTTCCCCTGCCATGCCTTTTCTCCCCATCACCCCAACTCTCCCCTCCTATCCCCAAGTTGTAAAGTTCACTTTCAACATAGTGTTTTGTTCATCTCATTGTTAAAACAGGTCATACTGTATCCTTGTTTCACCATTTTATTTCCCTTCCCCTCCCCACATTAGAAAAATGTATGAGCAAGTTCACCAATATCAAACAGTGGAAACGGGTTACACCATGGAAGAAGAAAATAGAAGAGAAACAAAAAAAAAAAACACAGAATATATGTTAGATACATTAAAAAATAGTAAGAAAGAAAAAAAAAACAATTGGTGTCCCTATTTTTGGGCTCATTTCACTTAACATAGTCTTATATGGCCATATGTACATGGATAATGTTTTATAAGCCATGCAAATTCTATATTTTCTCGTTGCTAAGTTGTCTCTGAAACACGTGTTACCTCATGCCCAAAGATGTTTTTGTGCTATTTCAATGAAGCCAGAAAACATTCACTTTGCCTGGAGCAGCACCGTAGATTGTTAAGGAAGTAATTGGAAGGAACTTTTACAGGAAGTAGAAACTCAATCCAGGAGAGAAACTGAACATAGAAAAATGACAAAGTTCAAGTTAATTTGTGCTGTCCTTTTACTGTACAAGAAAATAATCCAAGGCTTGAAGGAAACTCTGTCCCTGACTTTTTCGAGTGTGCTCTTTACTCATAAAACTTTCTGTAGACTTCTAGTTGAGAGTATTACAAAAGGAAACAACATGCCATTTGAAGGCCAGCATAGAAAAAATGGAAATAACATTGTTGTACAATGTTCTACTGCAAAGAAACAAAGACACGGAGGTTTTAAAATGTCTTATGCATGGATATTTAACTCCTGAGATGTTTCTCTTATTGTAAAAGTCAGATATCCATTCCTTTATTCTGGTCCTGAGTTTGCCATATCAATAAGGACTACAAAAAGCAGGATCCAGTGAGTATGATCAGCAAAAGGAGCCTCTTTTCAAACCAGTGCTTTAAGGATAGTCCCAAAGAAATATGTGGGTTTTTTTTTGTTTGCTTGTTTGTTTCTTTAGTTTGTGCTGCTTCTGGGGCTTGAACTCAGATGCTGGACTCTGTCCCTGAACAATTGTCTTTCCTGCCCACCTGCCCCCAAAGCTAGTACACTACTGCTTGAGCCAAAAGTCCACTTCCGGATTTTTTGGTGTTTAATTAGAGATAAGAATTTGACAGATTCTCCTGCCTGGGTTGGCTTTGAACTGAGATAGTAAGAAAGCTAAATGACAAGACCTTTATGGAATTCTTTTTTGAACCAAGAAGTATTAGATGAAGGTTATTATAATGGTAATATTTGACAATTTTTAAAAGAAGAGAATACATCCAGCAAAGAAGCCATAACTTAAATAATTCAGCAAAAGTAGGTGCACTGAATCTTATTGGAAAATTTTTTCTGCTTGGGACGATTACTATTCAGTTCGTAGTTCCTTTTAGGGAAACTTAAAGTATATTTGACTTTTTTTGTTGGTCGTGGGGCTTGAACTCTGATTCTGGGCACTGTTCCTCAGCTCTTGAGTTCAAATTGAGTGCTCTACCAGTTTAGACACAGCATCACTTCCTGTTTTCTGATGGCTAATTGAAGATAAGTGTCTCATGTACTTTTCTGACCAGGCTACCTTTGAACAACAATCCTCTGGTCTCAAACTATTGAGTAGCTAGGATGACAGATGTGAGCCACCAGCACCTGGCTCATCTTTGTATTTATGTGCAAGTAATGACTTGTAGACAAATAATGGAAATTTGAATCAAATGATGACATTTCATCTTTTCATAAAATTTGAGGTAACAATAAATATGTCCTCCTTTTCCATGTTGTTACATTAATGACTCATGAGCTATTGGACTCTTATTTTAGCATCTTCTGATGTCTGCGACGGTGGACTTAGTATAAATAATTGTCATTAGAGAATATAGAAAGACTGAGATTTTTAGAAATCAATGGAGATCAGATAGGAAAGAACAACATAGAATGGCATTCAATTTATCACACAGAGATTAAGAACTAGCCTAAGTGATATAGAATGCTAAAGGTAATGAGGAATAAGCTTGGTTCATAACTAGTTCTTCAATAATCAAATATGGTTCCTTAGAAGAGTTTCTGGTATAATTTAGTTATTATTAATATAAGGTCCGCTCCTGGATGGCTAGCAAACTCCACCCTCCTCTCAGCAAAGTCTCCATCCAGTACCTGTGTTACCTAGGCAACTAGGACACCTGGAAGAGGTTACATCTGCATTCACTGAGGTCAATCTGAATTTGATGTGGCCACTCCTTTCTGCCCCCATACCCTAGATAAGGACTAGCCCAGGCCCAGACGCCCTGTCTCTGCTCTTTTCTAGCTCTTTCTCAGCTCTTTCCTTCTCTTCTCTTTCCCAGCTCTCTTCTCTTTCCTAGCTCTCCCTTTCCCACCTCTTTCTCAGGTGCTCTCTTTTCTAGCTCTTTTCTCTCTTTTCTAGCTCTTTTCTCTCTTTTCTAGCTCTTTTCTATTTCCCAGCTCTTTCTCTTTCCCAAATCTCCAGCAATCTTTCCCAGGCCTTTCCCCACCACGTGGAGGACCAAGATGGCCTGGTGCCAGCCTGAACGAAGAGTAAACCTGCTCCTTACCTGAATTCCACGTGCATGGTGCTGTTCTTACTCGGCTACCTCTTTTTTAAAAAAAAAAACTAACAATTTTCATTTATTTCTTCCATCTGGATTTATTCCTTCACTTCTATCAAAACTATTAATTAGCTGGTGCCTTTTTGGTGCCATACTGACCAAAAAGATTTCCAATTCTCACTTAGACGACCCTTCTCATTGTGATTAGCAGTGACCAGTCAAAAGCCTGGAATCTTTGAATTTCCAGGATTAATCTTCACCTGATACCTAAGCACATTCCTGACATTAATTGCCGTGACTTACTAACAATTTTTTTTTTCTCAACACAGCCTTCTAATATAGATAAAGTACATAAGAACTATTGTTACATCATTATTGGAAGGAGCAATTATATATTCAAATATAGGTTCTTTATTTGGCATTTACTAGCTAAAGAATTTTTTGCCAGTCCTGGGGCTTGAACTCAGGGTGCGGGAACTCTTACTGAGATTTTTCTTTTTCTTTTACTTTTTTCTTTATTTTTGCTTAAGGCTTGCACTCTACCACTTGAGGCACAGCACCACTTTCTTTTCTGTTTATGTGGTACTGAGGAATTGAACCCAGGATTTCTTGCACTCTAAGCAATCACTGTACCATGAAGCCACATTCCCAGAACCCTAAATGACTTTCTTAATATGGCATTACTTTTTCATTCCATTACTATGTATTATAATTTAGGCTAAGTGGTAGAAAAGGAAGTGGAAAACAATACTAAGTCCAGTAAGGCTAACATTCCTATCACATCCCTAAAGAAGTACAGTGTTAAGACCTGCAGGACTCATAGGGATGTTGCATGTTACATTATTATATATAAAAAAAAACATAAAAAGTAATCCCCGACATCCATAAAATTCTACTTCCACTTTCAAGTTCAAGAGCCAAAAATCTAAGCCTTTTTATTGATTGGGTGTATTTCCTAGGAAGGAAGAAGATGTAGAAGGTGATGTTGGAAAAATATGTATATTGGCTCCCAGTCCACATTTTTTGCACTTTTAAAAAGTGCTACTGACGAACTCCACATCTACTTTAATATGCTGTCTGCACAAAATGCAGATAAATGAAGCCATTTATTCTGGTGGAAAATCACATATATTAACAAAATCCAGTTCTGGAAAAAAAAAAGTTACCAGTATAAAGTATTGTCTATAAAATGGTTTCATGTCCTAGCAGAACAAAATGTAGTATTGAAATGATTAGTCCAGCTTTCTTTGAGATTTTATGCTGTCTCAGTATTAAGATGTTCTCTAATTCCAGTAACATGAAAGCATAAAAGACATGATTTGAAGATCTCAGTAGTTTTAGAAACAAAGGTACATAATAGTTTCCTTCCTGCAGAGACATGTGATGGCATGTATGACTGATTGTATTATAGTTCTCTTCTTTTTCCTCTTTATCTCAAGTATTGCATATCTTGGCATATTAGTCTGTCCTGCATTAGCTTACTGTAGGTGAGATTTACCTCTACTCTGCAATGTCAAGATGGGTCATGTGACTTACTTCAGCTTACAAAAATGAACCAGAAGTGGTCAAAGGCTACTTCTAGGGAAAGATTTCTATCCCATTGTCTGTGTCTAAGAGCTAACTTCTTTACACTTACCGATAAAAATAGCATATTTCCAGTGGGAATCTTTTTTCAACTTATATAGTGGAAGAATACAGCATGTAAAATTGAAGCAAAACTCAAACACAGCAAGAATTAAGCGAATATTAGAATGTGGTATTAATATGTTAGTTTCTTACCATTCTTGTATGACTACAGCACATCAGAATTTAAGAAATACTAAACAAGTACTAAATAAATAGATAACACTTCCTGTTTGATGCTATTATATTTTTTAAATAAATAAGCATTCTCTATGTGATCACTTGAGGGGTTAACTTTTTCTATAAATGTGTTTAATCACTCTAGAACACTGTATCTAACATCCACAATCATTATCAAGAACTTGTGATTGAGATGAGAAAGAAATATGTAAATTTCTCACTTCTCTTTTCCTCTCCTCCTTTTTCTAGTGAGAATTCTCATCCTTTCTCCAAATTCTCCTATTAATAAAGAAAGAATGACACATTGTGGATATCAAGCAAAAGGCTTCAAAGCCAGAAATTTATTCTTTCAGAAATATATGAAATAAATCAGAGTGGCTCAAGGCAGAAGAAAAGCATGATTTTTCCCTTTCTGGCTTCAAAAATAGAGTCTGAACATGACTCTAAACATCTAACAAACAATTTTCCTTGGCTAATTTTTAAAAAAATATTGTTTTTTAATAAATAATAATTTTAACAATTAAAAAATTTAAATATATACTAATTTGTTGTTTGCTTTTAGTAGGCATGAAATAAGACTGCATTAACATTGTGTGAGTTGAGAGGCTAAATTTTATCAGAATCCAAAAAAAATGAAAAAACATATGATGTTAACAAAATAGCTTTTAGGTAAATTTTCAACATGACATACACACCGGGGCATCTTTTTTCTTCTTTTCCTCTCCACACTTCAATAAGCAGTTCATGTAATTCAAATAGCTGTGTTTCTTTCAGAAATAGATTACACATAAACAAGTTAAAAGACGAGAAGGAGTATTGGTGGTGCATTCTTTAAAAATAGCAGTCAAATAACTATTAACCATAATTCCAAAATAATAACAATCAAATGCTCTTGAAAAGAGAAGATTGTAAGCAGAATATACAAACAGTGATAGTGACAGAACTGCTTCAGGAGCTGCTGTCTGATATTTAAGATTTCTAGTAAATGACAATTTTTAATCAGGATTAAATGCTTTCAGGAGACAAATTTTTTCTAGTTATATTTTATTGAAGAAATATTTTGTTCAAAATTAAGGAAAGGGTAACAGGTTATAACCTGTAGAAGGAATGCTTATACACTCATTGTGGTAGGCAGTAATATTCCTTCACAAAATATCTATAGTCCCGAAATATCTAATCAATCAAATGTAGATTTACATTTTATATATAAGTTTGTAAAATAATCACCTTTCATTACCCAAGGAACACAAATTTGAATAATTTTCAGATTGGCAAATTATACTCAAAAGTCCCAGCTGTAGTTCGAAAGGGACATCATTAGGTAAGAATCAACAGAAAGATGTAAAATGCTACATTAGAAGATTAAGAGAAAGACAAGAACAAACATACTGAAGGTTCTGGAAAGTGGAACAGGAAGTAAATGCCTTTTCCACTAGAATCACCTGAAAAATATTTTAGCTCTGTAGGAGGCTCTATTTTAATCTAGTGAGACTTATTTTGATTTCTGCCCTTTAGAAATGTAAATGATAAGTACAGATCATTCAAGACAATTATCTTGTAGAAATATTTTACAGCAGAGTTGGTTTAGTAAGCTAAATCAAATACAGCTTTTTCCTGATGCAACTACAAGGATACCACGTATCCTAGTTTCTGAGAATAAGAAAAAGTTGTCACCAGCTTTATACACATTTATGATGTACATACTACTAAGGGCATTGCATTAATGTAGTCTTAAATTCCTAAATAATATTTAAACAAGAAGCTCCCTATCTTCATTTTCATATTTGGGGATCACTAAGTACCAAAGTTATGTAGAAGGCTAGGGTAAGAATATAGAAATGAAATCTGTCTCCTGTTATTTTTAAAGATAAGTTATGTTATTTTGATTTACAGTTTCTAAGGTAATAAAAAAATAAGGTAAAACTGAAACAGTAACTCAATCTTCCTCCCTCCTAACTTTCCAACATAAATTAGAGAATCCAGTAAAGATAAGCAATTGCAGGATGGTATAGGATGTTATAGGATCACCAGATGGTGAAAAAGAAGTTAACAAAAATGGGTCCTCTGGAACATTGGGAAAAAAATCTACACCTACAGATTGTGATATAGCTAGAAAATAGTTTGCACTATGCTAAGTGTTTGACATTTTAACTACTTTCATCACTGAGGAGATGACTTTATTAATACTCAAGGGTTTGCAGCTTGTAACCCAGCAACAAATAATGCTTCTAAATGTAAACAAGCATGATACTAAGAGTAACCAAGGCAACTTGCATTGCTATATCTGATAAAGTAGAATGATCTTGGGGAATAGTCAAACAATCTTGAACTTTTTCATACCTTTCCTCTTCTCCAACACAAGAAGTCCTAGTCTAGATATGTAAAATTTCAATAAAGAATTTTTATTTTATTTTTTATTTTTTTTGGTCCGATCGTGGGGCCTGAACTCTGGGCCTGGGCGCTGTCCCTCAGCTCTTCAGCTCAAGGCTAACGCTCTACCACTTGAGCCACAGCACCACTTCCGGCTTTTTTCTTTTTGCTTATGTGGTGCTGAGGAATCGAACCCAGGGCCTCGAGCATGCAAGGCAAGCGATCTACCACTGAGCCACCTTCCCAGCCCCCAAGAATTTTTATTTTTTTTTTTATCGTTCACACTAAAGCAAATACACTTTTCCTCTTTGCAAGCCTGACTTTGAACGAGTCAGACCCTCACCATTATTTTATAGACAAACGTTTACTGCTTTGGATTAGGTGTTTTCTTGCCTTTGGGTGTTGCTCTCTATTATTTTGGCAACTACATAGAAAAAAAGATAACTCCATTTTAATTATGTTGGATTGTTCAAAGTCAAGCTGTCTTCAGTTTTCTGTTCCCTTCTTCACTGTTAATTGAAGATTAATTATTGCTCTTTAAATGATAACAAAAACGTGATACTTTAACGTATATTCTCATTGAAACCAGTGAATACAGGAGTGTCGGCGATTGTTTTATAATTGTTTCAAATATTTTCCTTGGCTATTTTCATTATTGCCTTTGTTCCTGTCTTCTAATCAGGAACACAAGGTTACACAAAAGATCTTTCTAAGGAATAGGACGTTAGGCAGAAAAAAAAATATATAATTAAAGGTTTTCATCTCTTAAGAGACTGAAAAGCTCAGAAGACATTTTGTTATTACTTGTACAGTTAAGATGACTTGAATGTTTTGGTTCTTAAACTAAGTGAAATGCATGTAAAATGTTACAGTTGTTCCAAAAAATGATTATGGTTTATATTTTTCTGCTTCAATGAGATGAAACCTCTTACAAGGTTAGAGAGACTATTTATTTTAGGGTAGAAGGGTTAATGTTAGAAAGCCAAGGGAGATTCCTAAAACAACACTCCCTATCACATATCAGTTAATTATACTTATGGCCTATAAGTATATAAACATACAAATATGAATTGAGTGAGAAATGTGTGATTTACACAATTGATTCAATGACATTTAAAACCAGAGTTCACTTCTCTACATTTATATAAACTAGTATATCTAGTGAGGATTTAAAGGTTTTTATAATACATATTTTAACAGTTATACCAAAATATTAGTTTATTTGTAACTGTTTATTTCTAATTTTTGTCGGTCATGGAGCTTGAAATCGTCACCTGGACGATGTCAGTCAGGTCTTCAGCTCAAGACTAGTGATCTACAATTGAGCCACAGCCAGTTTTCTGGTGGGTCATTGGAGATAAGAGTCTCATGGTCTTTCGTGCCTAGGCTGGCTTTGAACCATGATTCTCACCTCTCAGCCTCCTTAGTAAATAGGGTTACAAGTATGAGCCATTGGCGCCTAGCAACATAATTATTTTTTACACAATTATGAAGTATGGAGTGATACTCCCATTCATTTATATGTTGTTTAATGATCAAGTCACATCATATCCATTAATTTCTGCATGTAACATTTCTTTATGGGGAGAATGCTCAAAAACTTATCTCCTGGCTGTGATGAAATATCTATTCTTAAGTATAATCACTTTGCTTCTTGTAGTAAAAAATTGATATATTTACTTTTAGTCATGGAAGTTTGCTAATTAAAATTATATAAAACATGAATTGTAAAGTGAAAGAAATTCATAGTTCCTTTACTTGTTTAAAGAAAATAATTATGCATTTTTTCAATTATATTTCTTTGGGAATGTTTAGCATTCATTGATTTAACTGTTAAAATTGATAACAGTTACATTATATCAAGTAGATTCAAACTTATATTTGAAAATTGCACACTTAATGCAAATAGACTTCACTTTCTTCCAAGACATAATTAAAATAATAGTATAGCAAAGCTTGGTGTTAGTTGTTCATGTGTAGAATCACCGAAACTCAGGAAGCTAACACCTGAATATTTTAGCTCAATATCAGTCCAAACAAACAAAAATGTGAAAACTTATCTCCAATTATCCAGCAGGAGGCAGAAGGTGAGGATGTGGCCCAAAGAATAGCGTGTCATCAGCCATGAGCAAAAAATACAAGGAAGACCATTAAACATTGAGTTCAAGCACTAAAAATGGCATATACACAAAAGACAACAACAAAAAAGTAGTATGAGCATCAATAATGAAGACAAAATAGTAGAAAAGATCATGAGAAATATTGTGAAAACATCTTGAAGACAGAAATTATTAGACAGAATTTTGATTCATGAGAGGTAAAAGTCACAGTATAATTTGGACAATCTCATTTTAGTCATACGTGTTGAAACCTGGCTATTGGGTAACTTGTGAAAGAGCAGACTGGATTACCTGACATATCCGACTTCGTCTGTAACTATGCATCATCTCACTCTGCAAAAATCTAAAATCGTGCTTGTTAATTTAAAAAGAACCTCATGTTAGAGACTGTTTGGTCCACACAGAATGGGGTCCTTATTTTGAGGCTTCAGACCAGTGCTTTTTTTTTTATACCCACTCCTGTTTTACCCCTCTTCCCTGGTGCAGCTATAACTTACTAAGCTGGCACCAAGCCAAGGCTTTGAACTAGAACCCCCTGCCTTTTTACATTTAGAAGCATTATTTGTTGCTGGGTTATAAGCTGCAAACCCTTGAGTATTAATAAAGTCATTTCCTAAGAGATGACAGTAGCTGTGTAAACAAACCTAAAATGTCAAAGACTTAGCATAGTGAAAACTAATTTCTAGCTATATCACAATCTGTAAGTGTAGATTTTGTTTCCCATTGTTCCATGGGACCCATTTTTGTTAACAGATCGTATTCTGCTCTCTTTTCGTAAGAAATCATATAGGTGATTTTTTGCCTCTTATTCAATTATATCTAATATTTTAAAGTAGATTTGTTCTAATATAATATTAATTTAATCAATTATTTCATTAGGGCGATGTTGGTCTGATTTTTTTTCCAGTAAATCTTATCGCTTACAATAAATGAGAACATGCTGTTTCAGTCTCCTATTAATATGACAAAATACATTATAAAATTAACTTAAAAGGAGGAAAGATAAATCTTGACTTCTGATTTTACACATTTCATTTTATGTTTCTTATCCTCATTGCTTAGCATTGCTGGTGGCACAGTACCCCATGTCAGGAACAAGTGATGGATTATTTGTATTCATGGAAGCGAGGAAGTAAAGAAAAGGTTGAATAGGATTGGGGGAAGGGAGAAAGAGGAGCAGGGGAAGAGGGAGATGGAGAAGGAAAAGGAGAAGGAGAAAGAGAATTAAAAGAAGGAAGAGGAAGAAAGGAATTTGATCTTAACATCCTCTTTGATCACAAGTTCTCAGTGACCAAATCTTTATGACTATGCCCACTTGAAAGGGTTCACCTCTTTATGGCAACATAGTGAAAGCTAATTATTAATCCAAATCCTTTTTGATTTTAGATTTAATTTATTTCGTGGTGGGTAGATACTTCTATACAATTGTGATAACTTCTGTTCCTAAATATTTACTTGACTTAATCAGAGAAACTATTTGGCATAAAGGTGGTTTGGTTATACCATTGCTGGAGAAATGAATGAAATATTTAGAGGGCAAATGCTTTTTATTTAACAGATAAGGAAGCTTCAAGAGATTTCACTTTTGATTATTTCATCTAACTCATAAGGACTTGAATTTTTCATAATTTTATGGCATTTCTATTCATGTATGTGTCATCGATAGTGAGGTTCTTTAAAGTTGAAGGAACAATAAATACTATCATGATCATTTATTTCTTAGTTATTCTATAGAGAGGAGCTATTCAAAAATAAGTTCTATAAAAGTCTGTTGGAATAATTGGATAACTGATCGAATATCGTGCTTTAGTTATCTCATATTGAGATTGATTCATTTCTAAAATCACTATTGACATAAAATACATGAAATTCAGTGTTTCTCTGAAATGACTTGTTATTCAAACCTTAGAAATACTTGACCAATAACTGAGATTTTTATATACCCCAAAATTTATGAATCTACTTTTTTCTGTCAAATATAGTTTATGTTTAAAAAGAGAAAATTATGTGACCAAAGTATATAATATTTAATGTAATGTAAAATTGCTTCATTCAGGCTGACAGAGCCTGTTGCTTTTAGTTTACATGAGAAATTTAATTAATGATTCTTTTTCGTTTTTGAATAATAGAATATTTCAATTTGTCCAAAGATTCTGTCATCTAAACCTTTGAGTGTATATATTTTTCATAAAAATGAAAACTATTTTTCACACTGCAAGTTCAAGTTTAATAACTAAATAAATATCTAAACGTTAATTTGTTAAATGGAGCCTATAAAATTCAAATAATATAAAATTTAATTTATTTTTAAACATATTAAATCTGTGCTAAGTATAGGTGTCTCAAGCTTGTAATCCTCAATACTCAGGAAGCTGCGGTTCAAAGCCCACACACATGGAAACACACACACACATATCGCACACAAATCATAACACACTCTCTCTCTCTCTCTCTCTCTCTCTCTCTCTCTCTCTCTCTCTCTCTCTCTCTCTCTCTCTCTCTCTCTCTCTCTCTCTCTCTCTCTCTCTCTCACACACACACACACACACACACAAAGCCAAAAACGGAATTCTGGCTCAAATGATAGAGAAATATCTTTGAGGGAAAAAAGAAACTAAGTTTTAGGTCTTGAGTTAAAATCCCAAGAACAACACACACATACACAATATTATGTCTAAATTCTTATTTTAGTTTGAAGGAATAAACTATATCATGAAAAGTAATATTTGTTACATATATTGCAACGGTTGTGAAATTGTTTTTAGTATAATTTGTCAAAATATAGCAGGATATTAAAATTAAAATTAATCTAGTTATATTTATAATTACTCATAATACCTCAGAGTACAACCGTTGATATATTTTCTATAGCCATAAGAAATATTCTCAGAAAAAGAAAGGAAGGAAGATAGAAAGAAAGAAAGAAAGAAAGAAAGAAAGAAAGAAAGAAAGAAAGAAAGAAAGAAAGAAAGAAAGAAAGAAAGAGAGAGAGAGAAAGAAAGAAAGGAAGAAAGGAAGGAAGCAAAGAAAGAAAAAGAGAGAGTAGGGATGGAGGGAAGGAGGGAGAAAGGAAAGAAGTAAAGAAGGAAGGAAAAAAGGAATGAAGGAAGAAATGAAGGAAAAAATGAAGGAAAGGAGGGTGAAAGGAAGAGAGAAAACTAATTTCTAAAATCTGCTGTTAGTCCAACATAAACTCCATGTAATTAACCCTTTAGTAAATTCAAGTTTGCAATTTTCACTTCTTTGCATGTGCTCCATGCATGAATGAAACCAACGAATAGAGGATCATGAATAACCAGGTGAATCTGTTTGCATCTATAGTAATATGCATGCAAATCTTTTTCTCATTTTCTATACATCGCAAACAATTTACACTTATAAATATTTTAAAAATTATAAATAATCTAAAAATTGATGTAACCAACGGCTGTCAATGTATTATATAATGTGAATATTAGTATTTCAGTGCTATTAACGTTACAGTCTTCATGTTATATTAATTACAAAAAATTTATTATGTTTTTTATCAGAGAAATTAATATCCTCTGATTTTGGTGTCTGTGAAAGTCCTAAGAGAAGAAAGTAATTAAAATCAAACAATATCTGTATTTGTGGGCACAATCGAATGTTTCTGAAAGCAATTAACTCATCAGAAATTGTTCAAATACATCAGAAGGGCCTTAGAAAGGCTGTACAATGTTTACATGGTTACCTATGATGTGATTCAAGAGCCGTTAAACTATCATACTTCACTTTGCCATCACTATAATTATTCCCATTTTAAGAAGAATCATCCACATAAGTCAAATGATATAAGCTTGTCCTTAAGTTCTTATCTTCTATAAAATAATATCCAAATGATATACTACCCTAAGTTAAAGCAAAAGTTCCAAAGTGTATTGGACGATGTAACTCCTTTCAGATACACATGGTGAAATTCTATTCCCTGTCTGGTGACATTAGAATCAACCTTTTAGAGATGACCCTGCAATAATGATCCTGATTAAGGAAGCCCAATATAATTACTCTGCCTTATGAATGTCCAGCAAATAATTATAATGAACCAGAAAGTGGACCCCCATGAGAAAAGGAATTGCTTGGAACAACCATTTTTATTATCAATGTTCAAGCTTCTAGAGTATGGGTAATATACTTCTTTTGATTTTATGCCACTTACTTTGAAGAATTCTCTTATAAAAGCCCAATGGCTAACAAAAAGCAAAGTAGTTTGGAGTTAAATATCACTAATTTTGATAAAAATATTTATTATATTTTATTATTTGAATTTTATTCTCCAAGTCTCCAGGTTAAAAATTTTTTTAGATTGGAATTGAATTGAGGTTTTACTCTATTCAACTATCAAAATTAAGTTTCAAAAAGTTGTATCTTTCAGTAGTTGTACAAAGGAGTTGCCATTCACTGAAACAGTATATGGGATACAGTGCATCTTGATCAATATCACCCCTTTCAACATTCTCATCCACCCCTCCCAATCAAGCCCAATCCTTATGTATATCAATAATATGTTACGGAATTACTTGCCATTTAATAAAGCAGTTCATGCGTACAATGCACCTGGAATTGTGTTACCACTTCAACATCTCCATCCCCATTTCACACTACCTCTTCTTTGTATATTTCAATTCTGGGAATTATACAATGGATTGCTGTCTGTATTCTATCCTTTTCCCCTTCAATTTCCTACCCCTCTCACATTGCCCCCCACTGTCCTTTCTTGCAGTACACATTTACTCTTATTTATTTTGCTTGGCTTTGACAGACTTTTAAGACAATTATAGTATTTTCACTCTCCATGGACTCTGACATTTCAGATAATTCATTTGTACCTCCTTGCATCCCGTAAGTGGAATTGCTGGATAATAGGTAGCTCTCTATTCAGTTTTGTGAGCAACTTCCATAGTTTTTCCAAAAGTGATTGAACAAGATTACAGTCTCACCAACAATGAAATACAGATTCCTTTGGGCCACAGCCATATCAGTATCTGTGATTGTTCATTTTTTCATAATGAAATTGTAACAGGGTTGAGATGAGTCTCAGTGTTGTTTGGATTTGCATTTCTTTTATGGAGAGAGATGTGTTTATTTGTTATTCTTACTTCTTCTTAGAAGTTATCTTTATGTATTTAACCATATACTAATTGGGTTCATTTTTTTTGAGGGTTTATTGTTGTTGGGTTTAACTTTTTCATTTCTAAATATGGGTTAGTCATGAAAACCCTTGTTTGATGATTAGCTAGTAAAATTCTTCTTCCATTCTGTTCTCTTTCTATATATCCTGCTAACTTTTCATTTGCCATGAAGAAATTCTTTAGTTTGATGCAATTGTATTGATTCAGATAGAATAATATTACGCCATTCATAACGAAATGGGAAGACTTAGAACATACATATTAAGTGAAGAAAGACACACTCAAAGAAATATAGGTTGCCTGATTTCCCTCATTTGTTTTATTAGAATGTGTCTCTAATTCTACAAGTAAACACACTTGGATGTTAAAAGAGAAAACATTACACTTGGACATGATAAATTATATGGGATTTTAAACATTTATACAGTGAGGTCAAAGCAGGATGCCCTTTGGAGAGGATCTCAAAAGCTCAATAGTTATATGAGTATTATTATATAAAATAATGTTCATCAAAATGATCTCCAATATATGATAATAAAAGATTTTTTATTGGTTTGCTTTTTCCTTCTTTCTTCTGATGCTGGTTTTTTTCTGCACCTTTGGTCTTATATGTAAGTTTTCAAAGTGCAAGGGGGAGCAGAAATGGTGGGACAAAGGGTGAACAAATGCAGCAGTGCTACTCAATAGACACTACATTAAAAATGAAACATACAACTTATGGGGGAAGGAGGTTGAAAGGGAAAAACTGGGAGAACATTAAGGAAGAGGTGACATTTCAAACAGTAATGTGTTCATTATCTGACTTATGTAATTGTAACCCTTCAGTCATCATCTTTAAAAATTAAAAATGGACCTAATAAACAGGCCAGAGTAGCTATACTAATATTAGATACAATAGGCTTTAAATTAAAAGTGGTATGAAGGTAAAAAGAGACAAAGAAAGACATTACATATTGGTAAAGAAAATTATCCATTAGGAGGATATAACAATTCTAAATATCAATGCCCTGAATCCTAGAGCTCCCAAATTTATAAGACAAATACTACTTACCCTAAAAACATGTATACATCCAAACACATTGTTGGTTGCTTGAACACATCATTCTTACATCTGGACAGGCCAGCCAGCTAAAAACTTCGCAAAAAATTTCAGTGCTAAATAACTATATTGACAAACTATACCTAACAGATATCTACAGAATATTTCATCTAGCAGTGTCACAATATATATTCCTCTCAGCAGCACACAGAACGTTCTCCAAACTAGATCATATCTCAGATCACAAGGAAAATCTGTGAAAATTCTAAAATAAAAATGAAATTACTCCTTGTAATCTGTCAGCCCATGATGGGAACAAATTAGATCTTGTCATCAAAAAGCATCACAGAAAATTCTGAAACACAGAGACTGAATAACACATTGCTAAATCATCAGTGAGTTACTGATGAGATATGGAGGGAAGTTCCAACGTGTATAGAATTCAGTGGAAGTGAAACAGACAAAATGCTACCTCCTTTGGGATACAATAGCACAGGCAATACTTCAAGGAAATTTTATATTTTTCAGTGTGTACATCAACAAATTAGAACAATCTTGAATCAGCACTAGGTATTGAAAAACAGGAACAAGCCAAACCAAAAACCAGTAGACAGAAATAATACAAATTAGAATAAAGAAATAAATGAATCAGAGTCTCAAAAAACCATACAGACAATCATAATTGACTTATGTACTAGTAGCTGACAACTTCTCCCAATGAGCTCACAACTTCTCCCAATGAATGTCAATGTATCTATTTTCCGAGATAGACTCAAGCAGCCCAAACCAGTGAACAAAACAAACTATTAAGAAACTAAGAAAAAACATTTTCTTTGCCTTTAAATAAATTTAGTCTGTTTTTATTAAGGTGATTTATAGAGGGATTACAATTACATGAGTCAGGTAAGGAGTATATTTCCTTTGATAAAATGTCTTCAGTTCCCTCACTTGTTCCCAGTCCTACCCTCCTGTCCCTACCCGTGTGTTAAATACATCACTTTCATCAATGTTCAATGAACTCCACTGCTGCAATTTTTCACTAAAGCTCTGTGCCCACTCCTCACCTTCCTGAAGACATACAGTGAATATACCAGGCATGAGGTAAAGACTAAAGAATCATCACAAACTCTAAACAACAAGGAACACAAAACAAAAAAGGAGTCTTTGGTTTACATATCACATACTTTGTTTCAGTATATATATTATATAAATATAATTACATTTACCATAAAGTAAATTCAGGGATTGAGGACTAATAACATAATTTTGCTTTCTATTTAATAATGCTTTTTATTCTAACATTAAAGATGTAAGTAACACAATTCAAGTCCTATGAAATTTGAAGGTTTTGATAAAAAGTTATATTTTCAAAAATTCTAATAGATCCATTTTGGCAATCAAAATGAAAAACAGGGTTCCGGGAAGATGGCAGAGGAGAAGCAGGAATCTAAACAAGCTCTCCCAAAGAAAGAAGTTTTAGAATTCCAGTGAACAGTCCTAAGCCAGAGATTCACACCAAGTGTGCCATCACAGGACAGAGAGTTAAGCCAGAGAGGGAAAATCCAGGCAAGGAGACACATCTGGGCTCTTGCCAGCAGATGCCGCCGCGGCAGCAGCAGTGGTGGTGGCGATTGCAGGCACCATACCTGAGCCACAGAGAGTCCGGGAAGAAGGAGCCAGACACAGCGGGCAAGTGGATTCTACTCAACACCAGAAAGAACCGACAAGGAGCGGACATCTTCATCCTGCAGTTCGCAGACCAGAGACGACCCAGGAACCAAGACTCGGTGTTGAGTTGAAGCCTGACATCCTCACTCCTTCTCAGGGAGCAGAGGAGGGAAGGCCACCCCTCCCCCCCAGTACCGGAGATCTCCATCTTGGATACCGACACAGCTCAGAGGAGCTGCTAGCTCCAACTCAAGCCTTGGAATAAAACGAGTCATTTAGCAGGTCACAAGAACTTAACAGTGGTGTGACCTGCCAGACTCAGATCCACCCAGGGAAAAGCCACCCAGCTCGGGCACCAGCCCTAGGAGTGGCTTTCTTCACTGGGTAATCAGAGCCAGAGAATGCCCCTCCCTCTAGCAGCCTCGACAATCAATTGAAATTCAGTAAACAGAAATCCTGAGAATGGCTCCAGGATGGGCTCTGTGAACTTTTCACAAACTAGCCTCCAGGAAAAGCTACTGTTTGTTGAAAGGCTTCAACTCTACCCAGAATCTAGCCTCATCACTGCATCCCCCTCCTTGGTGATACTCAAAGCAGATCTGCCTACCATTGAACTAGCCTGGGAGGAGGATCACAAAATCCTGGGTAAAGCAGAGCATTTTTCTGCCTGCTCGAAAAAACTGACTTAAGAAACCAACCAAGCCGCAGGACCACAAGCAGACCAGAGACTCCACAAGAAGCTGGTTATGGACACAAGGGAGATAAAGGATTTTTCCCACCATTCCCCAAAAAAATCAAAGAACTTCTTTTTTCTTCTTCTTCTTTTTTTTTTTTTTGGTACCTTATATAAAAATTTTTTTTCTTTTCTAAAACTTTTTTTGATCTTTTATTTTTGCTATTTTTGAAAAAAAAGTGTTCCAGTAACTTTTTTTCCTCCTATAATTTGTATTTTACGAATAAGTGAGTGTGCGTTTTTCTTTCTTTTTCTGTTTTCTTTCTCTTTTTTCTTTTTTAATTATCTTTTTGTTTTTTGTTTAGCTCTACTGAACGTCTGATTTTTTTCTTCCTTTCTTATCCTTTTCACCTTTTCCTCTCTTTCGTTCTTCTTTATATGACTTAATTCTTGTCCTGCACATCCTCAGATAAACCTGCAGTTAAATATTAGACCCTATACACACTTAATCCACAAATTTATTACTCAATTCAAAACCTCTGAGACTTAAATTCCTCAATAGCAGTACTAACTCTTTATACCTATATAATATTTTAGGCATTTTTATTTTTAAGTTTTTCACATCTCCTTCCTATCCCTCCCTACTCTCAATATATTCACGTTCTTCTCTAAATAGATTGTTTTCGCATATAATATTATTAATTTTTACTTTTCTATTTTTTCTGTTGTCTTCTTTTCCCTTTCCCTTTAATCTTTTTTTCTCTCCCTCTACTTTCATCGTACCCAACCTATTTCCTTCATTGATATTAGGACTTAGTTAACTCTCTCTGTGCCTCCCCACATCAATCTATTCCTATTTTTTACCCACATCTCTCCCTAACCCTAATTATTTCTGGTTTTCCTAATTCTTTGCGGTTTGTAGCCCATTAACATATAGTTGTTTGATGTTGAATATATGTATCTGTTGAACTAGATTGTATCTGTATACTATTGACTTTGCAAACTCAGACTTTGATTGATGCTTGCCTTAAGATAGTGTTCTAGCACAAAACTGGTGGTATTTTCATCTCAAATGGGCAGAGTAAGCCGGAAAATCACAAGAAAAATGGCAAATCCGTGTATCTCAATTCCCAATCTGGATAATCAGGAGACAGAACAGATAATGAATAATCCAGAGGAGAGTTCCCAAATAGTTCTACAAACACTACTGGCAAACATGATAAATGAAAAGATGGAAAACATACAAAGGACTCTGTATGAGCGTGATAGGGAGAGAGAGGAGGCAATCCAAAAGTTTATACAGGAATATCATAAGCGTGAAGAAGCTACTCAAAAACTGATACAGAATTTGCATGAGCAGTTTGAGAATACTCAAAGAATAAGGCAGTAATGACGTGAGCAGGCTGATTACACTCAAAGAGAACTACAGGAATACCATGAACGGGAGGAAGTTAATCAAAAAGTAACACAGGAATTGAGAGAGCAGGAAGAGAATACACAAAGATCACTAAAGGCATTGATGGAGTCCATTAAAAAAGAGCTGAAGGAAGTCAGGGATACCACAAAGGGAATGCTGAATGGAGCCCAACAGAAGGAATGGGAGTCCAAGGAAACCATAACCAATCAACTATCTGATCTGAGAATAAACACTGAACACCAAATTAAGGAAGTAAAGAAGTTCATACAAGATCTAAAACAAAGCTTCTACAAAGAATTTGAAGCCATCAAAGCTGACCAATTAGAAGGAAAAGAGATAAAAACAAAGTAGAAAGTCTTGACAGCAGGTTAGACCACGCAGAAGATCGAATCTCAGGGATTGAAGACAGCCTAGATATTATATAGAAAGAACATACAACCATCCGAGACAAGTCCAAGAAATATGGTAGATCTATCCAACACTTGGACGACACCATCAGAAGGCCTAATATAAGGATAATGGCTGTAGAGGAGCACCTAGAAACAGAAGTTAATGTTCTAGGACATTTGTTCAACGGAATCCTAACAGAGAACTCCCCAAACGTGCAAAAATATAGGCCTATTCAGATACAAGAAGCTTTTAGAACCCCAAATAGACCAGACCAGGATAGGACATCCCACTCTCACATTATAATCCACACTGGATCAACTCAGACCAAGGAAAAGATCCTTAAAGCTGTCAAGGAGAAAAGATTAATCACCTACAAAGGGAAAACAATTAGAATCACCTCAGATTTCTACGCAGAGACAATCAAAGCAAGTAGAGCCTGGAATGATGTATGCCAAGCCCTAAAAACAAACAACTATCAACCAAGAATACTGTACCCAGCTAAAGTTTCCTTCATAACTGAAGGCCAAATAAAAACCTTCCATAGCGAAGAAAAATTGGAACAATACATCTCCACCAAACCAGCCCTACAAAAGATTCTTAAAGATATCCTACACATAGAAAACCAACAAGACCACAATAAAAGCCAAGACACAGCAAACAAACTGAGAATCCAAGAACCATAGGAAAAACACTGTTTTCACAACCCGCAAGAAGGTGAAAACATTACAGAAAGTCCCAAATACCTGTCAGTCCTATCTCTTAACAATAACGGACTTAACTCTCCAATTAAGCAACATAGACTGTCTAGTTGGATTAAAAAAGAAATGCTTCTATCTGCTGCCTTCAAGAGTCACATCTTGCCCATAAAAACAAACACATTTTCAATGTGAAAGACTGGAGCAAAATTTACCAAACAAATGACCCCCATAAACAGGCGGGAGTTGCATTCCTAATATAAGATAAAATAGACTTCAAATTAAAATTCGTGAGAAGAGATAAAGAACTTCGCTACATACTAATTAAGGGATCTCTCCTTCAGGAGCATATTACAATTCTAAATATCTATTCACCAAACAATGGAGCACCCAAATTTATCCAAGAAACACTACTTTCCCTCAAATCCCATAAAAATCCAAAGACATTAATTGTTGTGGATTATAACACACCACTCTACCCACTAGATAGATCAACCTGGCAAAAACACAACAGAGAAAACACAGCTCGAAACAGCTGCATAGATCAACTAGATTTTACAGACATCTACCGAACATTTTACCCAGCAGCATCAGAATACACGTTTTTCTCAGTAGCACATAAAACATTTTCTAAATTAGACCACATTTTAGGCCACAAAGAAAACTTATCTAAATTCAGAAACATTGAAGTTATACCTTGCATTCTCTCTGACCACAAGGGAATAAAATTAGAACTCAACACCAAAAGCCACCAAAAAAGTCCGGTATCACATGGACGCTAAACAACACACTGCTGAATCACGAGTGGGTCATGGAAGAGATTAGAAAGGAAATTCAAATGTTCATACTATTCAACAAAATTGAACACACAAATTACCAGCTCCTCTGGGACACAGCAAAGGCAGCACTCAGAGGCAAGTTTATAGCTCTGAGCTCCTACATCAACAAATTGGAGAGACCTGAAACCAAGACACAGCTAAACCTCCTTGAAAAAGTGCAGCAAGGTAAACCTCAATCCATTAAATGGAAAGAAATAATTAAAATTTAATCAGAATTAAATGAATTAGAATCCAAAAAAACTATAGAAAGAATCAACAAAACAAAGAGTTGGTTCTTCGAAAAACTTAACAAAAGTGACAGACCCTTAGCAAATCTTATCAGAAAACGAATAGAACATACACAAATAAATAAACTCAGAGATGAGAATGGAAACATCACCACGGAAACAACCAAGATTCAGAACATTATAAGGGAATACTTCTCAAAACTTTATGCTAATAAGTTTGAGAACTTGACAGAAATGGACCTTTTCCTAGCAAATATTGACATGCCAAAACTAAGCCAAGATGAGTTAACCCACCTTAACAGGCTCATATCAAGCATTGAAATAGAAACAGCACTAAGAGACCTTCCAGCTAAGAAAAGTCCAGGGCCAGAAGGTTTTACAGCGGAATGCTACAAGGCCTGCAAAGCAGAGCTCACAGCAATACTCCTCCAACTCTTCAATGAGATTGAAAGAGAAAGTTCACTACGGAGCACATTCTATGAAGCCATCATAACCCTCATCCCAAAACCAGGAAGGGACTCATCAAAGAAAGAGAACTATAGACCCATTTCTTTGATGAACATTGATGAAAAACTTCTCAACAAAATTTTGGCCAATCAACTTCAACTATTCATCCAAAAATCATACACCATGATCAAACAGGATTCATTTCAGGGATGCAAAGCTGGTTCAATATACGCAAATCAATTAAAATTATTCATCACATCAACAGGAGCAAGAATAAGAACCACATGGTTATCTCAATAGATGCAGAAAAAGCATTCCACAAGATCCAACACCCCTTTATGATGCAGGTTTTGGAAAAGTTAGGAATCCATGGAACATTCGTCAATATAATAAAGGCTGTATATGACAAACCTACAGCCAGCATTATACTTAATGGTGAAAAACTAAAGCCATTTCCTCTTAATTTAGGAACAAGACAAGGATGTCCACTCTCTCCAATTCTCTTCAATCTAGTATTTGAATGCCTAGCTACAGGTATAAGACAAGATGCAGACATAAAGGGGATCCAAATAGGCAAAGAAGAAATAAAACTCTCCCTCTTTGCAGATGACATGATCTAGTATTTAAAGAATCCCATAGACTCCACTGCCAAATTACTCAAGCTGATTCAAAACTTTGGCAAAGTAGCAGGATATAAAATTAACCCCCCCAAATCAATAGCTTTTCTGTATGCCAATAATGAGAAAAGTGTGGCTGAAATTAGGAAAGCAACTCCATTTTTAATAGCCCCACAAAAAATAAAATACCTAGGAATTAACTTTACCAAAGAAGTGAAGGACCTCTATGATAAAAACTTTAAAATCTTGAAAAAGGAAATCAACACAGAACTTAGAAAATGGCAAAACCTCCCATGCTCCTGGATTGGAAAGATTAACATCATGAAAATGGCAATGCTTCCCAAGGCTATCTACAAATTCAACGCGATAACTATCAAAATTTCAACCTCATTCTTCAAGGAAATAGAAGGGGCAATCCAAAAATTCATGTGGAACAATAAAAGACACCAAATAACAAAAACGCTCCTCAACGGAAAGAACACTGCTGGAGGAATATTTATACCAAATTTCAAACTCTACTATAAAGCCATAGTAATCAAAACAGCTTGGTATTTGCATAAGAACAGACCTCAGGAACAATGGAATACAATTAAAAATCCAGAAATGAACCCACAGACCTATAGCCATCTAATCTTCGATAAGGGAGCTAAAAAAAATAGAATGGAAGAAAGAGAGCCTCTTCAGTAAATGGTGCTGGCAAAATTGGTTAACTACTTGTAGAAAACTAAAGCTAGATCCTTATATATCACCCTGCACCACAATCAACTCCAAATGGATCAAAGACCTCGGAGTCAATGCAAACACTCTGAAAACATTACAGGATGGAATAGCAGAAACCCCAGGTCTCCTTGGCTCCGGCTGAAATGTTCTGAATAGAGACCAGGAAACCCAACACATCAAAGAAAGGTTGGACCAATGGGATTGCATGAAGTTGCAGAGCTTCTGCATGGCAAAGGACATAGCTAGTAGGATCAATAAAAACCCTACAGATTGGGAGATGTTCACTGTCCATACAACAGACAAGGGTCTCATATCTAAAATATACTTGGAACTCAAAAAATTAAATCCCCCAACAACAAATCCTCAAAGAAACAACTGCCCAATAAATAAGTGGGCTAACGACTTGAAGAGAAACTTGTGTGAAGAAGAAAATAGGATGGCCAATAGACACATGAAGAAATGCTCAACCTCCCTAGCCACAAAAGAAATGCAAATCAAAACAGCATTGAGATACCACCTCACCCCAGTTAGAATGGCTATAATCAAGAACTCTAAAAACAACAGATGCTGGAGGGGATGTGGACAGAAGGGAACCTTACTTCATTGTTGGTGGGAGTGTAAACTTGTTCAACCACTTTGGAAAGCAGTATGGAGGTTCCTGAAAAGACTTCATATAGAGCTCCCCTACGACCCAGCAATCCCGGTTTTGGGCATTTACCGAAATGTTTACAAACAATACCACACTAAAGCTACCAGCACAACTATGTTTATTGCAGCATTATTTACCATAGCTAAGATATGGAACCAACCCAGATGCCCCTCAGTAGTTGAATGGATCAAGAAAATATGGTATATATACAAAATGGAATTCTATGCCTCCATCAGAAAGAATGAGACTGCCCCATTTGTTAGGAAATGGTAAAACTTGAAAAAAATTATATTAAGTGAAGTAAGCCAACCCAAAGAAACATAGGTCCCATGGTTTCTCTTATTTGCAGATCAGATAATAGGATCTTAGGAAAATGAACCCTTAGATATGTATTTTAATGTTTTTTTATTTCATGCATTTGTTTCTAACGCATTTATAAGATTATCTCTTTGTTGCTTTTTATGACCCTCCCCCACAGTATAACCCCTGCTTTTACTATATTTGATGTCAGTACAACTTGTGGAGGAGATGGGGAAAACAAGTCGTTTGAGGATACAGGTGAACCTGTTGCAACAATGAGAAGTACAAGTTGTCATGTAGAAAATGAGCTTTACACATTTGGTGCGGTGGTTGGGGTAAGGGGGAGTTGGGAGAATTGCGTGGAAGGGAGGTAGGGGGGAGGTGGGGAAGTGATGTGAAAGTTAAACAAAGAAGGAAGCTGCAATGGTTGATAAGAACTGTATGCATTATCCTGTCCATGTAATTGTATCCCCTCTGTACAATAGGTTCACAAAAAAAAAATGAAATAACATTTTAAAAAAAAGAAAATAAAAAAAAAAAGAAAAACAGGAATGTTTTATCTTCAAGAATGTCATTATTGGGCTGGGAAGGTGGATCAGTGGTAGAGTGCTTGCCTTGCATGCTTGAGGTCCTGGGTTCGATTCCTCAGCACCACATAAGCAAAAATAACAAAGCCGGAAGTGGTGCTGTGGCTCAAGTGGTAGAGTGCTAGCCTTGAGCTGAAGAGCTGAGGGACAGTGCCCAGGCCCAGAGTTCAGGCCCCACGAACGGCCCCCCCCAAAAAGAATGTCTTTATTTCTTGTGCAAAAAACTAAAATAAGTGTAATATTAATGTAGTGGAAATAAGAAATCAAATACTTATGCAATGCATCAATTCCATAGATTATGAGATGTATTGATAAAATTAATAAAACTTGTTTTAAGTAGATTACTTAAGACATAAAGCAATTGATTATGTTCTTTTCTAGGTGAAGTTGATATAGAAATCAAAGCCCAAAGATTCCAGAGTCCTGTGTGCTTGGTGCATGGCAATTTACACATATGCTTGTCTCATCTCAAAGTTATTTTAAAATAACTGTGAACAGGAGTAGAATAAAAAGAATCACTCAAATATTCACTCTTATTTTGTGACTAAATATGCCTTTTTATATCTATTTTATTTCAAAAATCTGGTAAATTTATTTAAGTCACACCAAGAATAATGAGAAATAAACCTCCCCATGCTCCTTAAAAGACAATCAATAAAAAAGGAAACAATAAAGAAAAAAAATGAACCTCATTTTGCACGTGGTCTTTTATATTGTGGTGCTTTGTAATTGTGGATTATGTGACTATCTCATGAGTCTGGGCTTGAATCACTAGGGAGGGCTACTAGAAGAAAATTTCAAAATCTAGAGCAGCTTAACACAGCTGTGCAGTTGTTTGTGGGTTTCACTACAGTAGCAACAGGGCATATGATGTACAAAGGAAATGATTCCAGTGCTTTACAGGCCACAATGTGATGAAAAGCATACTTTTATTTTCTTAGATGTAATCAGAAGAACACATTTTAAAAGATTACTATACGATCAGCCCTTTAAATAGCATTGCCATCTTTTAGGCACTCCAGATACTTCCAAGTCCTTCATTTCCCCACAAACATTGCTGCCATTCACAATCATTGCTAAGGTGAATATCCAGTTCTTTTTGACATTTCAAATGATTTAGGAGCAATATAAACAATAATACAAGTTGTTGAGAAAAGTTAATTTAGAATCAGTAAGCAAATCAGATTCAACTCTATAGCATAACCTTTAGGAAAAATGAATTAAGGAATATGGCATGTCCTTTGTAATTTAATATTAGACATTAGGGAAAAACGCCAGAAAAAGACTGCAAGAAGGAAAGAGAATTCTTTGATATGATATATTAAAGATTAACTAGGGAAAAGTAATTTTACCTACAGTTTCTATTATGTGATAACATACTTTTGTCTAATAATCAGAGAGACTCAAAAAGATTTTTAATTATGATATGAAAAATGCATCATCATGAATGAATGAAATCACGGAGTAGATGGTTCATTATTCTCATTATTTTGAATGATCTGGTGTATTTGTTTGTGTGGAAGTATGAATGTATTTTATGTCTGGGGAGGAAAGTTTGATTATTAGATCATTGTGTGATATCCAATGTCAGGAACCTAACATGAGTCAAAGTGGTAAATGTGTGTGTGTGTGTGTGTGTGTGTGTGTGTGTGTGTGTGTGTCGGTCATGGGGCTTGAACTCTGGTCCTGGGCGCCAAGGTACCACTTCCAGAAGCTATTATTCTTATCACGAAAGGACTTCACATTGACAGGTATAATTACAAAAAGTAAAACAATAAATATTTATTCAAAGTGGCATAAAAATCCCTTAGGTGCCTAGCAAGACAGCACGTTTTTCCAGACACTGCATGTGGTGTGAGCGATTTGCAAACAAAGCGACCATAGAAGATGTTGGACCCTAAACAAAATTGACAATTGCATAAACCCAGTCCTCTATGACAGATTTAGCAAGGCCTATCTTGGAGATTCTTGTTAGGGACTTGATGAAAAATGTATAGTTTAGTTGTTATTACAGAACACTTTTACACCTGTCCCTCAGCGATTAACTATATTTAACATAGTTTATTTTGCTCTAACATATATTTTTGGCTCAGGAAATTCTTTTTTGTTTGTGAAAACTTGGTTGTTCACAACATAGACATGGGTTTTTTAAACCTTTTGAAATTGCTGTTCGCATAGAATTCTATGAGATGAGCTACTCTTTGTCATTTCATAGGAATAAACTTACTTTGATTCAAACCTGGACAGCAGCTAAGCTTGTTCTCCCTCCTAGAAATCCATCTGTATAGACTTCTTTACATGTAAACAGACCCTCATTTACTTGCAAATGTCTGTCAGTGAGTCAAACCTAATTCACCCAATGAGGTGCCTTCCTTTCCCATGCTTCCTTTACATTAAAAATATAAACAATTTTTACATTTTGTTGAACATTAAAAATGTTCAACAATGTGCATACTTTTTAATGTGAAGTGTGATTCCTATTTTCCATAATGTGAATCAAACAGAGAAATCAGTTTAAGATGTGAAAGAGCCTTTCAAACAGTCTTTGACCTTGAAAATTTTCCTGGGTATGAATTTTTGGAGAAATATCCCTTTTCAAAGATAAAGGACTCATTTTTTTTTTACATTGTGCTGGTACTGGGGTTTGAAATCCTGGCCTTGCGCTCTACCTGTGTAAAGTCTGCTCCTGGATGGAGAGCAGACTCTATCTTCCTTGTATTAAAGTCTCCGCCCAATAACTGTGTTACCTAGGCAACTGGCACACCTGGAAGATGTCATATCTGCATCTGCTGTGGTCACATCTGAATATGATGTGGCCACACCTATCTTCACCCATCCCCTAGACAAGGCCTAGCCCATGCCCAGACCTGCTCTTTCCCAGGTCTTTCCCAAGTGTTTCCCAGGCCTTTCCCAGCCCCGTGGAAGACCAACATGGCCTGGTGCCCGCAGGATTGATGAATAAACCTACTCCTTACCTTAATACCTCATGTGTGGTGTCGTTCTTACTCAGCAACCTCTTTGAAAAACCTAACATAAATGGTGCCATTTGAATCTCTGAAAGGCTTAAAGTCAGGATAGGAGGTGGGATTCCTCTCCTTTTTTTTTCTTTCTTTTGTTTGTTTTTCCCTTTTTTGCTCTGAGGAATACCACAATTCTGAAGGCCTTTTGGGAACCGGTCTGTCTGCTGTGGACAAAGTGAATCAATTCCTTGCTGGCCTCTGCATCCACCTCCATGCTTGAACATTTTGGTGAGTGAACTACTCTCTAAGGGTTCTCTGTCGCTCAGTCTCCCTTCAGATGTGGTTCCACACCGAAGAACCTGCTAGGGCTTTAACTGAAAGCCCAGTCACGTCTGGAGCCAAGGGCACTTCACTCTGGTTGCTTGGCCACTCCCCCTAGAGGGCTCAGTGGTAAGTTGTGGGGCCACTTCAGTCCGATAAGCCCACCTTCACTCACTAGTTATTTTTCTCTCCTACAGCCTTAATGGGGAGCTGTGTGTAACTCCAGTGCCATGAAACCCCTCTGAAATGCCTCCTGCACTCCCTGGATAGCCAGAGCACCTAATATTTTAGTCTCTTCTCAGGTTTAGGCAATTTTTGCCTCTGCAATGGTAAACGGTCAGAAGTCTGTTCACTTTCAGGATCTCTTTGCTCTCTGCTAATCATGTCCAACTTCGTGTATCTCTCCCTTTCTTTTCTACAACTTTTTGGATTGTGTCCTGAAGAGTGTAATGAGAGTTGGGTCCTGTGGACCTCCTCTAGCTTCCCTATCAAAGACTAGCCAATCTAGGCTTCATCTCTTTGTTCAGGCTTTCTTTGCATTTTTTCAGAAATTCACCATCGTGAGTTTGCCATCTTGGCCACATGGTGGGTTCAGTGTTTGGTCTTATCTGACCCATATCTTTCCACTAAGTTTACTACTCCTCCATCCATCTATTCTATTGTACCTTGCTAACAAGTTGCTCTTTTCTCAGACTCTGGTAACTGAGGCCCAAGTATCTGATGTGCTTTGTTAGCAAAGATGTCTAAATATTAATGTAAAAAAATTAGATTTTGAGTTTTGCCTTTTTGGTTTTGTGTTATGTATGCTAGTACTGACTACATGATTCTAAAATATTGGGCATATCTGTGCTAAGATTCTCACATCTAACGAGTTTTGTCATTGCAAGATATTACTTGGTCAATTTTTGGTAAGGACCAGGTAAATTCTACTTATTCTATTTGATCGCCATGTTGTTTAATTGGAAATAATAAAGAGTTTTTGTGACAAAGATTGCAATTCAAACCAACCGGGGCTGAAAAAATCCCTAAGACTCCATCTCCCAACTAACCTGCAAAGAGCGAGGCTGGAAGTATGGCCGAAGACTCTTAATTCTAACCAGCCAAACACTGGAAGTGGTACTGTAACTCAAAATGGTAGAGCACTAGCCTTGAGCAGAAGTGCTCAGGCACAGTGCCCAGGCCTTGAGTGAAAATCTCCATAAATACTCACTGAGACAAGTCATCCCAGAAATGAGCACCTAGACTCAGCCAGTCTGGGGAACAAGGGACCATGGAGAGGAGTAAGAAGAGATGATGTCATATCAGCCATTTTGTGCCTGCCCTTTCAAAATTAACCAGAGGCAGGAGGTCAATATAAGTAAGAAACCTGCCATCTAATGTTCATACTTGTCTACCTTTTAACAGGATGGGAATTCACATTCTTGCCTTTGTTACCTGAATTCTCCTCTACCTAGTCACCAGATAGGGACATTTCTACCAACATTTTTCAGCCCCAAGTCCTTCCACTTGCCATTTATTTGCTCTCTAATAAATGTTTACAGCCCCTCAATGCCTCATGAGACTTTCTCTAGGCTTCATCCAAGAGACTTGCCTCCGCCAGACTTTATTAAAGACTCACACTCACCAAAGGACAGCTGCAGCTCACTGCCTTCTCTGGGATGGGACCAAATTCCACCCTTTTACCCCTAATTTTGATACACCTTGTCAGCAGGAAGTAGCCAGAGAGGATCCACACCCTATTTCATGATTATTAAAAGGCTGGAATATAAGGTCTGCTTCTGGATAGCGAGCAGATTCCACCCTCCTCCAAGCAAAGTCGCCTCCCAGTACCTGTGTTACCTTGGCAACTGGCACTCCTGGAAGATATCACATCTGCATCTGCTGAGGTCATATCTGAATTTGATGTGGCCACACCTTTCTCCATCCATACCATAGGTAAGGCCTAGCCCAGCCCTAGATGTTCAATTTCTCAGGTCTTTTCCATTTCTTTCCCAGGACTTTCCCAGCTGCATGGAGGGCCAACATGGCCTGGTGCCAGTGGGAATGATGAAAAAACTTACCCCTTTCCTGAAGGGGTTGTGTGGTTCTTACTCGACTACTCTTTAAAAACCTAACAATCTGGGCTTTAAATCCCAATGCTTACTCTATACCTCCTGAACCACACTTTCACTTCTTCCTTTTACCACAAGTGGAGAAAAGAATCTCTTAGGTTTATCAACTTGGAATAGCTTTGAATTACAATTGTCAAATTTGAACCCACCTAGTATGGAGCTGTAAGCCACTGGTGCTCTGCTAGAACTCACTTCTTAATAATAAATATTCTCAAAAAGAGGAGAATACATATTTGTTCAATTACGTACGTATAAAACAAATCACTTGCTACTGCAAGAGAAAAAGAGAGAAGATAGAAATGAGTATGGAGGAGAGAGATATAAAGAAAGAAGAAGGGAAGGGAGGGTAAGTGATGGGAGGGGAGGGGAATGAAGGATAGAAGAGGAGGGGGGGGCTGAGTAGAATTGTCTATTCCTCACTAAGGTATTGTTGAACAATCAGCGCCTTTGCATTTATGTAACCAAAGCTTTCTATTTTTGGTAGTAGTAAGCTGAGATATAAAATACAAATTTACATGTAAAACCTGTTAGTGTGCTTACTCCTGCACGAAGGAAGCCACAGTTAGGTTACTGTTAGAGACAAGGCAAGAGTAAGCAGTTTAAGTGATTCTGAGAAACAATAATTGATATGCCAGGAATGCTCCCTTGCCCAAGTATTACTCTTGTTCCCTGCTCCAGTCTTCCTTTCTACAAGGATAGCAGAAACAGGGAGGCTGGGAAGGGATGGGAAGGGGAAATAAAGAAGGAGGCTACAATGCTTGATAAGAAATGTACTCATTATTTTGCCCATGTAATTGTAACTCCTCTGTACAATATTTTCACAATAAAAAATAAATAAAATTTAAAAAAGAATAGCAGAAACAGAAGAGGTAGGAGATATCTTAGCAATGATCATCTTTCTGTTTACCCTCATCTGTTTACCCTCATCCCCTCAAACAATAAAGCCAAAGGAGATTTAACCTGAACTAGTAGGGGAAATGGGGGGAAGAGTTCATTCTAACTTATTGAAATAAAACTTTTTTCAATTATTAATAAAAAGTAACTCAGAATTTATTGAAAATTTAGAAGACTATAGCACTCACTATATAGTGGATTCTGCACAATTAAAACTGACTCCTGTTTCTATCACCAGAAATTGAAAATCGTCCCTAAACTTCCAATACTAGGTAAATTGTCCTCGATATTCACTTAAAATGTGTGAATATAATGCAGAAAACATAACTTTAAATTTAGACTGTTGAAGTGATAAGTGATGGACATTCATGATGGATAGCATAATGTTGAGATCATGGAAATTATTTTCCTTCCATCTTCAGTGTGTAGAAAGTGAAAAAGCTCTATTTGATGGCCCTGAAGGTCCAATTCTAAATTTAGGACAGAAGGTGAATAGTAAAGGAGACCTATCTCAGCCATTCACAGATTGGAAATGTGGAGAAATAGCCTCATTTATATAGGTCAAACATGGAAGTGAGGATTTGGCAAGCCCAAAGCCAAATGCCAAAGGAAGAGATACTTTACAAAATACCATGAAGTTGAAATAAGTCTTAAATAAGGAGCTGCGCTTAAAGGGAGTAGGACAGAAGAATGAAGGGGGAAATGTTGGACTAATATAGTCAGATCACTCAACGTACATATGTGAGAATATAAGTAGGAAACTTGAAGGGATAGGTGGGGTTGGAGAAAGGGAAGGAAGAAAAGTGGAAAGATTAACAATGATCCAGATGTGTTGTACAATGAAATGTACATACACTGTATTCCACACTGACATGATGGAGTGAAACCCCTTTGCACAATTAGCTAAAGATTAAAAAAATTGGTTTTATTATTAAGAGACCAGAAGCATAACCCGTTAGAGATAAATAACAGGATAGCTTTGACATATTGTTGAGGCTTGTGCTCTTTTCAATATACAAAATTTAATAAGTGTCAGGTCTGCTGCAAATGTAATTACTTTGCCAATTCTTTTTGCAAATTGCTTCAGCTATAGAGAACCAAATTCCAATATCCCTTCACTTCAAATAACAAAAATCTTATAGACATTTAGTTGTTTCTAAATATCTTAAGGTAATGCATTGGAACTAATATCATTCCACATTTAAATTTAAATTTTAAAACACTAAAGTCATTTTAATCCTCTCACTCGGGCACAGGTATGGATAGATAACTGATATGGGCAGAATCAGAATTATGCAGAGGGTTGTAAATGGATGCTTACCTAGTTTTCTCTCTGCTGGATCATAGAATACAGACTATCCTAATTGGAAACATTTAGCCTTCCCAGGTTTTCTGCATATAAACACTCCATCAACATTTTCTTATTAAAGGATTATTCAAGATTAGCTATATGTTGAGTGATAATGACTGAGCATGACAGAAAGTTGAGGGAAAACCATTTACTCTTCAGTGAGGTTCTGGCTTGCGTTTCACAAAGTGTTATGAAAGCTCTCCATTAGAAATCTAGCAGCTGTATTTCTAAAAAGTACTTGCATGCTTACACTTTCTGATAATGTCTCAATCCAAGTACTTCTCCTTGGAGTTCAGTACTATTCAATGATGCTGTGTAAGCTTTTTTCTTACATTTTGCAGACCAGTCTTCGTGATGAAATTTGTGCTCCCAATTCCATCCACAAAATGCAGACAAAAATTATCTGAAAAAAATTTGTATCTGTTGACAGTGCATATACTTTTATTTTTTATTACAAACATAGAATGTAGTACAAATTTTCATAGTAATTACACTGCACTAGGTTGTTGGCAGATTCTAATGTAAATAATAATATATTGTGTTCATGTAAAGTAGTTGAATATCCGATGTTTTAATATGCCTGTGGTCTTAAAACCAATACCTTACTGATATTGAGTGACAAATACAACTTCCTAAAAGTACAAAAGTTTTCCTTGTATCTTTATATATATATATATATATATATATATATATATATATATATATATATATACATGTAGTAAAGATACTGTACAGAGGGGTTACAGTTACAGTTACATAAGTAAGATAATGAGTACAAATTTTTTCTTTATTATTGGTCCTGGACTTGAACTCTGGGCCTGGGCGCTGTCCCTCAGCAATTCAGCTCAAGGCTATCGCTCTACCACTTGAGCTACAGTGCCACTTCCAGTTTTCTGGAAAAAGAGTTTCACGGACTTTCCTTCCCTGGCTGGCTGTGAACCACAATCCACAGACCTCAGCCTCCTGAGTAGTTAGGATTACAGGCATGAGCCACCGGCACCTGGCATGAGTCCATTTCTTATTGAGCATTTTTACCCCATCCTTTGTTTTCCCCTACCATCCCTTCTCTTCACACCTCCTCAACTCATCCCTCCACCCACTCTCTGATAAAGTGTCTTATTATTACTTTATTATTATCTCATTATTACAATGGGTCAACCTGAATCCTATATTTGTATATTAAATGAAGAAATGCTGGCTTGATTTATGCTGATTCTACTGTGTAGACACAATTAAAATCACTCACCAAGTCCAAGAGCATATTAAATGAAATGGACACCGTTTCTGTCAGTTGGTTTAGTTGTGTTCTAGACATTTATTGACGGGTTACAAATTATTCTCAAACTTTAATATATTAAAAATAATCTCTTCTTTTCTTATTTTCTTGGCCAGAAAATCAGCAAGACCTCAGTCAGCATTTCTCTCATAGGACTTTTCACATGAGTTGGTTACCTGTTGACCTGAGGTCCAGTTTTATGAGGACTCACTAATCTTTTTAGGAATTGATGCTGGCTGTTGGAAAAGAGCTCAAAGAAGGATGCCATTTAATGGCTTATAATTTTATTCTTTACCATGATATTCTCCTGTTACTTTGGCTGTTGAGAGTGTGTGGTGTATAAGAGCAAGCATTCCCTGGGGATCAAGGAGACACCATATGATCTTTACATACTGACATTTCTGAGTAACTTGCTATCATGTGTACTGCATTTTGCAAGTCCAATCTGTCAAAACCTCCCAGTTTAAAGAGATAAGAGGAGTGGTAAAAGAACTCTTAGAGACAAATACATCTTGAACATATTTTTTTCCAAGCATTCCATCTAAGGCATTTTCAGCAACTAATGAAACTTGTGTTGGCTGTAATTATGTGTCTTTCTCCATGTGTGCATGTATACGTGTATATGTGTATGTGAATTTGTGTGTATAGTAACATATATGTGTGCAATATAAGGGCATATACACACATATATGCATATATAAATAAATATACATATACAAATATATATGCATATATACCATTGTTCAGTTCCCAGAACATTGTCATTCTCACAAAGTGTTCACGATAAACTGCTCTGAGGACCTTGCTCTATTGTACTCACTTCCATCATTACCTTCTTTTTCATCCCTGTGAACAACTTCGCTCTAGTTTCCATAGGAGAGCTTTATTTTCATTACATGTAGGTACAAACTGGTAATCAAAGACAAAGGTTGTTTGTGAAAGAAAAAGAACTTTTAGGTCACAGGTTAAAATATCTTTTTTTTGGGGGGGTCCAGTCTTGGTGCCTGAATTCTGGGCCTGGGAACTGTCCCTCAGCTCTTCAGCTCAAGGCTAGCGCTCTACCACTTGAGCCACAGCGCCACTTTTGGCTTTTTTTCTTTTTGCTTATGTGCTGCTGAGGAATCGAACCCAGAGTCTCATGTATGCAAGGCAATCACTCTACCACTGAGCCACCTTCCTAGCCCACATTAAAATATCATATCCATCCAAATGATTCCTATGAGATAAAATTTGTAATAGTAGTAAACATGAAAAGGAATTCCTAGACCTGTTGCTTTGCCATTTACAATGTCAAAGAATAATATCACGTCACTCATAATTCTTTAAGAATGCAAGGGAAAATGTTAGTCCCCATCATGTTCCCACAAAGCCAGTGGATACTCAAGGATAATAGTAGACCAGCTGAAATTCTATGTAGCAGACATGGAGCATGAAAGAGAAAGAGAAAATGAGAGAGCGTGAAAGAGGGAGAAATATCATAATACTGAAAGTGCATAACAGATAAAAGAGCTGTATGAGAATATTCATACTGTTATCTTTAGGCTCTACATGTACATTTGAAGGTATTTGATGTATGATAATCCATCAACCCAAAATATAAAATGATTTTAATAAAAAAATAAAAATGACTCAGAAGTAATTTAAAATGCTAAAACAATTTTCACATCAGCAAACTCTCAGAGATATTTCATGACTTTGAAAAGAATAATGTGGCTGGGGTTAGTTTAAATTTAGAAGTATAAAAATACACAAAATTATGAAAAGATATTCATATATTTCATTATATAACCCAAAGCAGAAAGCAAATGTTGTTTAGATGAATTTTTAAAACCAGGCTATCAGGAGCTGGGATGGTGGCTGTTGTAGAGTGCCTGCCTTGCATGCATGAGGCCCTGGGTTTGATTCCTCAGCATCACATAAGTAGAAAAGGACGGAAGTGGTTCTGTGGCTCAAGTGGTAGCACTAGCCTTGAGCTGAGGTACAGCAACCAGGCCCCAGAGTTCAACCCCATGGCCAACAAAATCAAAGTAAAAAACAAAACAAAACACAGTCTCTCACTTTTGTGACCTCAACTCTGTAATATCACTGCTTCAGCCTAGGGCTAAGATTTTAAGTGTGGACATTTATCATCCCTCCTGATTCTGACTGTACTTGATAATTTTTAATCAATATTTTGTTCTTAATTTTGCTTTATGTAAATTCACATGCAACTATAAAAATGGTTTGGCTATCCCAGTAACTTTCTCAAAGTACCTCCTGATGATGAATAACAAAAAGCTTTATTATATTACAAGGGAAACAATACTACAAATAAAGAAACACAATAAATAAATATTAATGATTAATAAAATAAAATATCGAAGAATTACCAGGGTTTTCAGTATTTGAAGTGTACTTACATATTTAATTTTACTATTCTCACATTCCTGTACATTTAACAATTAATAAGATTATGATGTTCAATAAAGTTTATAGGCTTTGTGTAGTCTTTAAAGTTACCAACTAAGATTGCTTTTTATGACTCATCTCATCATTTGTATATGGCTTATATCATCATTTGTTCCTTACTAACATATAAAGTAAGGAAGCCCTAAAGTTTTAAGAGAAACTGTGCAGTTAACAAAGTCTTAACTCTTCACTCTGCTTCTTTACACTAAGACTTTGCAACATCTCATTAGTAATGTTTCTATAAACTCTGAAATGTAATTTTAGTAGCATATGTCTGCTACCATAAATCTTAAATATTTATAGAAAAGTTGTATGACCTGACAAACAGTCCTAATTTTGGCCTATATAAGCAAATTCGAAAAATTAAATATATTTAAAACATTAAAACTTTTAACAAAACCTAACACTTGCCGCAGTTTTCATTATGACAGGTGCCTTGTACAGAATAATTGAATTCTCATTTTTTTATTTTTATTTTTTGTGAACATACTGTACAGAGGGGTTACAATTACATGGGCAAGATAATGAGTACATGTCTTATCAAGCATTGCAGCCTCCTCCTTTGTTTACCCTTCACATCCCTTCTCAGCCTTCCTCCACCCCCCCCCCCACCCAATACCCTCCCGCCCGATCCTACACATCTCTTGAACAACAATATCTGGGGTTATTTTGTTTCTGACATGTCAACCTTGACTATTCTTAAATGTGTGCTTATGTAAGAGGTACATGGTTCTAAAATTTCACGAAAATTCTTCAAAACTTATTTTTCTTTGAATTGTCTAGTTTAAGAAAATCAATTACACTTTATATATATAAAATGCTCTGTGCTCAATTCAGCAGCACATACACTAAAATTGGAACAATACAGAGAAGATTAACATGGCCCTTACGCAAGGTTTACATGCAAATTCTTGAATCATTCCATATTTTTACAACTAAAGATGCTGGAGATGATGTGGCCACAAGGGAACTTTACTTGATTCTTGGTGGGAGTGTTAACTTGTTCAACCACTTTGGAAAGCAGTATGGAGGCTCATCAAAAGATTCCATATAAAGCTCCGCTATGACCCAGCAATCACACTTTTGGGGATTTACCCAAATGATCACAAAGAAGACCATACTAAAACTACCAGAACAACTATGTTTACTGTAGCATTATTTACAATAGCTAAGATATGGAGCCCACCTGGAGGGCTCACAGAAGATGAATGGATCATGAAAATGTGGTATATATATACACAATGAAATTCTATGCCTCCATCAGAAAGAATGACATCGCCCAATTTGTTAAGAATTGGAAAGACTTGAAAAAAATTTATTAAATGAAGTAATCCAAGTCAAAAGAAACATAGGTCCCATGGTTTCCCTTATTTTCAACAGATAATATATGTCTAGAATAAGAATAGATCATAAGCTATGTGCATATCAGATAAGATGATATTACCAGAAATGAATCATACAAGTGATTTTTCTGTTTCTTGCTATTATTTCTTAGATACTTATAATGTGTGATGTGATGTTTTTTGTTCCTTTATATGTTCCTCCCCTACGCTCTAACCCCTGTTTTCACTGTATTTGAAGTTGGCGCGCCTACATCCTGTGTATAAGTTTCTCTAATTTGGGGAGGGGAAAGGGAAATACAAAATAGTTAAATAGGCATACAGGTTGAGATGCACAAGACACTATGTTGAAAAATGAACTTTACAATTTAGACACGGGAAGGGGGAGAGGAGTGTATTTGTTGAGGTGGGAGGGAAGGGATGGTGGAAAAAAAAGAAAGGAAGAGGTAACAATGCTTGTTAGGAAATGTACTCATTATTTGTTCATATAAATATGACACCTCTGTACAGTTATTTTTACAGGTGGACCCATTGCAACAATGAGAAGTACAAGTTGTTATGTCAAAAACGAACTTTACAAATTTGGTGGGGGGTCAGGGAGGATTGGGTGGGAGGGCTGGGGAGGATGGGAAGGGATGGGAAGGGGAAACAAAGGAGGAGGCTACAATGCTTGATAAAAAATGTACTCATTATCTTGCCCATTAAATTGTAACCCCTCCATACAGTATTTTCACAGTAAAAAAAAAAGTATAAAAATATTCTGATATAGAAGAGTTTATTTCCTCTATTTTACCCAGATAATAACGTTAACAAAGAAATTAATGCAGAACACTGATATGCTGATATGAAGGTATTTTGAATAAATGTTCGTGAGGGGTGTGTGTACACACACGCATGCACACATGCACATGCTTGTGTATTGGCATGCTCAGAGTTTGAAATCAGGGCTTCAAGGTTTTGCTAGGCCTTTCCTCTTTAGATTGATGAGCTAATATATAAGCTACATCTCCATTCCTGGCTCTTTGCTAGTTCATTATAATTTCTGAAAAATAATTTCATGAACTTTTTCTGCCCTGAGTGGCTTCCAACAGTTATACACAGATCTCAGGCTCCTGAGTAGATATCCCGAGTAGATAGGATTACAGGTGTGACCACCCAGGACAAGGCCTTCAGAATAATTTTAAAAATAGAAGAAAGTTTACTTTATGGGGGCCTGTTTTATCATCTCCTACTTTTAAAGCATTTTGGAGTGCTTATATGTGAATTTACTTCGTTTTCGGATTCTTAAAAGATAGTAAGTGTTGGTATTTAAAAGTTTTAGTACTTTTTAAAAAAGGACACTGGAGCTGTGGGACAAAAGAAATTTGACTCTCTTTGGACATCAATTTATAAGCTCAGTTCTGTGCATGATGACACAATGTCAGCAACACAGTCTGTGTTGGAGACAAAATGTAACAGAAAACAATCGCCATGGGCAATATTTGGTATGCTATTATTTTAGGACAATATGAATATTGAATTGAGAGTGTAAGAGAATGGAGAGATTTTACCTACAATTTTTGTATTGCTAAAAGGCTTTTGGAGACTGTGACTCATTTCCTTCCTCACTGTGTGTCTTTGGGCCATGCACTTCATGCCTTTAATTACAATTTTTCCCAACACTAAAATGATAATAACATTAGCATTATAGCAAATGTTATCTTAAGAATTGAGAGAAATAAAACTTGCAAAATATTTAACATAAAATTCTATGAATGAGCTTTGAGTTTAGCCATAATTTTTAATACTAAATATAATTCAATAATATTACAGAAAACATTACAGGTAGTGAGCAACTAGAAGGAATATGATCTATTGACCATGCTCTGCTTCTAAGGAAGCCAGGTGTACAACGTCTCATGTTTTAAATCAAACTGATTATTTTATGTCTTGGTAGTGTAAAAGTATCAAGGACAGAATAATGAAGGAATGTTGTAGACTGAGGTAATGTCCATATGATAATGTGCAAAACTGATAAAATGTAAAAGTACCTGAGCAGTATATTGTGTTTTACATCATTTAAGTTGCATTGCAAAGATAGGGAATACCTAGAACCATGAATTCTCTTTTTGATATCCTATCATAGGTGCTTAGCAAGATGAACTCTTTCTTCATTCTTGTAGAAGCATTATCAGATGAGAGGAACTGTATTTTTTGTTTGCTTCCTTCAATTTTTCTTCAATTTGAAATCTGAACTACTTGAGAATGAAAGAAACCAAGGGAAATTAGACATGCAGGCTTTTGAAAAAACAATCAACATAAAATAAATAAAATACACATAGTCTTATGAAAGGTCTAACTAAATTGAGTTATATAGTCTAAAGCGTAAACAGAAAATGATATAAGCAATATTATGTTATTGAAAATTGAAAAATGTAAGGAGTTATTAATTTTTTCCTTTCTCCTCCCTTGAATTAATTATTGATTTTGTATAAAGAGATTAAAGATGAAATTAACAAGAAATGATTAAAATTCAAAAGAGTTCTGGGAAGATGGTAAGGGAGAAGCTGGAGGCTACAGGCTCTTTCAGAGAAAGCAGTTTAAGTGTTCCAGTGAATCACACCAAGGGTGACATCACAGTACAGAAAGTTTGGCCAGCGAGGGAAAATCCAGGCAAGGGGACAGGTCCATGAACTTGCCAGCAGGCTCAGCTGCGGTTTTGGCAGTGGCTGTGGCAGCCATAGCCACCAAACCTGAAAAACAGAGAGTCCGGGACGAAGGCCCCAGATCAGCGGGCTAGGGGATTCTACACAACACCAGCAAGAACTGACAAGGAACAGACATCTTCATCCTGCAGATCGAAGACCAGAGATGACCCAGGAACCAAGACTCTGCTGTGAGTAGAAGCCTGACATCCTCACTCCTTCTAAGGGAGCAGAGTAGGAAAGGCAACTCCTCCCCTCCCCACTACTGGAGATCTCCATCTTTGATACTGATAAAGGCCTGGCTGAGCAGCTAGTTCCAACTCAGGCCTTGGAAGAAAACAAGAGTCATTTAGCAGGTCACAGGAACCTGACCTCACCTGCCAGGCTCAGCTCTACCCAGGGAAAAGTCATCCAGCCCAGGCAGAGATAGCTCCGCCCTCCTCAGGTGTTGATTATTTCACTGGCTAAACAGAGCCCGAGGCTGCTCCTCCCTACAGCAGTCTTGACAATCAACTGAGATTCAGTAAACATAAACCCTGAGAATGTCTCCAGGCTAGGCTCTGTAAGTGTCTCAGAAGCTAGCCCCTCAGGGAAACTCTACTGCTTGCTGAAAGGCCTCCACTCTACCCAGAACCAAGACTCATCAAAGCATCTCCAGACTAGAGGAAACAGCCATCTCACTCTTTTGTGATACTCAAAGCAGATCTCCCTCCCATTGAACTAGCCTTGGAGGAGGATCACAAAATTCTGGGTAAAGCAGAACATTTTTCTGCATGCTCAAACAAACTGACTTAAGAAACCAATCAACCCACAGGAAAATCAAACACCACAAGCAGACCAGAAACTCCAACAAGGGACTGGTTACAGACACAAGGGAGATACAGGAACTTCCCACCCACACCAAAAAATCAAAGAACTCATATTTTGTACCTTTTAAAATTTGTTTAAATTTTTGTTTTCATTTTTAATTTTAAAAAATTGTTTGCTGTTAACCTTTTTTTTTCTTCCTCTTCTAATTTTTATTTTGGGGGAATATCTGTGCTTCTGTCTGTGTGTGTGTGTGTGTGTGTGTGTGTGTGTGTGTGTGTGTGTGTGTGTGTGTGTGTGTGTGTGCTTTACCTCTACTGAACTTTTGATCCTTTTTTTCTTTCTCATTCTTTTCACTTTTTTTCCTCTCTCATTCTTTTTTGTGTGACTTAATTGCTGTTCTGCTCATCCTCAGATATACGAATAGTCGATTATTAGACCTTATCCCCCATTGTATACACAATCCAGAAATTTATTACTCAATTCAAAACCTCTTTGACTTAAGTTTCTTAATAGCAGTACTACCTCTTTATACCTATATAATATTTTAAGGATATTTTTAATTTTTCGCATCTCCTTTCTATCTCTCCCCTTCTCTCATCCTATCCCTCTTCTTCTGTGAATATTATGTTGTTAAATTTGCATAAATTTTAAGTGTTTCAATTAATAATTCTTAATATTTGTTTTTCTATTCTTTCTAGTCTCTTTTTTCTTTTTCATAGTTTTTCTTCCTTTTTTTCTCTCTCTACTATCATTCTATCCGAACTATTTTCCTTATTGAGATTAGGCCTTAGTTAATTTAATTCACCTTTTACCTTTCCACATCCCTCTATTCCTATTTTTACACACATCTCTCTCTAAACCTTATAATTTCTGGTATGCCAAATTATTCTTTGTGGTTCATAGCCCATTAGTATATAGTTGTTTGATATTGAATAAATATATCTGTTGAACTAGATTGTATCTGCGGACTTTTGACTGTGAAACTACAGACTTTGGATGATGCTTGCCTTAAGATAATGTTCTAGCACAAAACTGGTGTTACTTTCATCCCAAATTGGCAGAACAAGCAGAAAAACACAAGAAAAATGGCAAGTCCGGGTATCTAAACTCCCACTCATGATAATCAGGGGACAGAATAGATAATGAATAATCCAGGGGAGAGCTCCCCAAAAGCTATACAAAAACTACTGGTAAACATGGTAAATGAAAAAATTGACAACCTTCAAAGGACTCAGTGTGAGCATGATAGGGAGAGAGAGGAGGCAAACCAAAGGTCAATACATGAATATCATGAGCTTGAGGAACTTACTCAAAGATTGACACAGGGACTGCATGAGCAGATTGAAAACACTAAAAGAGAAATACAGGGATAGCATGAGCAGCCTGAGTCCAGTCAAAGAGATGACATGAATTGCGTGAGCTGGTTGAGAATAGACAAAGAGAAAGTCAGGAATTGCATAAATGTGAGGAAGCTAATCAAAGAGTAATACAAAAATTGAGATAGCGAGATGAGATAGACAAAGATCTTTAGAGGCATTTATGGAATCCATAAACAGAGAGCTGAAAGAAGTCAGGGAGACCAAAAAAGGGAATGCTGAATGGAACCCAACAGAAGTAATGGGAGTCCAAGGAAACCATAAGCAATCAACTAAGTGATTTGAGAATAAACACTGAACACTAAGTTAAGGAAGCAAAGTACTCCATAGAAGATCTAAAACAAAGCTCCAACAAAGAATTTGAAGCGATCAAAAGCAACAAATTAGAAAGAAAAGAAATAAAAAACAATAGAAAATCTTGTCAGTAGGTTACACCATGTAGAAGATCGAATCTCGGGGATTGAAGACAGCCTAGATATTATAGAGAAAGAACGTACAAACATCAAGACAAATCCAAGAAATACGACAGCTCTATTCAACATTTAGAAGACACCATCAGAAGGCCTAATCTGAGGATAATGGGTGTAGTGGAGCACTTAGAGAGAGAAGTTAATGGTCTAGGAAATTTGTTTAACAGGATCCTAGCAGAGAACTTCCCAAACATGCAAAACGATAGGCCTATTCAGACACAAGAAGCTTTTGGAACTCCAACTAGACCAGACCGGAACAGGACATCTCACCATCACATTATAATCCACACAGGATAAATTCAGACCAAGGAAAAGATCCTTAAAGCTGTCAAGGAGAAAAGATTAATCACCTACAAAGGGAAAACAATTAGAATCACCTCAGATTTCTAAGCAGAGACAACTAAAGCAAGAAGAGCCCGGGATAAGGTATGCCATGCCATAAAGAAAAACAACTAGAAACCAAGAATACTGTACACAGCTAAACTCTCCTTCATAACTGAAGGTCAAATATAAACCTTCCATAGCAAAGAAAAATTGAAACCATATATCTCTCCCAAGCCAGGCCTACAAAAGATACTCAAAGATATCCTACACATAGCAAACCAACAAGACCACAATAAAGGCCAAGAAACTGCACCCAAACTGAGAATCCAAGAACCATAGGAAGAACCCAGTTGCCACAATCCTAAGAAGAAGGTGGATAAAATGGCAGGAACTCCCAAATCCCTCTCAGTTCTACCTCTCAACATTAACGGAATAAACTCTCCAATTAAGCAACATAGACTGCCTAGTTGGATTAAAAAGCAAGATCCTTCTATCTGCTGCCTTCAGGAGTCACATCTTGCCCATAAAAACAAACACATTTTGAATGTGAAATGCTGGAACAACATCTACCAAGCAAACGGCCACCATAAACAGGCAGGTGTTGGAAGCCTCATATCAGATAAAATAGACTTCAAATTAAAATCAATGAGAAGAGATAAGGAAGCTCGCTATATACTAATTAAGGGATCCCCCCTTCAGGAGGATATTACAATTCTAAATATCTATTTTCCAAACAACGGAGCACCCAAATTTATCCAAGGAATACTACTTTCCCTCAAATCCCACATAGATCCAAGGACATTGATTGTTGGGGATTTTAACACACACTCTCCCCACTAGATAGATGAACTCGGCAAAAATTCACCTGAGAAACCGCAGATCTAAACAACTGAATAGATCAACAAGATTTCACAGACATTTACCGAATATTTCACTCAGCAGCACGTTCTTCTCATCAGCACATGGAACAAAAATAGACCACTTTTTAGGTCACATAGCAAACTTGTCCAAATTCAGAAACATTGAAGTTAAACCTTGCATTCTCTCAGACCACAAGGGAATAAAATTAGAACTCAAAACCAAAAGCCACCAAAGAAAGTCCTGTAACTCATGGAGGCTGAACAACACACTGCTGACTCACGAGTGGCTGTTGGAAGAAATTAGAAAGGAAATTCAAATGTTCATGTTATTCAACAAAAAAGAACACACATATTACCAGATCCTCTAGGACACAGTAAAGGCAGTACTCAGAGGCAAGTTTATAGCTCTAAGATGCTATATCAACAAATTGGAGATATCTGAAACCAACAATTTAACGAGACATCTGAGCCTACTTGAAAAAGAGCAGCAATATAAACCCCAATAGAGTCGATGGAAAGAAATGATTAAAATTAAATCAGAAATAAATGAATTAGAATCCAAAAAACATGGAGAGAATCAACAAAACAAAGAGTGGGTTATTCAAAAAAATTTAAAAAATTGATAGCACCTTAGCAAATCTTATCAGAAAAACGAAGAGAATACATCCAAATAAATAAACTCAGAGATGAAAATGGTAACATCACCACAGAAACAACCAAGATTCAGAACATTATAAACTTTATGCTAATATGTTTGAGAACTTGACAGCGACAGAACTTTTCCTACCAAATATTGACATGTTGAAACTGAACCAAGATGAGTTAAACCATCTGAACAGGCCCATTTCAAGCATTGAAATAGAAAGAGCAATAAGAGACCTCCCATTTAAGAAAAGTCCAAGACACGATGGTTTTACAGTGAAATTCTACAAGACCTTCAAAGCAGAGCTCACACAAATAATACTTCAGCTCTACAATGAAATTTGAAGAGAAAGTTCATTACCGAGCTCATTCTATGAAGCCATCATAACCCTCATCCCAAAACCAGGCAGGGACTCATCAAAGAAATAGTACTATAGACCCATTTCTTTGAAGAACATTGATGCAAAACTTTTCAACAAAATTTTGGCCAATCGATTTCAACAATTTATCCAAAAAAATCATGCAACATGATCAAACAGGATTCAGTTCAGGAATGCAAAGCTGGCTCAATATACACAAATCAATTAATATAATTCATAACATCAACTGAAGCAAGGATAAGTACTGCATGGTTATCTCAATATATGCAGAACAAGTATTTGACAAGATACAAAACCCCTTTATAATGAAGGTTCTGAAAAAATTAGGAATCCATGGAACATTCCTCAATACAATAAAGGCTGTATATGACAAACCTACAGCCAGCATTATACTTAATGGTGAAAAACTGAAGCCATTCCCTCTTAACTCAGGAATGAGACAAGGATGTTCAGTCTCTCCACTTCTCTTCCATGTAGTATTAGAATGCCTAGCTACAGCCATAAGACAAGATATAAACATAAAGGGGATCCAAATAGGGAATGAAAAAGTAAAACTCTCCCTCTTTGCAGATGATATGTTATTGTACTTAAAGAATCTCACAGCCTCCACTCCCAAATTTCTCAAGTTGATTCAAAACGTTGGCAAAATAGCACGGTATAAAATTAACCCTCAAAAATCAATGGCTTTTCTGTTTACCAACGAGAAAAGTGTGGCTGAAATTAGGAAAGCAACTCCATTCAAAATAGGCCTCCAAAAAATAACTAGGAATTAAATTAACCAAAAAGTGAAGGACCTCTATGATTAAAAATTTAAAAACCTGAAAAAGGAAATCAAAACAGAAGTTAGAAAGTGGCAAAAACTCCCATGATCTTGGATTGGAAAGATCAACATCGTGAAAATGGCAATACTTCCAAAGACTATCTACAAATTCAATGCGATATTTATCAATATACCAACCTCCTTCTTCAAGAAAATAGAAGCTGCAATCAAAAATTTCATATGAAACAATAAAAGATGCCAAATAGTGAAAATGATTCCTAACAGAAATCACAGGGCTAGAGGAATGTCAATACCAAATTTCAAACTCTACTACAAAGCCATAATAATCAAAACAGCTTGGAACTGGCACAAGAACAGACCTCAGGACCAATGGAATAGAATTGAAAACCCAGAAATGAACCTACATACCTATAGCCATCTAATTTTTGATTAGGGAGCTAAAATGTAGAATGGAAGAAAGACAACCCTTTTTGTAAATGGTGCTGGAAAAATTGGTTAACTACTTGAAGAGAACTAAGGGTAGGTCCTTAGATATCACTCTGCACCAGAATCAACTCCAAATGGATCAAAGACATTGGAGTCAAAGCAGACATTCTGAAAACATTACAGAATGGAATAGAAGAAATCCTAGGTCTCCTTGGCAGAGGCCTAAATTTTCTTAATAGAGACCCAGAAACACAACAAATCAAAGAAAGGTTGGACAAATGGGATTGCATGAAATTGTAGGGCTTGTGCATGGCAAAGGACATAGCTAGCAACATCAATCGAAAGCCCACTTATTGGGAGAAGATCTTCACTAGCCATACAACAGACAAGGGTCTCACATCTAAAATATACCTGCAATTCAAAAAAATTAAATCCCCCAAGAACAAATCTTCAAAGAAACAACGGCCCAATAAGTAAGTGGGCTAAAGAAAAGGAGAAACTTCTCTGAAGAGGAAAGAACCATGGCCAATTGACACATGAAGAAATGCTCAACCTCCCTAGCCACAAAAGAAATGCAAATCAAAACAACATTGAGATACCACCTCACCCCAGTTAGAATGGCAATAATCAAGACCTCTAATAGCTACAGGTGCTGGAGGTGATGTGGAAAGAAGGGAATCTTACTGCATTGTTGGTGGGAGTGTAAATTTTTTCAACCACTTTCAAAAACAACATGGAGATTCCTCCAAAGGCTCCACATAGAGCTCCCCTATGACCCAGCAATCCCACTTTTGGGCATTTACTCAAATGACCCCAAACATGACCACACTAAGGCTACCAGCACGACTAAGTTTATTGAAGCATTATTTACCTTAGCAAAGATATGGAACCAACCCAGATGACCCTCAAGTGATGAATGGATCAAGAAAATATGGTATATATACACAATGGAATTCTATGCCCTCATCAGAAAGAATGGAATTACCCCATTAGTTAGGAAGTGGAAAGACTTGGAAAAAATTATTTTAAGTGAAGTAAGCCAGGCCCAAAGAAACATAAGTCCCATGGTTTCCCTTATTTGCAATAACTAGTATATGTCTCAGTCAAGCAGAAATGGTCAGATAAATTGATGTTAAGGAAATGAACCCTAAGATATGTATTCAAATGTTTTTTTTGTTTCATGCGATTGTTCCTAAGTATATATAAGATTTTTTGTTGCTTTCTATGTCCCTCCCCCACGATATAACCCCTGCTTTCATTGTATTTGATGTTGGTATAATATGTGGAGGGGAAGGAAGAAACAAATCGCTTAAATAGGAATACAGGTGGACCCATTGAAACAATGAGAGGCACAAGTTATTATGTTGAAAAACTAACTTTAAACTTTTATGATGAGAGAAGAGGGGGAGGAAGATTGGCTGGGGGGGGTGCGCGGGGAGAATGGAAAGGGATGGGAATGGGAAACAAAGGTGGAGGCTACAATGCTTGAAAAGGAATGTACTTATCTTTCACATGTAATTTTAACCCCTCTGTACAGTATTTTCACATTAAAAAAAGAAATGATTAAAATGGGACAAAAGTTCGGAATAGACCTGTTTTCCAAATAGCCATGAAAGTAGCCAGTGGGTTTACAAATTCGTGTTTAATACAACTTCTTTTTTTTTTTGGGGGGGGGGGGGTCCGGTCATGGGGCCTGAATTCTGGGCCTGGGCGCTGTCCCTCAGCTCTTCAGCTCAAGGCTAGCGCTCTACCGCTTGAGCCACAGGGCCACTTCCGGCTTTTTTCTTTTTGCTTATGTGGTGCTGAGGAATTGAACCCAGGGCCTCATGCATGCAAGGCAAGCACTCTACCACTGAGCCACCTTCCCAGCCCTTAATACAACTTCTATGTTGGCTTAATGCTTTTGGAACAGAATTCATTAGAGAAATGCAATTCAAAATTACTATGATACTACTTCATAACTATTATTACACTTATCCAAAAAATCAAAGGAACCTGGTGTGGTGGTAAAGGCTTGTAATTCCAAGCATTTAGCTGGTTGGAGTTATAGGATTTTATTCTAAGGCCAGTCTGGGGTACTGCACATAGTAAAAGCCTGACCTTAAAAAAAAAGGTAGTAATGTTGGTGAGAATGTTGATAAAAGAAATTTTCTAGGGCTGGGAAGGTGGCTCAGTGGTAGAGCACTTGCCTTGTATGCCTGAGGCCCTAGGTTTGATTCCTCAGCACCACATAAGAAAAAAGAAGAAATTATCTACACTCTTAGTCAAAATACAGGTAAATATTCTCGTTGTAGAAAGTAATATGCAGTTTTCTAGAGAAATGTAAAGTTGAAATATCATCTGACCCATCGATCATGTGTTTATTTCTCTTTGGGTAACTGATAAATATTAACTGATAAATATCTGTAGTTCATTGCTATTCACATTATTCACAACAACGGCCAAGATATAAATTGAAGTTAAGGGTTCAACTACAGACTAATAAAGCACTGTGTTGCATGGGCAGTATATTTTTGTATCATCTTTAATATAGCAAGAGTCTTCTCCAAGTAGCCACAATTTACAATAACCTCAAAGATGTATTCTAAATGAAGTAAATGTCTTCTGATCTTTGTAAAACCACACACACACACACACACACACACACACACACACACACACACACACACACACACACACACACACACACACCAACCTCAAAGATTTAGAGAGAAATGATTTTTGTTGTTCCCAAGAATTTTATTTTTTTATTGTGAAAATACTGTACAGAGGGGTTACAATTACATGGGCAACATAATGAGTACATTTCTTGTAGTGCCCACGTTGCTGGACCCCCACCAAGATGACCAACAAGAGTCAGACGTTCTGAAATGCAAAAGCAAGGTTTTATTTAGATGGGCTGCAGCTTGGGCCTCATCCTACACTCCCACCCAGTGGAGCCTAGGAGCAGACCCCTGAGCTAAATAAAGATTTGCAGGGCTTATAAAGGCAAACAACCAGGTGTTTGGATTACCACCACATCTTGCTCTGCTAGCTGAGATAACCAAGCAACAAATGGTCACTGCCTCAAAAAATGGAGTTACTTTAACCTTCCTCCCCACTTCACTTATGGTCCTGAGACACAATATTGTGGCTCCAGCCAAAAACTACACTCCAACAGCTCTCGATCTTGACTAGTCCCTCTATGACCATAGCCATGTTGTCTTTTGCTATTCCTGAATGGTCAACGTGAAAACAACACTCTTCTCCTAGGGCAGCACAAAGTTCCCCTTGTTGTACTGAGAGGGTCCCAGGAGTTCTGCAAATGATAATTGAAACAATACCAATAACAATCAGTCCATTTTTCTATGGAGTGGTTGGGTAGGATGCTTAGAGACTTCCCAAGTTTCCCCATGGTCATCCAGGGCAAGGGAGTCAGCTGGTCTTTCATGGGTGCAGTGGATCCAGCAGCAATGCTGTCCACCTTAAGGGCAGTGGGTGTAGCCAGAGGTACCATGTAAAGTCCCTTCCACCGTGGTTCCAAAAACCTCAAGTTGTACCTTCGAACAAACACACAGTCCCGTGGTTTAAACAAATGGGGGAGTACGAATAGAAGCAGAATTATATAATGCTCTAAGCTGGGGCCACCCACTTTTGTGGACAAGCTATAGATAGTCAAGTTTACATAGAAATTCAGTGTCACTCAAATGAGCAAGCAATCCAGTCTGAAGGCTAGGGATAATGGGTGGAGGATGTCCATACATTATTTCAAAAGGAGTACAGCCAAGGTGATAGGGTGAATTTCTTACTCTAAACAGGTCAAAAAGAAGGAGTGATACCCAGTCTGTGCCAGTCTCCAAAGCCAATTTAGTTAAGGTCTCTTTTATAGTCTGATTCATTCTTTCTACATGCCCTGAACTCTGGAGTCTATAAGCACGGTGCAATTTCCAATCCATCCCCAGTGCCACAGCTATTCCCTGACTTCATTTTGAAACCAAGGCCGGTCAATTTTCCGACCTGATGGTGGATGGGAAGCCATAGATGGGTAGGATTTCTTCCAGGATCTTCTTAGCCACGAAGTTCGTGGTCTCATGCTTTGTTGGGTAGGCTTCAACCCGTCCTGAAAGGTGTCTACAAAAACTAGCGAATATTTATATCCAACTTTTCCACTTTAAATTTCTGTGAAGTCTAATTCCCAATACACATCTGGCCTATCTCCACAGAGGCCAACTCCTTTTGTAACCGGTTGATTGGGGGCATTGGTGAGCTGACAGGCTTTACAATTTTTAACAATGTTCTCAATGAGTTGATTTCCTTGCTTAATTTTTACTTCTGAGTGTTGGAGCAAGTCCTGCATTCTTCGGGTTCCTATGAAAGAGGCCTGATGGATTCTCTTAAGAATTCCCTTGCCCAGTCTTTGTGACAAGGTAAGTTTCCTCTCACCAGTTTTCCACCAGTCTTTATTTTCTTCTCTGCCTGGGGGCTTATAGGCCATGGGAATTTTCTTTATCCACTCCAAGTCTTCTTGGGAGTACTGAGGCTCAGGAGGCAAAGCTCGAGGCCCTGCGTCTACTAGAGTAAGTACTTCCCCCCTAGGATGGAGGGCCACCTCCTTAGCTGCCTGATCGTACAAGTTATTTCCTTTGGGTGTTGAATCAGTTCCCTTTTGATGGCCAAGGCAGTGAATAATGGCAATATCTGCTGGTTCCCATAAGGCCTGGACAAGGCTTAAAATTTCTTGTTTGTTTTAATAGCCTTTCACTCAGCTGTCAGCAGCCCCCTCTCATGGTAAATGGCTCCCTGGACATCCATGGTAGCAAAAGCGATTGTCGGTGTAAATGTTTAATCCCTTCCCTTTTCCCATCCATAGGGCTTTTGTTAGTGCCACTAGTTCTGCTCTTTGTGCAAATGTTCCCTAGGGGAGTGCTTCAGCCTACACTATCTCAGTGTCCATGGTGACTGCTGTGCCCGTGTACCTTTTTCCATCTCGAATGAAACTGCTGCCATCTGTGAACCAGGTATGCAAGGCATGTGATAGTGACAATTGCAACAAGTCTGGCCTCTTTTCCTTGGCCTGATCTCTCTTTTCATGCTCAATTTCACGTTCTTTGCCCTTCCTTTCCTTTCTTTGCTCTTCTGTCTCTCTCTTACTGTAAACCTTTTCCACCACGGCTATTAGATCCCTAATAGACTTTTCACGAAGTCTTTCTAGAGCCTGCAACTTTTGCTTTATGTCTGGTACAGATAGATTTATATAGGAAAACATAATCATCTGAGCTGACTCCTGGGTCTCAAGATCATACCGGGTATATTGACTAAAAGCTTCCATGAGCTGCTCAAGATACGCTGCCGGACTTTCACTTCCTCCCTATCTAACATCATAGACTCTGGCTGTATTTGTAGGTCGGTGAGCTGCCACCTTGAGACTTACCAACAGAGCCTGGTGATAGCTGAGGAGTCGCTCCCTACTTTCAACCATATGGTAGTCCCATGTTAGTCAGATCTCAGGAAAATAGGCAGCGATCTGTGATGGGCTCTCCTAAGTGACCAGGGATATGTTTCCGGGCCACCTCTCAGATACCGTCTCTCTCTTCGGTGGTAAAAAGGACCTGTAAAAGCTGACTACAATCATCTCAAGTGGGCTGATGAGTAAAGAGAATGGTTTCAAGCAAATGAATTAAATCCTGGGGTTTCTCAGAAAAGGGGGCATTTTGGGTACGCCAATTGTATAGATCACTGGCAGAAAATGGCCAATATTACAATTGCTGTTGACCATTCGCATCCACAGGACCTACTGTGCTTAAGGGAAAAACAGCTGCATTAGAAGGGGGAGAGGGGCTGATCCCATGGCTTCCTCTAGTGACTGGCCCCTCAGAAACTTTAAGGGCAGGTGCCGAGGGTTCGGCTGCTGGTTCTATAGCTACCTCCTCCTCTTGATCATTCTCAGGCTTTGCAAAAGGAACCTGGAAGCTGAGTATGAAAAACTGGGGGGTACAATATCTTTTCCTCTTTCTTCGTTTTTTCTTTTTGTAAGTCTAGGGGTTTAAATGGAGTGTTGCCCATGATTTCCAGTCCCATTAGTCGTACAGTCCAAAAAAGAATAAACACTACAAACAAAACACACACAGGCCTGACAGTTAAAAAAAAAAGAAAAGGTTATAAAGTGGAGATCTGAATTGGTCCACTGACCCCTGTAATAGGGAAACGGAAGGAGCAGACCCACAGTGTGTGAGTTGGGCCTAGGTTAGGAGGCCCTCTTTCTCAGTTCTCAGTTTCTCCCAGTTCCTCCAGGGTTGTCATGCAAGCGCATCCACTATGACAACCCTTTACACAATACGAATTGGAGCTGCTGTCCTCACAAACAAAAATGAAAGTAAAACAGACAAAGAGGAACGACAAGACAAGACAAATTTGACAGCACTGTTTTACCTTCGGAGTGTGAGGTCTCGTGGGTCTCTTGAGGTATCCTGGATGAGCCCTCACTAACATGTAGTGACCATTTTGCAGGACCCCCACAAAGAAGACCAACTAGAGTCAGACGTTCCAAAATGCAAAAGCAAGGTTTTATTTAGATGGGCTGCAGCTCAGGCCTCATCCTACACTCCCACACAGTGGAGCTTAGGAGGAGAGCCCTGAGCTGAAGATTTGCAGGGCTTATAAAGGCAAACAACCAGGTATTTGGATTACCACCACGTGTTGCTCTGCTAGCTGAGATAAACAAAAAAGAAATGGTCACTGCCTCAAAAATGGAGTTACTTTAACCCTTCCTTCTTATCAAGCATTGTAGCCTCCACCTTTGTTTCCCATTCCCATTCCTTCCCATCCTCCCCCCCCAATCCTCCTCCTCCTCCAGAGTTGTAAATTTCATTTTCAACATGAGGACTTGTATATCTCATTGTTGCAATGGGCCACCTCTAACTCTATTTAAATGATTTGTTTTTTCCCTTACCCTCCACAAATTATACCAACATCAAATACCATGAAAGCAGGGGTTATACCATGGGGAAGGGACATACAAAGCAACAAAAAAATCTTATAAATACTTTAGATACAATTGCATGAAAGAAATAAAACATTTGAATACACATCTTAGGGTTCATTTCCCTAACATCAACTTATCTGACCTTTTCAGCTTGACTCAGACATATACTAATTATTGCAAATAAAGGAAACCATGGGGCCATGTTTCTTTGGGGCTGGCTTACTTCACTTAAAATAATTTTTTCCAAGTCTTTCCACTTCCTAACAAATGGGGCAATGTCATTCTTTCTGATGGAGGCATAGAATTCTATTGTGTATATATACCACATTTACTTGATCCATTCATCACTTGCAGGGCATCTGGGATGGTTCCATATCTTAGCTATGGTAAATAATGCTGCAATATACATAGTCGTGCTGGTAGCTTTAGTATGGTCTTGTTTGTGATCTTTTAGGTAGATACCCAAAAATAGGATTGCTGAGTGATAGGGGAGCTCTTTGTTGAGTCTTTGGAGGAACCTCCATACTGCTTTCCAAAGTGGTTAAACAAGTTTACACTCCCAATGCAGTAAGGTTCCCTTCTGTCCACATCCCTTCCAGCATCTGTTGTTATTAGAGTTCTTCATTATAGCCATTCTAACTGGGGTGAGGTGGTATCTCATTGTTTTTTTGATTTGCATTTCTTTTATGGCTAGGGAGGTTGAGCATTTCTTTCTGTGTCTATTGACCCTGCTTCTTTCCTCTTCAGAGAAGTTTCTCTTTGTCTTTAGCCCACTTACTTATTGGGCAGTTGTTTCTTTGAAGATTTGTTTTTGAGGGATTTAATTTTTTGAGTTCCAGGTATATTTTAGATATGAGACACTTATCCGTTGTATGTCTAGTCATCAATAAAGGAGCTAAAAATCGTAGAATGGAAGAAAGACAGCCTCTTCAGAAAATGGTGCTGGCAAAATTGGTTAAGTACTTGTAGAAAACTGAAGCTAGATCCTTAGATATCACTCAACACCAGAATCAACCCCAAATGCTTCAAAGACCTCCGAGTCAAAGCAGACACTCTAAAAACATTACAAGATGGAATAGGAGAAACCCTGGGTCTCCAGGAATAGGCCAGATTTTCTTAATAGAGACCCAGAAACACAACAAATCAAAGAAAGTTTGGACAAATGGGATTGCATGAAATTGCACACCTTCTACATGGCAAAGGACATAGCTAGCAAGATCAATAGAAAGCCCACAGATGGGGAGAATATCTTCACTAGAGAGAATTTTTTAAAAAAGTAAAGCGAAGTGGAATTCCTGTGGAATTTAGGTCACAATGTATAAGATAGTAGATATACTGGGTGATCAAGTATAAAGTTGTAATGTACAACATGAGGATACAGTGGGCAACTCTGGCGTTACAGAGGAATGAAGATAAGTAAATAGGAGTTCTTCTTCCTAATAGGGATTGCTCTTTTATTTGTTCTACCTTCAGTAATGGATAAGCTGAACATAATTCTTTAAGTATATCTGCCTTTTGCCCCATTTGTCCAGAAATGGAAAGATTTGGAAAAAATTATATTAAGTGAAGTAAGCCAGGTTCAAAGAAACATACGTCCCATGGCTTCCTTTATGTACAATAACTAGTATATATCTGAGAAAAGAAATAACGGACAAATAAGTTGATGTTAAGTGAAATGAAACTCAAGATAAGGACTCTTTTTTTTCTTGCTTACTATCGTTTCTAACATTTTTATAAGTTATTTCTTTGTTGCTTTGTGTGTCCCTCCCACACGGTATAACCCCGGTTTTCACTGTATTTGATGTAGGTTTAATTTGTGGAAGTGAAGCAAAAAAACAAATTGTTTAAATAGGTGGAATCATTGCAACAATGAGATGTACAGGACTTTAAGTCAAAAATCGAAATTTACAACTTTTGCACGAGAATTGGGGGGAGGGATAGGAATTGATGGTTAGGGGAAACAAAGGTGGAGGCAACAACGTTTGATAAGAAATGTACTCATTACCTTGCCATATAATGGTAACTGCTCCATACGGTATTTTCACAATAGAAAATTATTAAGAAGATACATTATATTAAACTTTATACAGTGGCTACATACTTCATTTTAATGGTTAAATAAATGTTAGCCCTCCTCAAAAAAAGAAAGAATAACAAACAATATAGTAATAATGTTGTATGTTCAACATAAAACAAAATTTCAAATTAAAATACATGAGATTTTCCTTGATGTAACCTAATTATTACAAATAAGGACAACCTGGGGACCTGTGTTCCTTTACGTCTGGCTTACTTCATTAGTATGATGTTTTTTCAAGATCTTTCATTTCATTATGGATGAGGTGGTATCATTGTTTCTGATGGAAGCATAGTATTCCATGTATGTGTATGTGTGTATGTCTGTGTGTGTGTGTCACATTTTCTATATCTATTCATCTACTGAGGTGATTCTGGCTTAATTCCATACCTTAGCTATAGTAAATAATACTGTAAAAAACATAATTGTGCTGGTAGCTTCAGTGTGGCCTTGTTTGTGGTCACGTGGTTAAATGCCCAGAAGTGGGTTTACTGAGTAATAGGGGAGCATTATTGTGCACATCAAGGGTAATCTTAGTAGATGAGCTGAATAACTCAATAGCTATGTACATATGACCACAAAAGGTGATTCCAAGTGAAATGAACTCCAAAACATGTTATTTGTTGTTGTTGTTCTTAATGTACTATGTACTTTTCATCCTTTTGCGTTTTCCCCACATATGTTTATCCCCTGTAGTCACTGTAATTTGATTTTGATACCCAGGATATCACAACTAGGGAACTAGGGAAGGGTAAGAGAAAAAAACACAATGGTGAGACAAAGGACAAAGGGGGAACTTATGCAAAAGTGAAAATCATGAGACAATATGTTAGAAATAATCTTGGGGGGGATGTTGGGAGGGAATAGGGAGAAAATGGGGGAAAGGTAAAAAGTTATAAAAGAAATGAATTCATTACCTTACTTATGTAACTACAACCCCTCTGTACATTACTTTGACAATAAAATTTAAATACAAAATGAAATAAAATACTTGAGAGCAGCAATACAGGAGATGGGAGTGTGGGAAATATAATAGTATACAAAGAAGAGCAGAACAGCTGTTGGGAGTAAACTACCATACAGAATTTCAGCCTCATGTCAGTCACTAAAAAGGGAAATCAAAATGCACAATCAGCAAACCAATAGAGATAAAATAGAAAACTAAACAACTAAGGTGAAGAGATGGCATGGACCAAGAATAAGAAATGACAAAATTAGAAAACAAATAACAAGCTGGTAAGTTAAAAAATTATTACCCACAATTCTATTAAAAGTTTTTTACATCAGGGCTGGGAAGGTGGCTCAGTGAAGAGTGCTTGCCTTGCATGCATGAGGGCCTGGATTTGATTCCTCAGCACCACATAAGCAAAAAGAAAAAAGCCAGAAGTGGCGCTGCAGCTCAAGTGGTAGAGCACTAGCCTTGAGCTGAAGAGCTGAGGGACAGAGCCCATTCCCAGAGTTCAGGCCCCACGACTGGAACCCCCAAAAAAGTTTTTTTACATCACAATTTGTTAGAAACATAATTCAAATCACAGTTTAATAGTAGATAATTTTAATAGTAGATCATTTTAATAACAGGTTATTTATTCCTGATTTCTTAATATTAAATGTTTAATATATAATTTAAATTTAATATATAAATTAAATTTAAATTTAATATATAATTTAAAATTTAGAAAAGAAGAAATTGAAACTAATTTTAATAATACATTTCATGAATTGTAAAATTGACAAGCATTAGAATTTAAAAATTAATATATCATTACTGTTTCATTTATGTGAATTAATGGAATAATTCAAAGTGTATTCTACACTTAGCACTCATCTTGACATCAAATAATAAATTATTGCACATGACTCTTGGTATTAGGTGGAAGGGTTCAGCACTGTGGTAAAATTCACACCACACAGTACATGATGGTATGACTCCTCTCATCTAGCTTAAATTGTGGAAATTTTATTTCTTCATGCATGTTAAATTCCTTTCTAGGTGACTTCTACACAGTTATATGCAATTAGATACACGAGTAGCATTTCAGATGATTCTTAAAAGTCATATTCATTAATTAAATTTTTATTATTTTGTACCAAATAAATTTTTATAGAGAGACTGAATTTTTGAGTAGATGATGGTGTATATGTACCAGATTACACATCTTGAGGTTCATTTTATATTCCTGACATTGTTTCTACTGTTGGATTTAATATTCCATAAGGGGATAAGTGTATTATATTGGATATATGAAAGTAAATTAAATGTTTATTCCATTAATCCTTTGCCACTTGTCTAATTGCAATATAAATTATCTGTATGTTTGAAGTAATGAAAATAACAACAGATATAAGCCAGATAAATCAGTCTGTAGTAGACAAGTATTTTCACCTTTATTTTGATAATTGGTCCTCTTTTACACTACAGAATATTCTTGGGATAATGTGCTCCAGGATGGCAAAACTGCAGATTATTATGTTTTGATCTATCGTAAGACAAGGAAGGAAGGCCAACCTTCCATAGAAAAGTCTGTTCCCAGTGAGGTGATCTGTTTTATGGCGGTCACTTGGAAATGAACATTTTTCACAGTCAACCTTGACAAGCCATCTTGATAGGCCATTTCTGTAAGTGGTTACAGAGGCTCATTGATGGCTTTGCAAGGATCCAGATTGCCTCATTTTGAGACAACTAAAACAGGAATTTAGTCAGTTGTTTTTGTATCTTTAGGAAAAAAAGCCATTGACTCTAGGCCAGGGGATCACTGGGGCCCAGAGAATCTACTACCTTGAATAGTAATCATAGATCTCTAAAAAACACACAAACAAACAGAAAACTCCGGTAAGTACAGCCAGTCAGGGCTGCTATCACAGCCTACATGAAGTCAGGCAAAAAACAGAAGCTGAGAGTCATTTAGCTAATAACTAATATATTTTTTTTATGAGGCAGACTGAAATGAGATTCCCGAGAGAGGGTCAGAAGGACAGACCAGAGAGACTAAAATTGATTACACAAAGATTGGATAATAGAATTCCTTGTAGAACAAATAAATCATAGAACACTTGTGCATGTAAGAACAAGACATAAGACCAATTCAAGAAATACACATTTTCTTAGAGATCAGCTTAATGAATTATCAATGGAAATCTTTGAATTCTTAAATATTTGACCACATGTAGGAGAAGGCCAATTGCTGAAGAGAAAGAAAATGTCATCACTCTGTTAGGAGGTCCATATCACATTAGGAAGTAATCAAACACAGATTTGTAATAAAAAGAGAAAACAATTATTCCAAATGAGGGTTTTATTTGTTTTGATATAACAGTTCTTGATTTACATGCTAGCAATTAACATACAATTTATCCAGTCCCACAGCTGAATTGATATTGACTGCAATGTTCCCAGATGAAGGAAAAGAGAAAATTTACAAATGTCTGATGAAATGAGTTGAGGGTGCCTTGTTCTAATAGTGATATCTGATATTTAGACACAGGTGAAGAGGTGGATTTTCTTTTATAAAAATCCCCCATTTTTAGCCTGGTACCAGAGGCTCATAGTTGTAATCCTAGCTACTCAGGAAGCTGAGATCTGAGGACTGCCGTTCAAAGCCAGCCTGGGCAGGAAAGCCCCTGAGCCTCCTATCTCCAATTAACCACCAGAAAATCAGAGCAGGCCCTGTGGCTCAAGAGATATAGCCCTTACCTTGAGTTGAAGAGCTCAGGGCCAGTACCCACGCCCAGACATCAAGCCTCTCAACCAAGAACAACAACAAAATATTCTCCCTTTTCTTGGACTGCTTACAGCTTTTCCTAACATTCAATAAAGAAGCCATTTTAAAACCAACTACATTTAAGTCCTATCGTAGCTGTTGCAAATAAAATGATTTGGAATCTTATGTCAAAAGATTCATATTTGCGGAAACAAATACCAGCAATGTAACTTTTTTCCAATCTTGAACTCTGGGCCTTGGTCATGATCATGGTTATGCTGGTAGTTTTAATGTGAACTTCTTTGTTATTTTTTGGAATACTGACCCTGAGTGGAATTACTGGGTAATAGGGAGATCTATGTTTAGACTTTTGAGGAAAGTTCATACTGCATTCCAGAGTGGTTGAACAAGTTCAATTTCCTACCAACAGTGTAATAGAGTTCCCATTTGGCTACATCCACCTCAGCATTTGCTATTGTCAATTTTCTTGATAATGGCCCTCCTAACTGGGACGGGGTAGAATCTGTCTTGTTATTGCAGATTTCTAGGCACCTTCTAGCTACCATAAGTGAATGAATCCATGAAACATATATTGCTCTGAGTGTGCATTCCTTTCTCTTAGTATAATTTCCCCAAGCCTTTCATTTTCCTTAAGACCAGTGAAAAGTCATCCCTTCTGATGTGTGAATAGAAATCCATTGTGTGTGTGTGTGTGTGTGTGTGTGTGTGTGTGTGTGTGTGTGTGTTTAAAATGACTATAGGCCCATGAGTTCATTTCTAAGCCTTCTGTTTCATCTGTAATTTTGTAATTTCATATTAAATTTGGATTGTTTTCCCTACTGTATTGAAGAATATTGTTGGGATTTTGCTGGGTATTGCATTGTCAATTATTTGGGGGTAATATTGCATTTTCCACAATGTTAATTCTTCCAACCAGGAGCATTGAAAGACTTTCCATTTCCTTGAATCTCCTTCAATTACCCATTTTAGAGTTTTAACGTTTTTACAGTAGAGGTCCTTCTCATTTTTAGTTAAATTAATTAATTCCTAGTTTTGTTGTTGTTTTGTTCTGTTTAGTTTTGATTTGATTTTGAGCTAATATACATGAGGTTGTTTTCTGGATTCCAGCCTGGATTTTCCCATTGTTGGTAACACAAAACAACTACTGATTCTTGTGGGTTTTATACCCTGCTACGTTGCTGAAGGTTAGCATCACCTTTACTAATTTGAGGGAGGAAGTTCTAGGGTCCTATAAATACAGGATCATTTCATCTGTAAAAAGAGATACTTTTCCTTCTTCCCTATTTGGATCCCCATTATGTTTTTCTCTTGCTTATTGCTCTTGCTAGGAACTCCAGTACTATATTGAACATTAGTAGAGAGAGTGGACATCCTTTTACCATTCCTGATTTTAATGTCTTCCTGCTTCCACCATTAGGTACATGTTTATTATCTCTTTGTCATATACATACTCTGTATTATATTGAGGAATGTTCCATGCATTCCTAGCTTCTCAGACCTTTAATCATAAAGGGGTATTGGAGTTTGTTAAAAGCTATTTTACATCTATGTATATATGATAATGTGGCTCTTGTCCCTGCTTCTGCTGATGGTTTATGTTATGTTTATTTACAAGTATATTGGATCCAATTGGATCCTAGAATGAATACTGTTTGATTATACTATATGATTTTTTTGTTAGTTGCTGAAATTGGTTGGTGAAAATTTTTTTGAGAAGTTCTGTATCAATGCATATCAAGAGTTCAGTTCATAGTTCTCTTTCTTTGATGAGTCCCTATCTTATTTGGGGAAGAGTCTAATTCTAGCTTCATAGAATGTGTTTGATAATTTCATTTCCCTTTCTATTCCATTGAAGAGTTAGATCTGAGTATTGCAAGCTCTTTGCAGGCCTTAATTTCATGGTAAATCCATTGAGTCCTAGATTTTTCTGGTATGGGAAATTGTTTATTGACATTTCATTTTCATTACTTCTTATGTATCACTTCCTGGTTCAGTTCGAGTATATGAAAGCATAAATTTCTCTAGCATTCTCCAGGTGACTGACATACGGTTTTCAAAGTACTTTCTTATAGCATTCTCAATTTTGCTTATTTATGTTGTGATGTCTAATTTTTTCTCTAATTTCTCTATTTGGGTGAGTTCTCTTATTGTATTTTCAGGGTTTTTTTATTATGAAGGTGATAGACGGGGGGGGGGGGTTACATTAAAATAAGTAATGAGTACATTACCCCAAACTTGATATCCCACACTTACAAAGTTATAAAGTTCATTTTTAACATAGCATCTAGTGTTTATCACTGTTGCTTTGGTTAATCTTTGTCCCACCATTTCTGTGATTTCTCTTCGTTCCCCAAATAAAATTAACTTAGGTATAAGACAGAGGGTACGGAAATCAAAAACAGTGACTACAGGGAATTAACCAAAGGGGGAAAAGTAAATAGAAATAACTAAAAACAGTTCACCATACAATTATCTTGTATCCATTTCTGGGAGCTCATTTCAATAAGCATCATTTTCTATGGTGATATGCATATAGCTATTGAGCTATTGTGCTCTTTTCTAAGAATATCCTAGATATATTCTAGTTTTTCCAAATGAGTGAAAACATGTAGCCTATGGTTTTTTGGGTCTGGCTTTTTTGACTTATTATGTTTTCCAAGTCTTTCCTTTTCCTTACAAATGGGGCAATGTCATTCTTTCTAACAGAACCATAGAATTTTGTTGTGAATGTATATGACATTTTTTGGACCGATTCATCTACTGAGGGGCATCTGTTTTGGTTTCATATCTTAGTTATGGTAAATAATGCTACATTGGACATAGTTTTGATAGTAGCGTTAGTGTGGCTTTGTTTGTGGTCATTTGGGTAAATGCCCAGGAGTGTGATTGCTGGGTCATAGGGGAGCTTTTCTGAGAAAACTGTACACTTCTTTACGGAATATTTGAGCAAGTTTACATTTCCACCAATAGTGTAGTAATGTTCCTTTTTGGCCATATCCCCACCAGCCCATCATCTGTTATTATTAATTTTCTTCATAATGGTCATTCTAACTGGGGTGAGGTGGAATCTCAATGTTGCTTTGATTTGAATTTCTATGGCCAGAAATGTTGCATATTTCTTCATGTGTCTATTGGCCATTCATATTTCTTCTTCAGAGAGTTCTCTCTTTAAATCTTTAGCCCACTTATTAATAGGGTTGCTGGTTTTTGATTATTTGTTTTTTTGGGGGGTTAACTTTTGGGGCTCTAAATATATTTGAGATATGAGTCCATTGTCTGTAGCAGAGCAAGTAACGATCTTCTCCCAATCTGTGGACTTTTTATTTATCTTTCTATCTATATAAATTCTCTTCTTAATCGGATTTGGTAAGGGTCGGTCAATTCTGTTAATTTATTGAAAGAACCAACTCTGTTTTGTTGATCTTTTTATGTTTCATTTTGTCTTTATTTAGGTATTTCTGATTTAATTTTTTTTGGTAGGTCGTAGGGCTTGAACTCTGGTCTTGGGCACTGTCCCTGTGCTCTTCACTTCAAGGCGAGAGCGTTACCGTTTGAGCCACAGTGCCACTTCTGGGTTTCTATTGGTTTATTGGAGATAAGAGTCTCACGGACTTTCCTGCCAGGGCTGGATTTGACCCTCGATCCTCAGATCTCACCTTCCTGAGTAGCTAGGATTACAGGCGTGAGCCACAACCTGTGCGCGTCTCTGATTTAGTTCTTTTTGTTTGTTTGTTTCTGTCTACTGCTTTGGGTTTGGACTTGTTCCTGTTTTCAAGAAGATTGAGGTATATAATTAAAATACAGACTTGAGATTTCCCCAATTGCTTGATGTAGGCACTCAGAGGTATACATTTTCCTCTATGTATTGCATTTACTGTGTCCCAGAGGAGTTGGTATTTTGTGTGTTCAATTTGTTAATTTTCAGAAACTTTCAGATTTTCATTATAATCTCTTCAGTGCCCCACTGGTCATTCAGTAATGTGTTGTTCAGTCTTCATGTATTTGAGAATTTTTTTTGCTTTAGCTGTTTAATTCTAAATTTAGTCTGTTGTGGTCTGACATGATTTGGCAAGTCAATTTATTTTTCTTTCATTTTGGATAGAATTTCTATGTAACATAGGATATGTTCTATTTTCAAGTATCTTCCAAGAGCTGCTGAGAAGAATGTTTCTATTGATGCTGAATGTATATTCTGTAGAAGTCTGTTAGGGCTAGGCAGTCAATGTAGTTATTTAAGCCTGCAGTTTTTGGTTGAGTTTTTCCTGGATGACCTATCCAAGGATAACAACGATGTGTTGAGATGTGTTTTTAGGTTAAGTATTATTTGGTTGATGAAGTGGGGGTGCTCCAGGATTGAGGGCATTGATGTTTAGACTTTTTATATCCTCCTAATGAAGAGTTGCTTTTATCAATATATAATGTCTCTTCCTCCTAATTTTAATTTGAATTCTATTTTATCTTATATTAGTAATTCTACTGTGGCCTGTTTATGGTGTCCTTTTGCTTGAAATTTTTCCTTCCAGCCTTTCAGTTTGAGTATGTGTTTGTTTTTGTCAATAAAATGTGTCTCTTGTAGATACTAGATGGATGCATCTTGTTTTTTGATACTAGTATCTAATATATGTCTTCTATTTTGAAATTTAAGTCCAATGATATTGAGAGTTAAGACTTTGAAATATTTGATAATTCCTGCTGTGTTATGCACCTGTTGTTAGGAGCTGTGCCTCATCTACTCTTAATATATTTACCTTGTTCTCTGGTAGGGAGCATTCTATGTCAGCAGTTCCTGTTCTTCTTGATCTTCTCTATGTACCATATATTAGATTAACTTCTATCCTGCTGATTTGGTGGAGATACATTGTTTCAAGTTTTCTTTGTCATGAAATATTTTTATATATCCTTTTAATATAAAGGATAGTTTGGCTTGGGAACGAATTCATGGTTGGTAGTTGTTTGCCTTTAATGTTTGTCATACATCATGCCAGGCTCCCCTTTTTACCATATCAGCTAAGAAATCTGTATTTATTCTGACGCTATATCTTTTATAAGTAATCCCTCTTTTGCCAGGTGTTGATTTGATCTTCTGTTTTGATTTCTTTTTCTGGGTTTAGGTTTTTGTCTAGACCATTAAGTGTAGGAGAAGAGATCAGTTGTGGTGAGATGTTGTCATGTTAATACTTGTGGTTACAATGACAGTTTGGACTGTCCAGTGGTAAGGTGAATTGAGTCTGTGTTTAGATGTGACTGTCTCTGTTCATGATTTATTTCCCATGTGGCCCTTTGTTTCCACAATGCAATTGTGCTTTTGAATATGTTGGCCAACACAGTCACAGCAGTCACCTGCCAGGCTGGGTAACTTTTCATAGATTTCTGGTTTTTTTGTGAAGACAGTATAAAATCTGCCTCTGAATTTCATATCTATATATAATTATAGCTGACTTGGTATGAACCTCTAGAATTGGAGTATCTTCTAGGACTCTCAATATCTGTTTCATTAGAGAGAGCTAGGGTAATTTTCTGTTGTTATTCTGTCATTGTTTTTCCTCTTCCTCAGGTTTATTTATTTATATTGTGGATTTTTTAACATAATTTATGATTTGTGATGGTTATATCAGATTATTTTTGTTTTTATATTTGTGTTACTTTGAAATAGTGATTTCAGGCTTTTATGAAGAGAGTAATAATACTAAATGTGAAAAGCCTAAGGCTTAAAGAGTTACAATGAAGGCCTAAGTAACTCCATTACAGGCTAGCAACCATCTTGTAAGGTATGAATTATTAAAATAACCATGTGTTTGACCAAGAAATGACACAAAAAGAAAAACAATTCCTGGACAACTGAGACATAAATGATCCTTGGGAAAGCCACAGGAATTTTCTCCAGCTGCATTGACCAAACACTGGTTGGCCATGCAGGACACAGTGACCCAGTGGCCAGACAATTCCCATCAATATCACATCCATAATAATATTAGCCAATCACATATGTATAGTGTAGTTTGCTTAAAATGTTAACCAATCATGTAATTTCTCATGTAAATCTTCCTTAAAGTTGTTTGTTCAATACTATAAAAAATACTGTGCTTATTCTATGATCAGGGCTTCTTAGCATCACCGGTTACTGAGTGCGTGGAGGATCAACCTCGAGCTTGCAAATAAATGACTCCTTTGTTATTTGCATTGGTCGTGGTCTCTGGTAGTCTTCGGGGAGTCTCAAGTCCAGGTACAACAAATAGGGGCTCATATGGGATCTCCCTCATAAGCTCACCCAGACACCTGATCAGGGAGTAGTAAAGAACAGCCAGTAAGTATTGTAACTGTGATATTTGTGTAGTTTTCAGTTTGGGTCTTGGAGTTGGCAAAAAATCCTGGCGGACGTGCTATAAGGCAGCCAACAGGACCAGTGGGAGATGTCCCTGAGAAGCCCAGGGAAGGTAAACTATTCACTAGTGCGGACATTTGGGCCCATCTGTAGTCCTGAACTGTCTGCTTGATAGTTTACAGGGTAGACTGTCCACTAGTGTAGACATTTGGGATGTTTCCTGTCTTTAGTCCGGCAATTTCTGTCTGACAATCTACCACCCAGTCTATCACCTGCATGCTGTTAATGTGTCTTCTCTTAAAATCTGTGTGTCTGTGTTATTGTGGCTTTCATGGAACATTTCCCTCTTTCATATTCATCCTGACACAGATGCCTGGAAACCCTGTTTGCCTCCATGTAAAATTGTTATGCTTTGTTCAGTTTCTTGTCCAACAATAATTACTTTCTCTTTTAGACTCTCTTATCTTCTGCTTCAAAGGGTGAAATTTGGCTTAGAAAGTTGGCCCACTTGAAGCAAAGCTAGAGTCGGGTAGTCTTTTACCCGATGACACTGCTGAAACATCACCAAGTGTCTCCATCTACCTCTTTGGGATCCTAAACTGGCCAGCGAATCCACACTTTTCTCCTTGGGACACTCTGAGTTGTGGTTTTATCCTAAATCCCCGAAAGCACTAGTTGTTTAATTTTGTGACATTTGTAATTGCCTTCCTCCTTTTTTCTTGTCTTGTGTGTGGATTGATATACGCTGAAATGAGTCAGAACCAAAGTACACCTCTTACCTTTCTGACAGATACTTTTAAAGATGTTAAGGAAAGAGCTAACAATTTAGGTGTTGAAGTTAAAAAAGAAAAATTACTTATTTTGTGCAACTCAGAGTGGCCTACTTTTGAGGTTGTATGCCCGCCCCCAAAGAACTTTTAATCTAAACACCATTTGGGAGGTTAAATGTAGGGCTTTTCTCCCAGGAAGTGCAGGGCACCCCAATCAGATTCCCTATATTTTAGTATGGCAGAATTTGGTGCAGGAACCTCCAAAGTGTCTGTTGCCCTTTCTACCCCTTTCTGTCAATAAAAACAAGATTTTAGCATAAGAAAAGTTTGTGTCAACTACCGCCCTCAGCCTCCTTATATACCATTTTACAGGAAGGGAGTGAAGATCTTCTCTTATTAGCCTTTGATCTCCTCCCATACCCTTCACTGCTGCCTCCTCCACCCCTCTTGGAGGAAGGGGAGGCAGTAAGAGATGAGAAGCAAGGAGCAAGCAGCAACTTGGAAGGGCCAACAGGAAGAACTCTTGGTAGCATTCACAGAGCTGCCAGCCTGAGTCTCCCTGACACCACCATGATGCTGCTGTTCAGAGAAATTGGGCCACCGGACAAAACCAGAAACCCCCGAATTCAGTGTTGGCCCTTTCCACGAATGACTTATATAATTGGAAAACACAAAATGCAAAATTTTCAGATAATCCCAAGGATTTGATTTATCTCCTAGATAATGTAATGTCCATGTGTCAGCTGACCAGGGATGATTGCCAGCAGTTATTTCGGGTCTTGTTCCACACGGAAGAAAGAGAAAGGATTCAAACTGAGGCTAGGAAACTGGTTCTGGTGGAAAGCAGGTAGCCTACTACTAACCCTGATTTCACCAATGCATCTTTTCCATTAACCAGGCCTCCAAATGATGGTTGGGACTACAACACGTCAGAACGTAGGGGGGGATTAAGGGTCTATCACCAGACTCTAATGGAGGATCTCAGGGCAGTAGCCTGCAAACATAACAATTTGGCTAAAGTATACATGGTCTTACAGGGAAGGAAACCCTACGATGCCCAAATAGTCGAGGTCTACACAGACATTAGTGCACTTACTACCAAGAAATATTGCATTAGGTCAAAGAATGTGCTAAGAAAGGGAAACTGAACAAAGCAGTGGCAGCCTCATAGAACCTCGACACTAATGGCTAACAGTACTGCTAATAATGAATAGGGATGTCAGGGTTCAATTCCCCTCCCTGAACCCAGGGTAGCACTGAGAGTGGATGGGACTCCAGTAATGTGTCACCAAAGACAGAAAAGAAACTGTCCTTCAAAATTCCAACACCACGGTCACAGCACCAAGTAAGGGAGTTTTTGGGTTCTGCCACCTTTTGCCATCTGTGCATCCAAGGGTTTGCAGAGCTGGCTAAACCTCTTTACGAGGAGAAGCAACTGTTTCAATGGACAGAGGAAGCTGATGAGACTTTGAACAGATAAAAACTGCGTTATTATAAGCCCCAGTGTTGGGACTCCCTGATGCCAGTAAACCCTTTTACTTACATGTGGATGAACATAATGGAATAGCAAAAGGAATCCTAACCCAATATTTGGGCCTGTAGAGAGAACCAGTAGCCTACTTGTTAAAGAAATTAGACTCCGTAACAGTAGGATGGCCACCATGTTTGAGAATGATAGCGGCTACTGCTCTGATGGTAAAACACACAGATAAACTAACCATGGGACAAGAACTGTATGTGACCACCCCCACACTATTGAGGGTATTGTAAAGCAACCACCAGATCGGTGGCTCAGCAATACCCAACTAACCCATTACCAAAGAATGCTACTCAACCCTCTCAGAATCAATTTCCAGGCTCCTTCGGCTCTCCACCGGGAAACACTTCTACCAGATCAGGATCTAAACATGCCACTACATAACTGCTCAGAGATCCTGGCACAAGTCCATAACATCCAAGAGGACTTAAGGGTCCAGCCATTGCTGGACGCTGAACTCGTGTGGTTTACAGATGAAAGCAGCTTTATTCATCAGAGGGAGTTATGCGGGAGTGGCAGTAGTGACTGAGACTGATGTGGTCTGGGCTGAACCTCTACCAGTAGTCATATCAACCCAGAGAGCCAAGTTAATAGCCCTGACCCAAGCTCTAACGCTAGGAAAGGACAAAAGGCTAACTGTGTTCACTGGCAGTCCGTATGTATCTGTAACACCCATCCAGTATTCTACATTTTATTCTTGTACTTTCATGATGTCAGTTGCTACTAAAGTATCAAGGTGGGCACTTTCTTGGTTCCTAGATCCAATAAATTTTAGTAATTTGGAACAGTAGTATAAATTCATGGAGTTTGACTTGAATATCAAGTTTGAGGATACAGTATTTAGGGTATTGTTAATTGGCCTGAAGCAGCCAGGAACATATTATGAATACTCAGACCCACAATAAACTAAGAACTAGGGACTTGATCTCGGGGAAAGATAAAGGTCCAGGCAAGATCTGAAGCTGAAATAAAGCAATGGATCAAACATCAATCAACAATCATTACAGATGAATGCAACTGATCTCTGATGTGTCTGGGTGGCAGCTGTGTGTGTGTGTGTCTGTAAGAGAGAGAAAGAGAGAGAGAGAGACAGAGACAGAGAGACAGAGAGAGACAGAGACAGAGAGAGAGAGAGAGAGAGAGAGAGAGAGAGAGAGAGAGAGAGGAGTGTGTAGAGAATTTTAATGTGGCTTCCATATTTACAGTCCATAGAGCATTACTTGTTAGAGAGAAGGTGCTCATACCAGAGCTCTTATACCACTGTCATCTCTTTTTACTGCAAAAACACTTGCTTAATATCTAATTAAAAAGGGAAAAATAAACAAACATTGTACATGATTGTTTTGAAAATTAATTGGCATATTAAAGGCCAAAGGGAGGAATTGGAAATTAATATAATCTTTTTTCTCTCTTCTGATTATTACACCACAATAGATGTGAATTTCTGGAGTCTCCTGTAATGTACTCATTGATGATTTACTAATATGCTTAATAATATGAAACATATGATAGAGAAATAGATCAGCCAGCAAGAGCAAAGAACTAGTGATAAGATCGAGCTTTTGAGAAAGGTTGCCACATCTTTGAGGAATGCAATTCCTTCATATGAACTTCAAATTTTATGGCTTTCCCTGTGTTATTAAAAGGTAAGAAAGTACTGTAGAAACAAAAATTCCTGTTCAGCCAAGTAGAAAGTGCTCATGTTCCCATCCTCATGTTGCCAATTTCCATTCCATAAAGACTCTTTGTTAGAGAGCTTTCATTTATTGTACTTCAGCACAACATCCTTCCCTGTTGGAGACAGGAAAAAAGATAATTTTGTTTGAATATTATTTTACATAAGTTAGTGTGTACAGGCATGATTTGTATAATTACAGAAGTTTGTAATAAATGTAAGTAGGGATCATGTCACAACTAAAAAATATAATTAAAATCACATAACAAGATTAGAAGTCACAGCATTTTGTGCATGAAAACATACATAAGATTAGTTGCAGAATTTTTTTGAGATAAACTTTATATTAAAGTATAAAGCACTTTACTAAGGGTTGAAACATTTTCTTCACAGATATATTTCTTAGAGATATTTTTGCTTCATAATTTTAAGAAGAAAAATGGCCTCAAAGTAATTTTTTTAAAAAAAACATTATTTTCCTGTTACCATGTGATTAACCTCCAAATTAGAAATCCAGATATAAGATTTAAGTTAATTTAACCAAAAATATTTATTGAGTCTAAGAACCTTCTGCTCCCTACATTCTTCACACTAAGTTTACAAAATATGATGAGTCTGAAATAATTAGTCTCTTTGTGACCTGTGTTGATATTATTTACAATGTAAGCGAAATGTTTAAACAGTAGTATTTATTTTAGCTTAGTTGCTCTGAAGAGACAATAAATGATGTAATCAAAGGCTAAAAATGTCCAGATTTAATATGTAGAATTCAGGAAATGTTTTTGACCACACTTGTTACTGGAGCCTTCTCAACAACCTCATGAGATAATTCATATTGATGAAGCAAAAATCCCAGAGGTTAGACATTTATGAATAAAAATATCATGGCATTCTGAATATTTAGAGCTATGTATCAAACATAGAAAATTTAGCTTTTAAATATCTGAATATATTAATTCATTTAATTGCAGGGTAAATACTTGTTCTGAAAGGATATAAAATTGCATTTATTTTGAAAAGTAAACCTAATTATTCATTTGAATAAGAGACAATATTTAAAATATCATTCATTTAAGAAACAAGATGTACAGTTAGTTGTTTTTCATGCCAATTATGTTCCCTAACTTATTAGAAATATTAAATTAGTAAACTTAAATCATTGCTTTGTAAGGAAATAGAAATTTAGTTTCCTAAAACTCACGACTATAACTTTTTCTCAAACAATTAGTAAAAATTACTAAGTAATAATTTTATGTTTTTTTATCATGGAATCTTATTTAATATATTTTTTATTCATTAAGTTAAATAACTAGCTAATGATAATATAAAATATTCACGAACAAAGTTTATCTAACACAAGTATTTTATTCACAAGACATCTCATGGTTCTCTTAAAGAACACTAGAAGGCAGTGTGTTCTTTATTAAATTTTATTTATTTTGTTAAAATTTATTAATTGTCAGAAGTGGCAATTCCATAATATATTTAAAGCACTTGATTATACTCCCTCTATTTCCTTTTCATTACCCTTTTTTCCAAAGATCTTCTGTTTTTCACATAAAATTACATCTTTATATATGCACATATAATCTAATTTGTAAAAAATAGATTTAAGCTAAACTGCAACTTAAGTCAAGATGTACAATGGAATAACAGGATGGAAAAAACTTAAATATTTTTGTTAACTTCTGAATTGAACTATTATTATGATGATGATTAGGGTAGGATCCCAGACAGAATTAGAATTAGGGTTAGAGAAATAGAAAATTTAGGTTCAACAAAGGATGACCCATTGCCACAATGATACTCAAAGACCCTATGTTGAAAATGAACTTTACACAATGGGGAGGGAGGACTAAGGGAGGTGAGGTAGTAGGAGAACAACAAAGAAGGGGGTAACAATTCTCAAAAACCAATGTACTCATTACCTTACATATGTAACTAATCCTTATTTAAGGCATCTTTACTATAACATAAAATTTTTAAAAACTAATGAAGATGGGTGCTGGTGGCTCACGCCCATATTCCTAGCTATTCAGGAGGCTGATATCAGAGGACCACGGTTCAAAGCCAGCCTGGGCAGGAAAGTCCCTAAGTCTCTTATCTCCAATAAATCATTAGAAAATCGGAAGTGGCATTGTGGCTCAAGTGGTAGAGCTCTCACCTTGAACTGAATAACGTTGGGACAGCGCCCAAGGCCAGAGTTCAGGCCCCATGAGAGACCAAAAAAAAATGAAAAATAAAACCAGACAGGAAATAGAAAAATACTTTAAAAATTTAGGCTCAAAATGCAAGTAAAATTTAGACCTACATGCTGAGCAAGAGAATAAATGTGCAATAGAGGATTGCTATTAACATTATGATTTGCTTATATGTAGGTTCAGGATTAGGCAAGGTGTTCCAGTTAGAGCTGGGGTTAGGATGAGAAAATGATGTAATATATAAAAAGGTGTATATAAGTAAGGTGCATATAAGATGTAAGATATAAAAAGGTGTAAAACTGAAGCATATTTTAAGAAGAATGAATGGCATCAAGGTTAAAATGAATGAAAACCAGTGTCTGTGTTACTTTAAACATTCAGATATAATTTGGCTTAAAGTGTCAGTTACTTTTTGTTCTGATAGGGTTAGGGAAGGATAAGTTTTAGGGTAAAACTTTGCTTTCCAATAAGAAGTAGAAGCAAATAATTGTTTGATTGAATAGTTATCCTTACATTAACCACTTGGTGTTAAACCAGATTGTGATTAGGATTAGGTTTCTGGTTAAAGGGGGTTGAGAATAGGATAAAGAAATTGGTTAAAGTAGTGACTTGTGCCTGTTATCCTTGCTACTCAGGAAGCTGATTTCTGTGGATCGCAGTTCAATGACAGCCAGGGCAGGAAAGTCCATGAGAATTTTATCTCCAATTAAACACTAGAAAACCCAAAAGTGGTGCTGTGGCTCAAGTGGTAAAGCGCACACCTTGAGCTAAAGAACTCGGGGATCACATTCATGCCTAGAGCTTAGGGATCTTGCCCAGGCCCAGAGTTCAAGCCTCATATCCGACAAAAAGAAAAAAAAAGAAATGTGTTAAATGTTAAGTAAAGCTGAACTTATTTCCTGTTTCTAGGAATTCAGGAAAAGCTAGGATAATAGAAGTACAATGTATTTCATAATATCAGGATTTGAAATCAATGCATATATGATTCCTCTTAAGGAACAAGATAGATTCCGAGATAAGAGTGAGAAAATCTGTAGGGTATAGGAAAACCTGCAATTTATTTCAAGAATTACAAGTGCAATTTCAGTAAGGATGACACAAAAAGAGAATTTTACATAAATTTTAGAATTGGGATATCATTATTGTCTAGGATATGGTTAGGATGCTAGCCATAGTTAGGATTAGAGTGAAGGAGGAAACAATGGGAGTCAAATTGAAGGTAAATTTTAGAAAAAGCCTGGTAGGAATTAGAATGAATGTGAACTAGAGTATTGCTATTAATATTAGAATCTACTTACAATTAGGCTTATGGTTATTCTCAATGCTCCAGTTAAGTTGAGGGTTAAGTTTAGGGTTAGAAAATGACTATGATCTTGGACACAAATTGAAACATATTTTTGGAAGGCTTATGTGAATCAAGTTAGGATAAGTGGAAAGTAGTGTACTTGTGTTAGTGTTAATATTGACATATAAATTGGATTAATATTAGGGTCAGTATTTTGTTCTTATTATGATTAGTGTTATTAATAGGAAAATTTTAGTATAAAATTGAGTTTTCACTAACAAGTAGAACAAACATGTCAGACTGAATAGTAACTAGAGCATTATCATTATATTTATTTCTTAGTGATCATTCTTGTAATGATTAATGAGGAGTTTTCCAGCCAGATTTACGTTGAGAGTTAGATTTAAGTAATGGACAAGATGTAAGTAAATCTGAAAAAGCTTTAGGGTACAAGGGTTCAGGAAAAGGTAGGATAAATGGAAACTACAGTATTTTTCCTGATAAGAGAATTTGAGATCAAATAATATAATGGTTCATGTTAGGGAAAAAGATCACTTCAGCAGTACAGTCAGGAAATTTGTGAGAATTAGGGCAAATTGAAACTCATTTCCAGAGTGCAAACTGGAGTATTCATTAGAATGAATAAAAACTAGAGTATTTTTCTTAAACATTAGAATTGGACTATCATTAGGGTGAAAGTTAGGTTTCAATTCCAGCTGGAGTTAGTGTTAGCATTAGGGAAATGGAAAGTTTAGGGTGAATCTTCGAATAACAAGTCGAGTTAGAATTAGGATGAATGTGAAATAGGAAACTGCTAATAATGTTAAGATTAGGGTATAATTAGTGTGACAGTTAGCTTCAATATCCCAGTTAGGGTTAGAGTTACAAAAATGGTAAGATATTGAGTAAAACTACAAAATTTTTAGAAAGATGAGTTAAATCAAAGTTAGGATTAATAAAAACTAATGAATTTGTATGGCTTTTAGAATCCAAAGGCTATTAGTTCTAAGGTTACTTTTCTAGTTCAGGTTATACTTAGGTTTAGGTAAGGGAAAGCTTTAGGGTAAAACTGAGTTTTCTGCTAACACTTTCAAGAAAAATAAGTTTGAAATTTAACAAAAGCTATGGAGTTTTCCTAAGTCTGCTATTCAGCGTTCAATAGGGCTAAATTTAAAGTAAATTTTATAGTAAGGTTTAGATATTTAGTTAGGGTTAGGAACTAGACTAGATTTTAAGTAAAACTGCAACTTCTGTTTGGAGATATAGGAGTTCAGTAAAAGTTAAGATCAGTGGAAACTATGGTAGTTTTCATGATATGAAAGTCTGAGATTAATGATTCATAATAGGGAACTATTTCAGAGTCCAAGTCAGGGAATCTGGAGGATTTGGAGCAAACTGCAAATCATTTCATAGTCAATGAGTATCTGTTAGGATGTGTTTAACCTCGAGTATTTTCCATTAATTTCAGGATTGGGTTACTATTATCATCAAGGTTACTCAGCGTTCTGACCAGGATTAGAGTTAGGATTAGGGAAATGGAAGATTGAGAACTTGAGTGACTTACTTCCTTTGTGTATGTATATGCACTATTCTAAGGTTTGAACTCAATGCTTGGGTTCTGTCCCTGAGATTTTTGTTGTAGGCTGGCATTCTACCACTTGAGCCACAAGTCCAATTCCAGGTTTCTTTGGCAGTGAATTGCAGATGAGAGTGTCACAGACGTTCCTATCTGAGTTGACATTGAACTGAGATCCCCAGATCTCTGCCTTCTGATTAAAAATAGGATTAAAAGCATGAGCTACCAGTGCCCAGGAATGTGCCTGACTTTTACTGAATGTTTTACTTTTATTTGAGATCGAGACTTGAATTCAATATCTGACAGCTTTGCTCACTATGTAGCACTCTGGCACTTGATCCACATCTCCAATAATGATTATTTTAAATAGCTGGAAATCATTAAATTTTCTTCAGATCATATGTATCATTACTGTTGTTCTAAAATTTATCCTAACCAAAAAAGTTTTATAGACCCTTGAGATGATCTCAACAGATTTTTATGCTTTGCTTCTAATTGCATAACATTTTAAGGACATGATTTTTAAATTATTATTTTAAGTAACAAAGGAGTTGTCATTAAACAAAGCAGTTTATGCATGCAATGTATCTTTATCAATGCCAACCCTTTCCACATTCTCGTCCATCACTCCTGATGCACCTCTTCCTTCACTCCTCTTAATTTTGTAGGATATTTACTAGATTCTTCTCTGCATTTTCCCCCTTTTCTCCTGTTCATACTTCTACCTTTTCCCCATTCACTCCTCTTTTGAATACCCACTTCTATATGATACAGCAATTCTACTTCTGGGCATTTACTCGAAGGATTACAAACCAGGATATAGTAAAGGTTTCAGCACAACCATGCTTACTGAATCAGCCCAAATACCCATCGAGAGAGAAATGTATCAAGAATATGTAACACACACACACACACACACACACACACACACACACACACACACACACACACACACACACACACACTGGAAATTCTATTTACCCATCAGAAAGAATATTGTACTAGTTGTATCTCTCATTTCTCATTTTATCTGCCTGGTATCGCATTGTCATCATACTGTCCCTATACTGCAGTAACTGACACATGAAAACTGATGTAAAATATTTTCATGGTTATTGGCTAGCCATAGATTCGTGAATATGAATTCTCTGCTCATTCTTTTTGTCTATTCATGCCTTTGAGTAGTGATTGTACAGATTCATTGTACCATTTGTTACACAGAAAAGAAATGAACCACTTGTTTGTATATATATATATATATATATATATATATATATATATACATATATGTGTGTGTGTGTGTGTGTGTGTGTGTGTGTGTGTGTGTATATACACATATATGTATATACATAACATACATGGACCTACGCACACATATGGATATCTATTAAATACTTGAATGTATTTTATGTTTTCAAGAATTATGGTGCTAATAAAAATCACATGCATTTTCCTTCCTTTTCATTTTTTTCAAAACCTAAATAACTGTCTCTTTTGAATATATAATTTTAAAGAGAATGTCACCATCTCTGATCTCTCAGTGGCCTTGAAATTAGATGTGCAAATAGGATAAATTTATTTAGTATTTTTGGTGAAAGAGAGGAATATTACTAGGGTTCTATTCAGGGGTTCTCTGATTGCTAGACAGGACTTTGGTTGTATAGCACCAAGCAGCTCAGCTACTTTTGCCATACTTCTAGTCCATTTTATGTACTTGAGGTCTTGAATTTTTTGCCCAGGTGTGATCTTAGATTATCTGATACTTTGCTACCTGTGTCTCCCAAATAATTAACTAGGATTATAGATGTGAACCACGATGGCAAGCGCATTTGTTGAAATGGCTGTCTTGGGAGTTTCTTTCTCTGCCCTGGCCTTAGATCATGATCCTTGTCATTTCTGCTTCCCAATCGGTTGGGATTACAGGTTTGGGCTACTATACTTGGTGTACATGACACCTTCTGTTTTTTAAAAGAGTTTTTACTCTAAAAATACTGTATAGAGGGGATTATAGTTACAAGAGCAAGGTAATGAGTATATTTTCTATCAAGCACTGTTACCTCCTCCTTTGTTTTTCCTACTCTCCCTTCCCTCCCACCTCCACAACTACACTCCCCCTCTCCTCCCTTCCCCAGTTACCTGCCTAAATTGTGAACTTCTTTTCTCAACATTGTGTCTTCTGCATCTCATTGTTACAATGGGTCGGCCTGTATCCCTATTTAAACATTTTGTTTTTTCCCTTCTCCTCCCCAATCTAGAGAAGTGTGTATACAAGATGCAGGGCACCACCATTAGAAACAGTGAAAACAGGGTTCATACCGTGGGGGAGGCACATACAAAAAATCACATGATAGATAAGAAACCCTATCTTGGTGTTCATATCGGTTAACATCATCTTATCTGGTCATATCTACATAGCTTTTGGACTTTCATGCTAGTACCAGACATATACTAGTTATTGCAAATAAGGGAAACCAGAGGACCTATGTTATTTTGGGTCTGGCTTACTTCACTTAATATATTTTTTTCCAAGCTTCCATTTAGAGTTCTATGACCCAGCAAACCCACTTTTGGCCATTTACCAAATGATCACACACAAGACCATAATAAGCTACCAGCACAACAATATTTATTGCACCATTAGTTACAACAGCTAAGATATGGAACCAACCCAGATGCCTCTCAGTAGATGAATGGATAAGAAAATATGATAGACACACACACACACACACACACACACACACACACACACACACACACACACACACACACTAGAATTCTTTGCCTCTATCAGAGAAAATGACATCGCCCCATTTGCTAGGAAATGGAAAGATGAGGAAACAATTACATTAGGTGAAATAAGCCAGGCTTAAATAACCATACGTCCCATGGTTTTCCTTACTTGCAGTAACTAGAACATGGTACCATATAACCATATAAGAGGATGTTATGTGAAATAAACCCCAATGTTATGTGAAATGAACGCAATTTTTTTTTATTCCATGAGTTTCTTATCTCTATATAATCCCCCAAATAAAATTGGAAGGGGAACTGTGGTTCAAATACAGAGCACCACCCTTGAGGGAAAAAGTTTGAGAAGGTAAGGTCCAGAGTTTAAACCATAATATCAGCACTCAAAAAAACTTGATTTCTTTTCTTTGAGGTTTTTACTAAATTTCTCAGAAAATAATCAACGTTGTATTTATATTTAGGATTACTATTAGAATCATGTTATATTTATTGATATTATTCTTTATTTTCTTAAATATTACTTGCACATTAATATCCAGTAATGAGAAGAGATGATTAATGTTTCACAAATTTTTATGGCAGTTGAATATATGGATGAGAGATGCATACAAGAAATTTGGACTGAAAATAGATATTTACAAGCAGTTCACATAAATAAATGATAGTTGAAGAAGCTGTGGGCATGTATGAAATAAACTAAAGAAACCAGCAAGGAAAGGTAAGGCATGCTTCTGGAAAGCACACAATTTTGGAAGAAAAAAAAAAAAAACAACCAGGGAAATATGTAGATTTGGTAAGAACTTTGTAACCCACCTAAACATTTGATTCCTTATTTCTAGGGCAAGGCATTTCAGTTAAGTTTATTTTACGAAGTTAATCATGATTGATATTTAATACTAACTGACATCTGTCTCAGGTAAGCAATTATTCTATCCAGGTGGCAGGGGCTCATGGCTATAATCCTAGCTACTCAGAGGGCTGAGATCTCTAGATCCTAGTTCAAAGCCTGGTTGGAGAGGAAAGTTGGTGAGACTTTTCTGTTCAATTAGCAACGAGAAAACTGGAAGTGGCACTGAGGCAGCGCTAGTCTTGAGTAATAAATCTCAGAAACAGAACCCAGGCCCTGATTTCAAGCTGTCTGGACTTATTCTTAAAATACCTTTTCTCAGGATTTCTATAACTTGTCGAGAAGGTTTTAAACTTAAGGATTTTTTATTTCTGTTGTCATTGATTTTTAAGATGTGCAGAGAAAAATAATAGTCAGAACTGGTTTGTATTGCTTTGTATTACTCATTGCCTCTATACCCAGAGATCAGAGGAAAAGCAGATGGCCAAATCCTGGCTGTTGGCAATGAAGATGGATATGTGTTTCTTAGCAAAGAAATAAACTTATGAAATGGTAGCCTTTATATATAACACCTTAATAGTAAAAATAAAATAAATATTATAACTATTATAGTTTTTATCAATTGTGAGGCTTGAACTCTGGGTCTGGGCATGGTCCCTCAGCTCTTCAGCTCCAGGCTACCAATCTACCACTTGAGCAACAGTGCCACTTCACATTTTCTGAACCTTTAGTTGGAGATAAGGATCTCACAGACTTTTCTGCCCGGGCTGGTTTTGAACAGAGACCCTCAGTTCTCAGCCTCCTTAGTAGTTAGAATTACAGGTATGAGCCAATGGGGCTTGGCAGTAAAATTATTTTGAAAAAGAAAAAACCCACGATTGTATACTTAAAAAATCACAATCTGGCAAGTGTATCTGTAACATCGTTGTATCAAGTAACCATAGGCAGCAATCATTTTTAGATCTCACTATGTCCTGTCCAATGCCAGATAATATTCGATTAATTTTTTTTATTTTTTCCTAACAAAGTTCATTATGAATGCCCAACAGCCCAATTTTCTAGTGAGTATAAAGAGTTCTTCAACTTATTTATTTCTTTTTTTATTTTTTATTTTTGTTGGTCATGGGGTTTGAACTCTGGGCCTCGGCACTGTCCCTCAGATGCTCAAGGCAAGCGCTCTACCACTTGAGCTACAGTGCCACTTACAGTTTTCTAGTGGTTTCTTAGAGATAGGAGTCTCTCGGTCTTTCTTGTCCAGGTTGGCTTTGAACCACGATCTTCAGATCTCAGCCTCCTGAGTAGCTAAGATTACAGGTGTGAGCCCCCGGCGCATGGCCAACATATTTATTTTAACAAAGAGCATTTTCCAGTTGGTTGTTTTTTTGTTTTTGTTTTTGTTTTTTTAATTTTGCCAGAGCTGGGGCTTGAAATCAGGGCCTGGGCACTCTCTCTGAACTTCATTTCATCAAGGCTAGCACACTACCAATTGAGCTACAGCACCACTTCCATTTTTTCTGCTTATGTCATACTGAGGAATCAAATCAAGGGCTTCATGCATGCGAGGAGGCCAGCACTCTACCACTAACGACATTCCCAGTCATTGGGTCTTTGGTTGTTATTGTTGTTGTTTTAAGATAACATTTTACTATGTGTATTTCTGTTGGCCTAAAACTTAGGCTGGTCTCAAGCTAACTTCTAAATTTGCCTCCAAAGTTCAGAAATTACAAACATGGACCACCATATTCAGCTTAGGATTCTTTGTGAGATAATACTCTTCTCAGGTATAGAAAGAGCTATTCTGTCTTCCTTGGACTGAATGGTTTTTGCATTCAGCACTGTTATTCACATTTCTTGTCCTGGTATGTTTCCCCTTCTAGATCAATAGATGTATTTCAGGTTCTGAACTTGAAGCTGATCATTGTCATCCAATAACATCACATTCTTGTGAATAGCACTAGCTGGCCTCATGAGCATAGCAGTCAGTTGGAGCTCAGCTATCTGATGGCCTTGGGCTCCATCAATGCAATCATTTCTCTGCACAGACTGAAAACTGTCATTGATAATTTTGATTTATTCCATTCTGTTCTCAGCTACTTGCCATTCTCAGGTTTGTATGTTTTAACTTCTGCTAAACATTAATTGTAATACTATTTCCGGCCATTTTCAAAAGTAACATATATGTCTTACTTTAAAATTCATTCAAACATGCAAAAATGTTAACGTAGTTGCTGGCCACCAGTGACTCATGTTTTAAAACCTAGCTAATTTAGAGGTCAAAAACTGGGAATTCAGGTTTAAAGCAGCCCATGCAGATAATCTGAGATATTTCTCCAATTAAGAGACCATAATACAGAAGTAGATATGGTGCTCAAGTTGTAGAGGGTCAGCTTTGAGCAAAAAGACCAAACAGGAATTATAGGTCTAATTCTAATTCCATTATTTTCTCATGAAAAACACATGAGTGTGCACGTGTAGGCTCACGCATGCACACACACACACACACACACACACACACACACACACACACACACAAATCTACATTCTCCTAGACTCCCCTTCTTGAGTAGTATTCAATGCCATTAACTCAACGCATGTTTTTCTCCAAATTATTATGGAAGAGATTAAATTACATTTGTATTTATGATAATGTATTTTTTGTACTTTTTGTTTGCAATTTTGTGTACTTATATGAGAGAACAGTGTTTTGCAGACTAAACAGAAATCAATGTGTCAGTAAATAGATAGGTGGCAGGTAGACTGAAAGATGCAGATAATACCACTTGAAATTTTATTTCTCCAAGTTTAAATATATATGCATACGTATGTATTTAAAATTTCTGCCAAGAATTTGTTTCCATTAACAATGATCTATTTGTATCATTATATAAATTTAACTGATTGTATGTTTCATAGTGGATTAATATTTATAGAATTTATTTCCTTTGGAGACCAGGTTCTGCAGTGTAGACCAGGCTTTCCTCACCTCCTTATTCTCCTGTGTCAGGTTCATGATGATTGGCTGGCATTACCATGTGTTAGCACACAACCATGTGCAGCTATATTATTTGCATTTTGTACAGTAGAATATTACTGTGAACACTTTTAAGCCATATATCTTCATGAGTATGAATGAATTTCTTGTGAAAATGTTATAAATAGCGTTATTGAGTGAAGCAAATTATAGTAGGCAGGTCTGTAATTCCAGCACCCAGGTAGATTGTTAGTTTAAGAGCAGCCTGAGCTACACAGCAAGTCCCTTTTAAAACAAAAAAACAACAACTGGTGAGCTTGGAAGAGGGAAAATATTGTTAAATGGGGTTATAGGAACATACAAAATTTAGTGTGTGTGTGTGTGTGTGTGTGTGTGTGTGTGTGTGTGTGTGTGTGTGTGTGTGTGTGTGTGTGTGTGTGCTTATGCAGGTCCTAGGGCTTGAACTCAGGGCCTGGCACTGTTCCTGAGGCTTATGCTCAAGTCTAGCACTCTACCATTTGAACCAAACACCACCTCAAGCTTTTTAGAGGTCATTGGAGGTCAGTCTGATCCAGTTTCCTGTCCAGGCTTAGAAACTTAATCCTTTTCTTTCAGCCTCTTTTGTGAGTAGGATTACAGGCATGGTGTATTACTGTTAAGTAATATAGTAAACATCATGCCAGTTTTACACCTTCCAGCAGTTTTTGGGTGTTGCATACACACCTAAGATAAAACCCACTCCATGTTTGATGACACCCAGGTCTCATAATCCCATGAGATAAGTATTGTTATACTCACTATACCTGAGAATAATTTGAGATCCAGAGAGTTTAGTTAATTTTGAATCCCCAGCTAGTATACAGTGGAGCCTGTATTCAAGCCCAACTAGTTCTGTATATTTTAGGAAACATGGAGTCATCATGTGGTCTAGTCAACATTTGTTCTAACAAGTACAGCTCTTTGCAAGTACAGTTTTGAGCCTGACAGATTACCTTTCTCTCTCTTTAACTGTTTACACCCCCTTTCATAAGCTAGGGAAAGCACAAGTAATGAGAAGAGCCATTTTTGAAGGGGAAATTTATAATGGGGTTTGACCTTGGTACAACATACATATTAATCTGATCTTCCATTTGAGTTTTGCTTCCAGAAATATATTTCTGTTTTTTCTTTTGTATTATTATTATTTTTGGGTCCAGTCGTGGGGCCTGAACTCTGGGCCTGGGCGCTGTCCCTCAGCTCTTCAGCTCAAGGCTAGAGCTCTACCACTTGAGCCACAAGGCCACTTCCGGCTTTTTTCTTTTTGCTTATGTGGTGCTGAGTAATCAAACCCAGGGCCTCAGGCATGCAAGGCAAGCGCTCTAGCACTGAGCCACATTCCCAGCCCTCTTTTGTATTATTATTATAAAGGCGAGTTACACAGATGTTACAGTTATATGTCAGGTATGGATATATATCTTTTTTGAAAGGTCACCTCTTCCCTTGCTCCTCAATTTTTCTCTTTCACTGGTTTGGTTTTATTAACTTTTCTTCTTCTTCTTCTTCTTCTTCTTCTTCTTCTTCTTCTTCTTCTTCTTCTTCTTCTTCTTTTTCTTCTTCTTTTTCTTCTTCTTCTTCTTCTTCTTCTTCTTCTTCTTCTTCTTCTTCTTCTTCTTCTTCTTCTTCTTCTTCTTCTTCTTCTTCTTCTTCTTCTTCTGCTCCTTCTGCTCCTTCTGCTCCTTCTTCTGCTCCTTCTGCTCCTTCTGCTCCTTCTTCTCCTTCTTCTCCTTCTCCTTCTGCTCCTTCTTCTTCTTCTTCTTCTTCTTCTTCTTCTTCTTCTTCTTCTTCTTCTTCTGCTCCTTCTGCTCCTTCTGCTCCTTCTTCTTCTTCTTCTTCTTCTTATTATTATTATTATTATTATTATTATTATTATTATTATTATTATTATTGTGCTGTAGAAGGTTTAGTTACAGTCACTTGGTAATGGTTACATTTCTTTTGTCTATGTTTTTTTTGGTCAGTAATGAGGCTTGAACCCAGGACCTGGAAACTGTCTCTGAGCTCCTTCGCTAAACAATGGCACTCATATTGAGCCACAGCTCTACTTTCCTGAGTGCATTTCTTTTTGGACAATGTTACCCTTTACTTTCATCTCTTCCAGTTTCCCCGTCCTTCCCCAAAAACAAGTTGCATAGGTCTTTTTCAACATAGTACCAATTGAACACCACTATTGCACATGTTCATCCTTTGTCCCTCCTTTTCTATCACACCTTTAACTTCTCAAAGAGAGATAAATTTTAAAAAATGAGAAAAATGAAAGAAAATAAAGAAAAATATCATCTTATTTCTGTTTCCTGATCACTGGTTATTTTTGAGATAGGGTGTGTGTGTGTGTGTGTGTGTGTGTGTGTGTGTGTGTGTGTGTGTATTGGGGCTTGAACTCAGGGAGCTGACCTTTAGCTTTTTTACTCAAGGGTAACAGTCTACGACTTAAACCAAATTTCCACTTCTTGATTTTGAATAGTTAATTGGAGATAAACCTTTCACCGGTTTTTCCTACCTAGTCTAGCTCCAATTCACTTTCCTCAGATCTCAGATTTCTTAATTGCAAGGTTACAGGGTGTGCCACTGGTGGTGCTATGCCTACCTTCTTTTTTTTAAGTAGTTGAAATGTAAAAGACAGTTGAAACCATAGTTAAAAAAATAAATTTAACTTTCCTAACTTCATTAACTTTTAATATTTTGTCACATTTGATATGTATAGGAAAACATTTTTTGTAAATGCTCCTGCAATTTGGTTTTCATCTGTGTTTTTTCCTCATGATGAACTTGATTTTATAGCTTTTTACCTACTAAATATTGATGAGAATATGTCCAGAGGGCATTATTGTTGACTTTCATTAAAAAATGGTGCAAGCTAACACTTGTGATTAATTTGTGTGCAGGGCCCCAATGGTATATCCACATTGTTAGCAAGAAGACAGTAGTGCCTTTTACAAATCATCTAGATCTGACAAAACCCTGACTCAGATCTTCCTGTAGGTCTTCTCACAGTGCAATCCTGAATCTCCAGTGACCATGACAGAGCCCTGCTGGACGTTCTCAGGTCACAGCCAAGGTCACCAGTCAGGCATGGCACCTACAGTGTGATGGGAGACTGTTGATTGCTTCCTATGATGGAACGACACAGGAAATGTTAGGTCCTTAAGCTGTCATCAGTCCCTACGGCTCCTCATTGAGCATTTGATCCTAAGATTTATGGAGATATCAAACTCTCTCTACCTTGTACCATTTGTGGACCTGTTTTTCTTCTATTGCTGTCATCTTCTGTGGAAAGAAATGATCTGAGCTCTATATAAGCCATTTTGCTTAGTCTAGGCCTTTAGGGAAAGTCTGTCTTTTCTACTTAGACAAAAAGAAATGTAGTGATAAAAAATATCAAACAACATTTTTTCTAGTCTATTTGTTACCCAAATATGTTTTTTCAAATTCTACCAATAATTCTTATTAGTAAGAGGCACTTAATTAGCAGTCACTTTCTCAAACTCCTAAGTTCCTCAGTGAGCTGTGCGAGAGAAACCACAGCGAGTATTAGGTGTCCTCCAGTCTAACTTCTTGGTCAGGGAGAAGTGTCTCTATGCTAGGCCTCCAAATGGAACAAAGAATACTTCTTATACCTCAGATTACAGGTCCAAGCTATACATACCAAAGAAAGCTAAGGAAAAGACATTAATCTGACTTGGGAACAATGCAGATCACAAACGTAAATTCTAAGTAAATAGAAATGAAAAGAAATTTTCCTTTATTCTTATAATACAATTAAAAGTGCTACTTTTCTCATTATTGCTTAATTGTGGTTATATGTGCTTAGTACTACCTTTTTGGAAGTCCAAAACATCTCTTTGACATGAACTCAGAAGTTCCATTGTTATCATATCAGCTTGAGATCTTATGAAAAAAACTTTCTAATTTTTACATTTCTAAAAATCTATTTTATTATAAAGCTGCTGTACAGAGGGGTTACATTTACAGGAGTAAGTTACATTTTTCATTGAACATTGTTACACACTCCAGTGTTTTTCTCCCTCTGTCCCGTCCCTCCACCCACTCCCTACCATTACATTGTAAAGTTAATTTCTACCCTAGTGTCCTGTGAGTATCATTATTCCACTGGGTCAGCTTTTGTACTTCTTTCAGCATTTTGTTATTTCCCTTCCCTTCCCCCAATCAGATAAATGCATATACAGGATTCAGGGTATCAGAATCATAGACAGGAATTGCCATGGATTAAACCAATTGGAAAAGAAAAATGACATAAAGTAAGAAGAAAGAACTAGCTGCAGTACATTGGCTACATCAATCTTGACAACTAAACAAGAGATGACCTGATGTTTCTATGTCTTGGTGTTCATTTCAATTAGCATCATTTTGTAGGGTCATATATATGCTCATAACTCTTGAGCTATTATGATCCACTTTCAGGAGTAACAGGCTATTGCTAACCATTGCAATTGAGGGAAATCATAGAGTTCATGTTTCTTTGGGCCTGGCTTGCTTCACTTAATATGATTTTTTTTCCAAGTCCTTTCATTTTCTTACAAAAGGGACACTGTCATGCTGTCTGATAGAAGCATAAAATTCCATTGTGTAAATATACCACATTTTCTTGATCCATTCATCTACTGAGATGTAATTGGGTTGGATCTGTATCTTAGCTATGGTAAACAATGCTTTAATGAAAATAGTTGTGCTGGTAGATTATTGTACCCTAGTTTGAGATCATTTGGATAGATGCTGAGGACTCGAATTGTTGGATCTCTAGTAGGAAGATCTCTACTCAGGCAAGCAAGCCCACCCAGTCGTCCAGAGTGACAGAGCTCAGCACAACAAAGTTGTTAACAAAGAAGCAACTTTATTGAGACACTGTCCTGTCAGGGCCCAAGCACAGGCTCATGAGCTGATACTGCGACCCCTAGTGGCCCACGTACGTTGTTTTTTTTAACTTTTTATTTATTTTTTTTATTGTGAAAATACTGTACAGAGGTGTTACAATTAGATGGGCAAGATAATGAGTACATTTCTTAAGAAGCATTGTAGCCTTCTCCTTTGTTTCCCCTTCCCATCCCTTCCCAGCCTCCCCCCCTCCACCAATGTTGTAAAGTTCGTTTTCCACATGACAACTTGTACTTCTCATTGTTGCAACGGGTCCACCTGTATCCTTATTTAAACGACTTGTTTTTCCCCTTCCCCTCCACAAATTATACTGACATCAAATATAGTGAAAGCAGGGATTATACTGTGGGGGAGGGACATACAAAGCAACAAAGAAATAATCTTATAAATGCATTAGAAACAAATGCATGAAAGAACAAAAAAAATTTTGAATACATATCTTAGGCAAAATTCATGAGGTCAATCCTGGTCATGTATATGACCAATGAGATTGTCACACACACAAAAGATTGCACAGTCAAACTCGAACACACACAGGTGGTCAATGAGGTTAGAGTTTGTCACATAATGGCTGTTAAAACCAGCCTGTCACTTTTGGTTTAAATGACTCACAAATTCAATGGGTAAAGCGAAGCACGTGCAAAACACAGAGTTTATGATAAGCATACACAAAGGAGGAGTTTATTGGAATTTACCATAAGCACGTGAAAAACGTGGTGTTTATGGTAAGCATGAGATATTGCAAGTAGGACTCAGATTACAACATATCTGTTTTATTGGTTAGTCCTAACAGAACAATCAAGGCCGTTTAGATTGTTAAGGGCCGGGGGTAGCGGGGCATTGTTTCCATTCCAGAAACTGGGCTGGTTGGAGCCAAGGTCTAGTAAATCTTTTTTAAAGGTGTTTTTTTTTCCCTCTAAAATCCCTAAAACCAAGTCAAAGCCTAGAAAAAAACTGTACTAACTCAAGTCTCCTCTCAGGACCTACTTCAGATCTTAGGGGAGTTCTATGTTTAGTCTTTTGAAGAACCTCAATACTGCCTTCGTGAGTGGTTGAACCAGTTTATATTCCTACCATCAGTGTAGTAGTGTTCCCCTTTAGGCACATCCAACCCCGCATCTGTTATTGTTTGTTCTCTTGATAATGGCCATTCTAACTGGGATGAGTAGAATCCAAATTTGGTTTTGGTTTTGATTTGCATTTCTTTTATGACCAGTGATGCTGAGCATCCCCCTTCTCTTTCTGAGAAACCACACTATTTCAGGTTTTTAGTGTCTCAACAGAGGCATAGAAACTTGTAATATTGTTTGATTTTTGTTATACATTCATTTCACTTGGAGCTTCCAATGATTCCTATAACACATACTAAAAGTTTATACTATTTCCTTTACCGAAAAAGAAAACATTGATTTTCAAAAAGCATAGAAAAATATACCTTTGTCAGGGTTCCCAGTGAATACTAAGGAAGATTCCTTACTGGGAAATTTTATTTGGTTGCTTGTTCGTTAAATCACTTAAACATATGTTGAATTTGGGTTTTCCCCACCAAATCTTCAACAAACCAGAAACTATGTTGCCTAATTAGATTTTGCTTCAAAAGTTGCAAAATATTTTGACATATTTTTGATTTGGTGTTTTGGAGGTTTGTGGCTTTTGGAGTGTTAGTGGGACAGAACTCAGGCTTGAACTGAGTGTCTGGAGCTCTCGCATAGATTATTTTATTCAGTGCTGTCATTGTGCCACTCAAACAACATCTCCACTTCTGACTTTTTGCTACTTAATTGAAGATAAGAATATTGATGATTTATTAGCTTGGGTTGGCATCAAACTGTGATCCTCAGATGCACCCTCCTGAGCAGCTAAGATTACAAGAATGAGCCAGAACCTGGATATATTAGCTCCCTATGAAACTTAAACAAGGGCAATTAATACTGAAGCATGTATGTATGGTTAAATATTTCAAAATTAGTTAGAAAAATATAGCCTTTAAAAAAGAAAAATATAGCCTTTATGTGTGTGTGTGTGTGTGTGTGTGTGTGTGTGTGTGTGTGTGTGTGTGTGTGTGTGTGTGTGTGTGTGTGTGTGTGTGAATGTGCTGAGGGAAATGAGGATGTATGTACTGATTTTGAGGAAAGATTTCACCTAGGGCTTTTCACAGACTGAGCAACCCTGTACAGAATGCTTGAGATTAAGGTGAGGTAAATGATATCATCATCCCATTCATCTACATCCCTTGCTAACATATCCATATACTGTGGTGTTTTCATGAGTATTTTGTGTATGAGAGCCAGTACTGAGGCTTGAATTCAGGGCCTAGATTCTGTCCCTTAGCTTTTGTATGTGATGATCGCACTCAACTATTTGAAGCATAGCTCAGCTTTCTTCATTTACTATTTAATTGGTCGTAAGAGTTTTTTGCTCAGTTGGTTTTGAACTGAGTTTCTCATATCTCAGGGTTCTGAATAGCTAGTTTTACAGGCCTGAGCTTCCAGTGCCTAGCTTTTGATGATTACTTTCAGAAGCTACATGCTCACACACATTCCTTGCATTCAAAAACCTGAATGTTCAGGATGTCTGACAAGTTGTGAGGAAAGATGGTTGAGTGGATAAGTTACCAAATGGGCCTCTAGCCCCATTAACATCATTCTGGTCAGTTACTTACCTTTCAGTGAGTGAGTACATATTTCCACTTTCATTCTGAATTTTATTAACAGAAACTCATGAAATGTTTTTGATACGTCTTTTAAATATTATCTCCCAAACAGGAGATATTATTTGAATGTCTTTGATAATATTTCAGATGGGGGTGGTATTTGGTATCTGGATGTCTATGGGCAGAAGCCGTCCATCTGGGCTTCAGGCACAGAGCTCATGCTTCTGTCTGCTGGTTGCAGAGAGAAAGGTATTCTTCCAGGCTAGGCTTTGAATTGAGATCCTTTCATCATAGAATTCTAAGTAGCTAGGATACAAGGATGAACCACCACCATCTGTCTTGTTTTAGAAGCATTAATTGCTTTTCATTCATTGCTTTTTTCCCTGGAAGATTGATCTAGACGGCTGCTTGTACCTCATGATAAGGTAATTTGAATAATACCCTTTGCCTCTGACATTTCTAAACTCATTTTCTCACTTCTAGGCAAATGAATGTGTTCTAAAGCCAATAGCATTTTCCTTCTGAGATGTTAGGTCGCTTATTTAAATCTCTTATCCTTTCCTTTGGCAAAGCAATCAGGACATTTCTGTAAAACCTTTCTTCTTGAGAGTATTATAGTTAGAAGTTGTGTGCACACTTTCATATAGTCTCTCCTTTTATAAACATATGTTACAATTTGGTTGGAAGAATGATGACTATTGAATTAATTTGATAACCATGCTAGAATTTTTAAGCCTTAATGCTTATTAAATCAAAGGATGATTAAAAATATTCATAGTAGTGGAATGTGGCTACTACTCATTTGATGTATGTGGAAAATGATCAGAATTCTTATGATTAATAAAATATATCTTCAAATTTCCAGTGGTAGACTGCTATGCTAACTGGGAGGAGACAGTGGTGATGCCAGGACTTTGAAAGCTGTTAATGAAGTAAAATATCCGGGGAGAGCATTAGCTAACAATAAAATTTCCAAGGCTCATACCAAATATATTGAATTAGAATTCTAAGGAATAATGACCACACCAAATTTTAATTGTTGGCTTCTTTGTTTTGTGAAGTCCTGGGATTTGGACCTAGGGCCCAGGTGCTGTCCCTTAGTTCTTTATCAAGGCTAGTGCTCTACCAGTTGACACACAGCTTCATGTCCATATTTTTCATGGCTAATTGGAGATCAATCTTACCAAATTCCCACTTTGGGCTTGCTTTAAACCTGATCCTCAGATATCAGCCTCCTGCATAACTAGGATTCCAGTTGTGAGCCACAAGAGCCCAGCTAGATTCACATTTTAAAAGTATTCTTTACTGAATCAGTTGTGTCTCACTACTATTTTTGAATTTTGGTTCCAGTGGGTCATGTCAGATTTAAACTAAAATCAGAACTTTTCTTCTTGTAACCGACATCATCCAATATCTATCTAATTTATTCCTATCTTAATTTCTGATTTCTTTTTTCTTCTTTGTACCTTTCCATTCTTATTTCACAAGCAAGCATGTCAGTGCTATTTTCCTTTTCTGAAACAAGTCAGGTCCATTCCCATCAATGGGGGATGTACTTACTGTTCTTACTGCCTGAAGTGCCTGCTCCTAGATAATTGCCTGGATGATTGCTCTCATATAAACATCCCTCCTCAATGTTAAGTTGTGGCCACAAAATCACCAATTTCATGTCTCTGATTTATAGAAATTATCATTATGATTTCTGGTTTTCTTTCCAGTATGAAATTGGTGAGAAGAGAGCCACATTCACTTCTGCTTCTCCAACACCTCTAATAGTGCCTAGTCCTTAGTGCTCAGGAGCCTTACATGGAAATCAGGCTTCTCCAACTCAATTTATCCTAGCTTCTGGTAAGGACAGCTCTTCAAGCTGAAGTTTGTTGGCTAGTAGTCATTCCCTCTTATTCTTTGTACCTTTTGGTGTTGTTGAGTCCACTTCAGGGCCAAATCAGTGCCTAACACCTATTTGCTGCTATGGCCAAAGTTGCTGTGACATCACAGAATTTATGGCCATTTTATTGTGAAGCTGTGTGAGGACACCAACCCCCACATGATTTCCCCAAGATATATGTCTCCTTTGCCCAGGAGTGCATTCAACAATTCAGCAACCAAACTATCACCAGTTCCTGATAAACTCAGAGGATGTGTCCAATTCCTTTAAACAAAAGAAAAATTGAAGACATGCCTTTGATGATTTGTCATTGAATTATTGAAACAGAGTATATAATTTTATGTATTTGTGTCTTTGACCATCTGGCTTGAGCCCTGCCATATTTCAATGTGTTTGCAGCTTGGGAACAGAAGTAAGTTTTAATTCAATATAGTCAGAGACCATAGTTCAGAAGTCTATTTTTGGAACCTTTTGGAGGGAATATCAACTTTCCATTTGATGTTCTACAGGTGGCCATCTTGGTACAGGAACTGAGTAGACTGTAATAAGATAGAGGCTTGTCCTGATTTCTACTGACTTTCCTCTGAGGTCAGGGAGTGTGATCCCACTGTATATGTGTCTCTTTGCTACACTGGCGGTACAGGCCTCCTCTGAAAATGTAAGGCTTGGGGTTAGAAATACTAGAACTCAGAACCCAGCTTCCCACATCACTAGGATTACAGGCCTGAGTTTCATGGACTCAACTTTTTTATACATACTGAAGTCAGTTTCATAATATTCACTTTCATTATATTCACTTCATAGATATATACAAATATATGTATATGATTATTCATCTATTTATAGTCAGTGTTGTATCTAGAAACACAAATATATATTCATAAAATTATAATCAAATTATATCACTTCTTTCCCCAATAATAATTACACTAAAGTTTTATGCAAAAAAATACTCAAGACTAAAAATTTAAGTGCCTTTTTAATTTGAAAATCATATTAAATCTTATATATCATATAATATACTCTATATAACATAAAGAATATAACATGTATTTGCATATAACTTATTTAATTGTGTTTTTTCTTCCTGATTTTGTGTTTGTTCACATCTGTAAGCCTTCTTTTATTGATGATTGTTTTTACTTTCCAGTATACATATCTCCTATATATTTTTTTCAAATATTTTCAGCCCTAAGTAGACTTTTTATATTATTGGAGCCAACTTTTTCTTCCATATTTGCCCAAAGCACAATGAAGATGTATACAGATTGGAACTCACTGTTGAAAGCGTGTCCCACATACCACTATAATTATTGTGGCATTTGTACCAATTGACAGAATAGTTTTCTAGGACATCTGATCTGCTATGTCCTAAACCTTTTGTAGCCACCTTAGAACCCCATACAGGCATGGCCTGGCTTCATTCCCTGTGCATTTAACATCTCCCATTATGTCCAGTAAGGTCTCTTGTACAGCCCCCTGTCACTCTGTGTTTTCCATCTCACAGAACACATATTCACGATGCTTCAGATTGCAGATTTAAAAAGAAACATTTAGGATTCAAGAATTGTAGAATATATCAAAACATTGACATTTTAATAAAGTTAGAAGAATAAATACAATGAACCTCTTACAACAATCAGGACAAAAAGAAAAAGAAGATTTTCTCAGAAAGGGAAGAAGGAATCTCAAAATCTAGATTGGCCTCTAAATTGCCTTCAGGCAGAAATTCTGCCTCAGAGTCCTCAAAGGGATCTACTTCCTCACTAAAGACAGGATTTTCTTCCTGAGTCCAGGTAGGGACAGATTCTAATTTCTAAATTGGAAATTGGATCCGCTGCACAAGGAGAGATTGATCTGAGAATTCTTTGACGAAAGATTCCCTTTCCTCAGCTGAATCTAGATTTTGGACCTCACTTATTGGTTTTTCTGAACATAGACTGGGGTCATTTTCCATTAGCACACATTTACCCTGAATACTATGACATGTTTTTTTTTTATTATTATTATCGGTTTGGAGCTGATCTAGCTGGATTGTGAACATCAGTGGGAGACATTCTGGATCATCTTCTTCCTTGGTGGTATGTACAGGTACACCTGAATCACATGTGGGGTTCAGAACCAGTGGGATGTCCACAGGACTCAAAATCTACTTGGGCCTTTCTACAAATTGAAAAAAAAAACTGCTAGGTTCACATGCTTTCTGGAGATCAGGGATGGATTCTGATCTCCATCAGTCACCATAGACGACATCACTGATGGGTTCTTTATCAGGAGCTGCTCTATGGTGATGCAAACCTGAGAATGGAAAGAGGTACAGGAGTCTTAGAGTAGACACTAGAAGTTAAGGTGTGACTAAACTTCCATTAGGACCAAGTGCGGGAAGCTGTTGGATTTGAGTTCGGACTGAAAACTGATGAGAAGTTAGGGTGTTTCTAATGAGTGGCTACTTCCAAGTTCTTTCAAAAGGAGAACAGATATTACCTGGCCTAGAATATCCATAAAAGGACGTTTTGCCAAGCTGGGGAGTACTAAGGGCTCTTGGCCAATCAGGCCCATCCCTAGCGACACAGGTTCCATCCCTACTCATGAGGCATCTAAACAAGGACTTCTTACTCTTTTTCTTGGTCTCATAGGTCATGGGTTCCTCCAGCTAGTCCAGAAGAATACATAATAGAAGAGCAGTTCGGAAGAGGGCATGTTGAGCTTGACATACTGTGTAAGTTCTTTTGGGTGTCATGGTTCTTGGTCTCATAGAAAGGATCAGAGTAGAAGTCAATCCACATAGGGAGGATGGAACAAAACATGCTATGTGCAGATTGATGACAAAGAACATGAGAGCCCACACTCCCCATTCTGAGTCTTGTACTATAGCCTATTTCTGGCAGGACTTGCATGTTGGAAAGTGGGAAGAGACTCCTGCAAGCAGCATGCTCCTCACAACCCACTTTTAGAAATGTCTCAAATATAATCCCCTAAAATTCTCCCTGTAATAGGAAGAAAAAGTTGTTTCCCCACTGGATCGGATTTGCTATACACAGCCCTCCCTGTCATCCATGAGAATCCAAACCCACAAGCATATCCATAACTGTGTAATCTGCTATTCACTGAAGTGCCAAGCCTCAGCTCCCTGGAGAAAAATCACAATTGATGTGCAAAGAAGAAAGTTGACTTTGATTCACAAACCTGAAAATACCAAGTTTTCAAGGACAAAAACTTCTCTTTGTGCCAACATCCACTTACTTTTTCACTTGTTCATCTTCCTCCCAGTTATGGTAGAAGGATCTTTACCAATGGGAGAAGAGTAGGAAGTTAACTCTATGCTTCTCCTTTTATGAACTAACAGGACACAAATGGGACTGGCTATGTCCCACATGGTAAAGTAAACATGACAGACAAAAAGTAGAGTTATGCCTATACAATTTCCTAGAAATTTTGTGCATCTGTCCCAATAAATACACAATGGCTCATGCCTTTAATCATACTAATCAGGAGGGTGAGATCTGAGGATCACAGTTTGAACCCTCTCTAGTTTGTAAAATTCTAAAGACACTTACCTTCAATTAACCAGCCAAATGCCAGAACTAGACCTTGGGCTCAATTGGTAGAGTGCTACAAATCAGACAATGCTCAGGCCCCAAATTCAAGTTCAAGTTGCATCCTTTCTTCTGTCTATATTCCTTCAAAAGCCACCAAGATAGTGATTTCCTAGGTTAGGGTGGACATTGGGTGCCACTGGCTCATTCCTTTAAACCTAATCTCTCAGCAAGCAAATTGCTAAGCCTCCACTAATTTATGAGGTAAATGAAATATTCTGGCAGCCCAGTACTAAGGAAATAGCCTGGGAGTGCACTTCTTTGTGTCAAGCCAAGTTTCTTTGATAAGACCCCAGTGAAACAGTCCAGAAAGATAGCAATTATTCCAATACTCTGCCAGGGGATCTCATCGGCCCTGGGTTTGCTTGTCATGGGGCTTAAACTCTGGGCTTGGTTGCTATCCGTCAGCGCTTCAGCTCAAGGTGAGTGTTCTACCGCCACAGCACCACTTCCGGTTTTCTAGTGGTTTATTGGAGATAAAGTCTCATGGACTTTCCTGCCTGAGCTGGCTTTGAACCGTGATCCTCAGATCTCAGCCCTTGAGTGTAGTGCTCTACCAGTTGTGCCACAGTTCCACTGCCAGCTTTCTTGTAGTGAACTGGAGAGGAGAGACTCATAATATTTCCTGCTCCGGCTATCTGAACCAAATCTCAGGTCTCAACCTCCTGATTAGCTAGTTATAAAAATGAGCCTCCAGAACCTGGTGATAAAGCATTGTTACGGGAGACAGTGGGGTTGCAAGTTTTAGTCCACCTCCACAACACTCTATATCATAAAACACTCTATATCATAAAAAATGTCTCAAATATAATCCCCTATATCAAAATACAATAATAAGAATTAATTAGAATACAATTTAGTGATATAGTCTGCTAGCATAAATTTCAGGAAAACTTGGTCTTAATGACTTAGCATCACAAAACCAAACAATATGAGATAATTTCAGTAGACCCTACAAATATTTAAATTCCCTCTTAGTAATTTCAAAACATTATAAGAAACTGGAAAATATTCATACTTATAAGGAGAATGTAAAAAGGATAAAAGATGGCAGGTTATGAAATGGAAAATTCTAGACTGTAGGAAAATTGCCATGGTGAATAAATGGTGGTATTGTCATGGTGAATATGATAATGTTCTTCAGAGCAGCAATATATCTATATCTATATCTATCTATCTATCTATCTATCTATCTATCTATCTATCTATTTATAGATAGATAGATAGATATTACACATAGTCTAACTTTTCTATCTCTATCAACTTCCAATCTTCTAGTACACATTATCAATGTATTCATGTGTATTGTATATTCCAAAAAATAACTAGCAGACTCAGGAGGTTACCAAACTACATTAGCTTCAATGTTTTAGGAGATCAACATGCTAATTATGTTACTATTCTATATATTACACATGTAGTGTGTTATCATTGTATCTCTAAGTATATACAAACACTACTTCAAAGTGAAACGGAATACAACAATGTTTTGGAGGTAAAGCTACCTGTTTGGGACATAATTTCAAGACCAGTGTAGTTTTACCTGCAATTCTCCCCAACCCCTGGCTCTGCGTGATGGAATACGTCTGATATTAGGTGAAATGAACCAGAAGATAAAGATTCAAAAGTTTTATTTTTCTTTCATGAGATTGTTACTAACATATTTATAAGATGATTTATTTGTTGCATTGTATGTCCCACCCCCACGGTATAACCCCTGCTTTCACTGTATTTGATGTTGGTATAATTTGTGTAAGGGAAAGGAAAAAACATTTTTTTTTAAATTAGGGATACAGGTGGACCCACTGCAACAATGAGATGTACAAGACTTTATGTCGGAAAATGAACTTTACAACTTTGCCCGGTGGTGGGGGGTGGGGAGTGGGGAATGGGGGGTAGGGGAGGTGTGTGGCAGGGAGAGAAGAAAGGATGAGAAGGGGAAACAAAGGAGTGGGCAACAATTCTTGGTAAGAAATGTGCTCATTACCTTGCCCATATAATTGTAACCCCTCTCTACGGTATTTTCACACACACACAAAAAGACAATATCAAGGCAGGTGCCAGTTAGTCATGCCTGTAATCCCAACTACTCATGTTGCTGAGATCTGAGGATTGCAGTTCAAAGCCAGCCCAGGAAGAAAAGTCCCCCTAAGACTCTTATCTCCATTTAACAGCTCAAAAGCCAGAATGGCTCTGTGGCTCAATTGGTAGAATGCTACCTAACTTGAGCACAGAGTCTCAAGGACAGTCCCCAGGCCCTGAATTCAAGCCCACAACCGACAAAAATATAAATAAACATCTAAATGTCTGAATTTCTTGTGAAATGGTAACCTCACTGTATATACCTTAGTAACAATTACATTTATAAAAAGAATCTGAGAAATCCCGAAGACATGGGTCCTTATGATGTTCATTTTCTTTCCAAAATTTCAAATCCCACAATCAGAGCTGGTAGCACACAGATTGTAGCCCAGAGTGATGTGAAAATATGAAGCCAGAGATCCTTTCAGATTGTCCCACCAACTCCTTTATTACTTTAAACAAAAAAAAGAAAAGCAAACAAAATATACTTTATGGTTAATTAAACTGGTATTAAATATTCCAGGCAGGGGCTGGGTAGGTGCCTCAGTGGTAGAGTGCTTTCCTTGCATGCATGAGGCCCTGGGTTCGATTCCTCAGCACCACATAGCAAAATGAAAAAAAAAAAAAAAGGGAGTGGCACTGTGGCAAAAGTGGTAGAGCACTTACCTTGAGCTGAAGAGCTGAGGGACAGTGCCTAGGCCAGAGTTCAGGCCCCATGACTTGACCTCCCCCCCAAAAAAAGATTCCAGGCAGAATTATATTGTTAAATGATGAGTCAGTACATATCTTTTGTAGATACTTAATTCACATGTGTCACAAAAGTATCCATGGATTCATAGCTAGAAACCCTTAAGAGTAAAGCATATTAATTAGGTGAGTTTCATGGGTAGTCAATGAAGAGAACAACACACTGTATTCAGTCAGGTAAGTAGTTTATTTACTGAACTGCTGCCCATGCCTTATATGGTAGAAAGGCATGTACAAAAAATGGGGCGACTTAACCTCGGGCGAGGACGTATCCAGGTGAAGTATGGGACGAGGTGTGGCCAGGTGGGGGAAAACTCTGGCCACACTGGATCTTGATGTGACTTTAAGGCCTGGGACTCACCTATGGTTAGATGGAAAATGTGACCAGGCTGACCAGGTTGTGACTTAGCAGGAGGGGACGGTGGCTGCCTCCAGATGTGCCAAATACAAAGGTAACACTTAAAGGGTGAAAACTTAGTCAAGAAGTGGGAAGGTGTCTGCAAAGGGTCTGCATGGCCTGGGGGCAGACCTAATACAAAATACAGGAATTACCTCTGCCATGTGATTCCTGAATTCAAAAAATTCATTTTCAATCATTTTCTTTCTCTTCCTTCCTTCCTTTCTTTTTTCCTTTCTTCCTTCCTTCCTTCCTTCCTTCCTTCCTTTCTTTTTTCCTTTCTTCCTTCCTTCCTTCCTTCCTTCCTTCCATCCTTTCTTTCTTTCTTTCTTTCTTTCTTTCTTTCTTTCTTTCTTTCTTTCTTTCTTTCTTTCTTTCTTTCTTTCTTCCTTTCTTCCTTTCTTCCTTTCTTTCTTTTCAACTTATCTTATATTTTAATATCAAATCACCTATGTTAAACAATGATTAACTGGAATTACCTGTAATCATTTATTTCTGTCATATCTTCTAGAGGTAGGCAGAAGTGGAGTTCACACCATTAACTAAAGAGGTAGAATTTGAGAGGATCACAGTTCTGAATCAGTCTAGGAAGGAAAGTATCTCCCGTATCAACCTACTAGGTAGGGATATTGGAATGCAATCATGATTCCTGTTTTTTGGGGTGGGTGCAAAAATTATTACTCTATGAGTAAAGTAACTTAAACAAGAAAGGATTGGTGGAGTGACTCCAGTGGTGGAATACCTGTCTGTCAAACAAAACATCAAAACTCAAATCAACTTCCTAAAGATAAAATAAGAAAAGGAAAGAAAGAACCACTCATACTGAGCATGTGTTCAATGTAAAGATTTACACTAAATTATTGTGATTATAAATGCCATCATCTATTTTTAGGGGTAAACACATTTTGTGTCAAGCCTAAATGAAAAAATAACACACTATATATAAAGCTTTGGTAAAACACATGTCTAGCTTACAATGATGAACATATAATGAACATATAAGTATGCATGTGCAGTGTTGTTGCAAGTTTGTTAAGGCTTATGGAAGTGCATCCTTTTGATGAACTTGACATGATGAAATTACCTAACCATACAGTTCACCAGACAGATACACACACACACACACACACACACACACACACACACACACACACACACACACACACACACACACACACACACACACACATATATATATTAAGTAACATAATATATAAAAATAAAAAATTTACATTGAATAAATTTAGTGAACAGGTATCTTTCCCAAAGAATTATTTACCTGAACCAATTCATGTGTTAAAGTCTCCAATGCTATATCACACTTACATGGTTTTCAACTTTTTTAAGGTATTGTTTTTTCTTTGTTTTTCAGATAAAAAAGCCTGACAATAAATATATTTGTATGACATTCCTTTCTTTAGAAAATGAAAAGCACATTTTGTTATCTGGCTCTTTATGTATCATCAAAATATTTTTTTTATAATTTCAAGTACATATTGTCTTAGACTTAGATCTCACTCATTTTCTTCTAATAGTACCTATGGGAAAGAGAATATGAAGGATCAATCTGTTACCTCGGGAACTTCTGTCATTAATCACTGCAATAAATATTTTGAAAATGAAACTCTGAAATTATTTAGAGAGATGACTTGAAAGTTAACTTTTTACACACTCATGCTACTCCCTCAAATAAATCATCTTAGAACTTAAAATAAGTCACAATTTAGCTGTGTGCCAGTGGCTCATGCCTCTAATCCTAGCTACTCAGGAGTTGAGGTCTGAGGATGGTGGTTAAAAGCTAGTCCTGGAGGAAATCTTTGACAATCTTACCTTCAGTTAACTTATCTTCAGTTAACCACCAGAAAACCGGAAGTTTCACTATAGCACAAGTGGTAAAGTGCTAGCCTTAATCTGAAGAGCCCTAGGAAAATGCCCAGACCCAGAATTCAAGCCCCATGACCAAGAAGAAGAAAAAAGAAACAAAGGGGAAAAATGTAACATTTTTAAGCTAATGTGACATATACACAAAAAATGTATAGAAATAAAACTATAACAGTCCCTGGACTGGCAAAGAAAAAGAGATTAATGTGAAATTGCCTTCAATACTTCATTTAGACACTCTATACCGAGAGCAGGCTACTGGAACACACATCACTAATTGAAGAGGTACAATTTGAGAAGATCACAGTTCAGAACAAATGTGCAAGGAAAATAATAAGAGTCTCATATCATCCTAAAGCTTGGCATGTTGGAATGCATTTGTGATCCCAGCTACTTGGCAGAATGAAGTGAGTAACTTAGCCTCTGTTCAGCCCTCAGCAAAATTGATAACCAATGAGCAAAGTAACTAAATTGAAAAAGGATGTTCTAATGGTAGGATACTTGTTCAACAAACAAAATATCTAAATTCATACATTTCCTAGAAGAGGAAAGAGAGAGAGAGAGAGAGAGAGAGAGAGAGAGAGAGAGAGAGAGAGAGAGACAGAGACAGAGACAGAGACAGAGACAGAGACAGAGACAGAGACAGAGACAGAGACAGAGACAGAGAGACAGAGAGACAGAGAGAGAGAGAGAGTGAGAGAGAGAGAGAGAGAAAGGAAGAGAGAGAAAGAGACAGAGAAAGAAAGAATTGAAGGAAGGAAGGAAGAAAGAGAGAAAGAAAGAAAGCAAACAAGGAAGAAAATAGAAATAAAAAGGGGCTGGGAAGGTGGCTCAGTGCTAGTGTGTTTGTGTTGCATGCATGAGGCCCTGGGTTCGATTCCTCAGCACCACATAAACAAAAAGAAAAAAAGCCGGAAGTGGCACTGTGGCTCAAGTGGTAGAGCACTAGCCTTTAGTTGAAGAGCTGAGGGACAGCACCCAGGCCCAGAGTTCAGACCCCACAACCGGACTCCCCCCCAAAAAAAAAGAAAGAAAGAAAGAGAAAGAAAAGAAAGAAGGGAGGAAAAAAGAAAGGGAAAAGGAGAGGTATAAATAAAAAAACTCAGCATGTTTTAAATTTTAATAATGACCCTAAATTATTTTAGCTATAAATGTCATCATTTAATTCTGGGCAGAGACAATTTTCATCAAGCCTGAATAATCTATAGCATACCACAAACAAAGCTTTGGTAAACTACAGGTCTGGCTTACTCTGTTGGACCAATAGGAGTGTATGTCTAGTGCTGTTGCAGGTATGTTAAGGTGTGTGGGAGTTTACCATCCTGACGATCTTGCAATGATGAAATTGACTAATTACACAATTACTTGGACAGATCCCTGCTGAGATCTATATTAAGTCACAGGTTAACAAAGAACAATATTTACAATGAAATATATTGAACGACCAGGCCTCATGACCAAAATTATTTTTACCTGATTCAGTGTATGTTTTACATTCTATATCACTTGTACACATTCCTCACTCCCTTCTGTCTCATTATGTTGTCTTTCCTGGTTTTGTTCTGTTTTCAGAACCATGGTATAACATAACATTTCTTGTAATTTTGTCTTCTAGTCTTCACAAAGTCTGCAGTTAAATATGCTTAAGTTACTTTTGTTAGAAAATTTAAAGCACATTGAGTGGGATCTTCATCATAATTTTGTTATAATCTCAAACATGTTTTTATTTCTGGCATTTTACCTGTGTAATCACACTTCAATCTTTTCCAAAGGGCACTTTAGTGGAAGGAAGAAAATCAAAGTTGATTCTGATAGACAATTTCTGTTACTAAAAACTCTGGTACATAGTAAGGTGAGCAACTCCAAAATTATTCATTAGAGAGATGATTTGAAAGTCATCATTTTATATACTAATACTCTTTCCTCAACAAAACCAGAGGATTTATAATAACTAATATTTTTGAAGTTAATGAGCACCAATGTTCATGAATTTTCTAGAAATAAAATGATCACCCATGAAACCTTACTGATACTTCAATGAATACTTTCCAGTTAGAGGAATCATCTTCACACATTTTTGCACAATGTGTATCTGCCTGGTAACAGAACCCCAAAGTAAACTAAGGCATCTAATAGCTATCTAATTTTTGTTGTCTTTATTTAATGATGCTTTCTTATCAAATTGATTAGTATGAATTCTATGACTAGTATAAAATCACATTTGTACTAAAAGTTACTAAGTGGGACCTTCATGGATGAGGTGGTGTGGGGTTTCTGGTGGAGCCCTGTCTGGTACAAAGGAGCTGTTGGTTGTGGCACATCCTCTGTGGTGGAGCAGGGAAGGGCTTTGAGGTTGAAGGCCAGTCTGTGTAGGGCTTTGAGACAGCAGGGAAGGGACTGGAAGGACTAGACTTATTAGGGACTGTGTGTCTTGTGGAGTAGGTGGGATTTTAGGATGGAGACTGGCAGGTGGCTGGGTTTTCAGTTGAAGAAGTTGCGGTCACTGGAGAGGAGGCTGTTTGGGGCAGAGCTTTGAAAAGAACAAGACTACAAAGAAGAGATTACTTAGAGGAGGGGTTCTGGCCGAGCACTGTGAGCCCTTGTTGGATATGTAGGGTGGGATTTTCCACAAGGCAGGGTGAGAAATGGAGGCAAGAGGCTGACAGAAGGTGGGGTTTCTGGTGCAGGAATGCGGAGCTATGAGGGAGAGGCTTTTCGGAGTCTGGCCTTGAGAGTGCAGGGAGGTGCTAGGAAGAAGTGGGCTAATAAGGGGCAGGGTTTCTGGTGGAGAATGGCAGGTCTTTTGGAAGTGTGTTAGGGTGGAGGTGGGGTTTCTGGCAGAGCAAGATGTAGTCGTGATGTATAGAGGAGTTCTTCAGGACCAGGGCTTTGTGAGAGCACTGATAGGATCCAGTGGACTACACTAGTTAGGACAGGGTTTCTGGTATAGCCAGGCACCACTTCGAAAAGAAGAGTAATGTTGGGTAAGGATTTCCGTATTGCAAGGCAGGACAAGGACTTTGGACAGGGTTTCCAGTAGGGCAAGGCAAGCTTCAAAAAGGGACTTTGGAGGGACAGGGATTTACAGTTGAGCCTGGTGAGGCTTCCAGAGTGAGGCTATCTGGTGCAGTGTTTTCCAGTAGAGCAATTTGGGTGTCGAGAGATGGGATAGTGTGGTGGGGGTTTTCTGGAGCAGGTCAGGTCTTAGAGCCATGGGGCTAATTGGAGGAGGTGCTTTGAGAAAGAGTGGAAGGTCTACAAAGTTGTAGGGTAATTATGGGCAGGGAATCTGGTGGAGTAGGGTGTGGATCTGAGGGAGGATCCAATAGGGGCTGGGTTTATCTGGGGAACAATGTAGGGCATTGAGAGAGTAGATTTGGGAGGTGGAGGGGCTTGGGGTGGAGCAGGGCTGGCTTTACAGGCAGGAGATGGGCTGTGTAAGAAGCTTCTGGCCACGCTAGGTGGGGCTTCAAGGGCAGTTAAACGAAGGTGGAGGGTTTTTTGTGTAGCATGATGGGCTTTGTGGGAAGAGGTAGGTTCAGGACTGACTTTGAGTGGTTAGCCCACTTAAAAGTAGGCTAGTTATGGGTGGAGTTTCTGATGAAACCAGGAGGGGCTTGAGGGAGCAGTCTGTTGGGGGGTGGGGTATGAAAGGGAAGTAGGAGCTTGGAGGTACTAGAATATGGGAGCAATGGGACTATGAGGGACTAGAGTAGTTATGGGCGGGGTATCTGGTGGATGAAGTGAGGATTCAAGGGAGGAACCTGATTTAGGTGGGGTTCTTGGTGCATCAAAGCAGGACATAGAGGGAGAAGATATGGATGTGGCCTGGTTTCTGGGGTGCAGAGCAGGGATTCCAGGAAGGGGTGGAGCAGAAGAAGGCTTTTCCTGTAGCAAAGGAGGGCTTTTAGGAAGGAGTCTGGTGGCAGTCAGGATTTGAAAATTTATAGCAGGACTACCAGGTGGTATGTTAGTTAAATTTGGACTTTTTTAGAAGGAGGCTGACTGGAAGAGGGTTTCCAATGGATCTAGTCAAGTTTTATGGGACAGGAGAATAGGAAAGGGGCAAGACTTACTGAAGAGTGGGGATACAAAAAATAAACAGTTACTGCTAATAGGAACACCATTTTCTGTCAGTGTAGAATTATATTACTTATGTATGCGAAAGATATTGGAGAAAATAACCAAGTAATTACCTTCCTAGTGAAATTTTTCTTTATTCCAATTGAGTTAAAATAAAAGCACAGGTCACATCAGCCTCAGAGGCATGAGTAGACTAAGACACATGAAGCACTGGACTTGATTCCCCAGCACAACCTTTAAGGATGACAAATAAAAAGTGTAAAATTTCTCACTTGGTCATAATGGACACTCTATTGTCTTAAAATTGTGAATGAATAGAACTTTTACTCTGGCCATTTTAGAAATCCTAAAACTAAATAAGTAGTAATGTTTTAAGCTTATATAATATTGGAAAGTATATTAAAATAATTAGGAAAATATAAAATTGTATGCAGAATGTTCATTCTCCCACATCAATTTTTAATCTAAAAGAATTTAAAAGCACAAATTTTCCATAGAATGAGATTGCAGCATGGTTTCTTTTCAGTCATCAAAAGGGTGACTGAAGCAATGTGTCATTGTCATTGGATGCATCGATGTTAAAACATATGTAAGAATGTGAAGCACTAAGATGTCCTGGTGAAGCTGGAGGCTAAACAAGCTCTCACATAGAAAGAAATTTTAGTGTTCCAGTGAACAGTCCTAGGCCAGAGAATTACACCAAATGTGCCATCACAATACAGAAAGTTTGGCTAAAGGGGGAAAATCCAAGCAAGGAGAAAGATCTGAGCACTTGCCAGCAGCCGCGACAGTGGCGGATGCTGTGGCAGTGGTTGTAGCCGCCATACCTGCAACACAGAGAGTCTGGGACAGAAGTGTCAGATGCAGCTGGCAAGTGGATTCTACTCAACACCAGCAAGAACTGAGAAGGAGCAGATATCTTCACCCTGCAGATCGCAGACCAGAGACGACCCAGGAACCAACACTCTGGCAGTATGAGTAGAAGCCTGACATCCTCACTCCTTCTCAGAGAGCACAGGAGGGAAGGCCACCCATTCCCTACCTTACTACCAGAGATCTCCCTCTTTGATATTGGCAAAGGCCTGGCTGAGCTGCTAGCGTGAACTCAGGCTTTGGGAGAAAACAAAAGAGTCATTTAGCTGGTCACCGGAACCTGCCCAGACTTGCCAGGCTCAACTCCACCCAGGAAAAAGTCACCCACGGCAGGCAGAGAAAAATTCACCCTCAGGAGTGGCTTTCTTCACTGGATAAACAGAGCCAGACACTGCCCCTCCCTACAGCAGCCTAGACAATCAATTGAAATTCTGTAAACATAAACCCTGAGAATGGCTCCAGGCTGGGCTCTGTGAGTGTCTCAAGCTAGCCCCTCATGGAAAAGCTACTGTTTGCTGAAAGGCCTCAACTCTACCCAGAACTTAGCCTCAGCACAGCATCTCCAAACTAGAATAAACAGCCATCTCCCTCTTTTGCAATACTCAAAACAGATCTCCTCCTACTAAACTAGCCTGGGAGGAGGATCACAAAATCCTGGGTAAAGCAGCACATTTTTCTGCTTGCCCAAACTAACCTAAGTTACCAATCAAGCCACAGAAAAACTAAATACCACAGGCAGACCAGAGACTCCACCTAGAGACTGGTTACTAACACAAGGGAGATACAGAATCTTCCCATCCCCCGCCCCCAAAAAGAAATTTTTTGTACCTTATTTTTAATTTTTTTAATTTTTAATTTTTAATTGTTTTTAAATTATGTTTTCTATTATTTTTTCTTTTCATCCTCATATAATTTTTATTTTAGGTGTATATGTGTGTGTGTGTGTTTATCTCTACTGATCTTTTGATCCTATTTCGTTCTTCCTTTCTTTTCTTTCTTTTTTTTTTTTTTTTTTGTTTTTTTTTAGGTACGGTCGTGGGGCCTGAACTCTGGGCCTGGATATTGTCCCTCAGCTCTTCAGCTTAAGGCTAGCGCTCTACCACTTGAGCCACAGCACCACTTCCAGCTTTTTTCTTTTTGATTATCTGGTGCTGAGCAATCGAACCCAGGGCCTCATGCATGCAAGGCAAGCGCTCTACTACTGAGCCACCTTCCCAGCCCTCTTTCTTCCTTTCTTTTCTCATTCTTTTCACTTCTATTTTATTCTTTTCTGCATGACTTAATTGCTGTTCTGCTCATTCTCAGATCTAGAAGTCGTCAATTATTAGATCTTATCCCCCAACGTGTACACACTTAATCCAGAAATTTATTACTCAATTCATAATCTTAGAGGTAAAATCCTTAATAGCAGTATTACCTCTTTATACCCATAAAATATTTTAAAACATTTTTATTTTTCTAGTTTTTCATGTCTCCTTTCTATCCCTCCCCTTCTCTTATCCCATCCCCTTTCTTCTGTGAATACTATTTCTTCAAACTTTCAGTTTTTAAGGGTTCCACTTTTTAATTTTAAATTTTAGGTTTTCCATTTTTTCTTGTCTCTTTTTTTCTTTTTCTTCTTTATTTCTTTATTCTTTCTTTTCTTTTTCTTTTTTTCTCTCTCTGCTATCATTCTGTCCAATCCATTTCCCTCTTTGAGATCAGAACTTGGTTAAGTCCATTCTCCCTCACCTTCTCACATCCCTCTAATACTTTTCCCCCCACGTTCTCGCTAAGCCTAATCATTTTTGGTTGTAAAATTCTTCTTTGCTGTTCTTAGGCAATTAAGACATAGTTGTTTGATGTTGAATAGATTGTATCTCTTGAACTAGATTGTCTCTGCAGACTTTTGACTGTGCAACTACAGATTTTGGTTGATGCTTACCTTACAACAGTGTTCTAGCACAAAACTGGTGTTACTTTCATGCCAAATGGGCAGAACAAACCGGAAAAACACAATAAAAATGGCAAGTCTGGGGATGTCAACTCCCACTCATGACAATCAGGGGACAGAACAGATAATAAATAATCCAGAAGGGTGAGTTCCCAAAAAGCTCTACAAACACTTTAGGTAAACAGGGTAAATGAATAAAGTGAAAACATGCAAAGGTCTCAGTGTGAGCATGACAAAGATAGAGAGAAGGCAAAAAAGATCAATACATGAGTGTTATGAGCCTGAGGAAGCTACTCAAAGATTGATACAGGAATTTCATAAGCAGATTGAGAACACTTAAAGAGAAAAATAGGAATTGCCTGAGCAGGTTGAGATCAAAGAGATAGACAGGAATTGCGTGAGAAGGTTGAGATCAGTCAAAGAGATAGGAATTGTGTGAGCTGGCTGAGAACAGACGAAGAGAAAGTCAGGAATGGCATGAGCAGGCTGAGAACACTCAAAGAGAACTACAAGAATTGCGTGAACGTGAGGAAGCTAATCAAAGAGAAATATAGGAAGTGAGAGATCGGGATGAGAATAGACTAAGATCAATAGAGGCATTCATGGAATCCATAAACAGAGAGCTGAAAGAAGTCAGGAAGACCACAAAATGAATGCTGAATGGAGCCCAAGAGAAGGAATGGCAGTCCAAGGAAAGCATAACCAATCAACTAAGTGATTTGAGAATATACACTAAACACCAAATTAAGGAAGTAAAGAAGTTATTAGAAGATCTAAGAAAAGCTCCGACACAGAATTTGAAGCCATCAAAACGGACCTAATAGAAGGAAAAGAAATAAAAAAACAACGTAGAAAGTCTTGACAATAGGTTAGACCATGCAGAAGATCAAATCTCAAGGATTGAACACAGCCCAGGTATTATAGAGAAAGAACATACAACCATCCAAGACAAATCCAAGAAATATGACAGCTCTATTCAACATTTGGAAGGCATCATCAGAAGGCCTAATCTGAGGATAATGTGTATAGAGGAACACCTAGAGAGAGAAGTTAATGGTCTAGGAAATTTGATTAACAGAATACTAGCAGAGAACTTCCCAAACATGCAAAAAGATAGGCCTATTCAGATACAAGAAGCTTTTGGAACTCCAACTAGACCAGACCGGAACAGGACATCTCACCAACACAATATAATCTGTAAAGGATCAATTCAGACCAAGGAAAAGATCCTCAAAGCTGTCAAGGTGAAAAGATCAATCACCAATAAAGGGAAACCGATTAGAATCACCTCAGATTTCTCAGCAGAGACAACTAAAGCAAGAAGAGCTTGGGATGGTGTATGCAATGCTGTAAAGAGAAACAACTATCAGCCAAGAATCCTGTATCCAGCTAAACTCTACTTCATAACTGAAGGTCAAATAAAAACCTTCCATAGCAAAGAAAAATTGAAACAATATATCTCTCCCAAGCAAGGCCTACAAAAGATACTCAAAGATATCCTACACATAGCAAACCAACAAGACCAAAATAAAGGCCAAGAAACTGCACCCAAACTGAGAATCCAAGAACCATAGGAAGAACCCAGTTGCCACAATCCCAAGAAGGTGGATAAAATGGCAGGAACTTCCAAATCCCTCTCAGTTCTACCTCTCAACATTAACGTAATTAACTCTCCAATCAAGCAACATAGACTGCCTAGTTGGATTAAAAAGCAAAATCCTACTATCTGTTGCCTTCAGGAGTCACATCCTGGACATAAAAACAAACACATTTTGAATGTTAAAAGCTGGAACAAAATCTACCAAGCAAAAGGCCACCATAAAAAAGTCAGGTGTTGCAATCCTCATATCAGATTAAAAAGACTTCAAATTAAAATCAATGAGAAGAGATAAGGAAGCTCGCTATATACTAATAAGGGATCCCTCCTTCAGGAGGATATTATAATTCTAATTCTAATAATTCTATCTATTTTCCAAACAACAGAGCACCCAAATTTATCCAAGAAAAACTACTTTCCCTCAAATCCACATAGATCCAAAGACATTAATTGTTGGGGAATTTAACACACCACTCTCCCCAGTAGATAAATCAACTCGGCAAAAACTCAACAGAGAAACCTAAAAAACTGCATAGATCAACTAGATTTAACAGACATCTACTGAATATTTCAACAGGCAGCATCAGAATACACGTTTTTCTCAGCAGCACATGGAACATTTCCCAAAATAGACCACATTTTAGGTCACAAAGCAAACTTGTCCAAATTCAGGAACACTGAAATTATACCTTGCATTCTCTCAGACCACAGAGGAAGAAAATTAGAACTCAAAACCAAAATCCACCAAAGAAAGTCTTGTAACACATGGAGGCTGAACAACACTGTTGGACCACCAGTGGGTCATGGAAGTGAATAGACATGAAATTCAAGCATTCATGATATTCAACAAAAATGTACACACAAATTACCAGCTCCTCTGCGATATAGCAAAGGCAGTACTCAGAGGCAAGGTATAGGTCTGAGTTCCTACATCAACAAAATGGAGAGATCTGAAACCAACAATTTAATGAGACATCTGAACCTCCTTGAAAAAGAGCAGCAAGATAAACCCCAATCTAGTAGATGGAAAGAAATAATTAAAATTAAATCAGAATTTAAATTATTTAGAATCCAATAAGACCATAGAAAGAATCAACAAAACAAAGAGATGGTTCTTGGAAAAAATTAACAAAATAAACAGACCCTGAGCAAATCTTATCAGAAAAAGATGAGAATGCACCCAAATAAATAAACTCAGAGATGAGAATGGAAACATTACCACAAAAACAACCAAGATTCAGTACATTATATGGGAATACTTCTCAAACTTTTATGCTCATAAGTTTGAGAACTTGGCAGAAATGGACCTTTTTATAGCAAATAGCATTATGGGGAAACTAAACCAAGATGAGTTAAGCCATAGTAACAGGCCAATATCAAGCATTGAAATAGAAACAGCAATAAGCGGGCTCCCATCTAAGAAAAGGACCAGATGGTTTTACAGCAGAATTCTACAAGGCCTTCAAATGAAAACTCACACCAATATTGCTTCAACTCTTCAATGAAATTGAAAGAGAAAATTCACTACCGAATTCATTCTATGAAGCTATAATAACCATCATCCCAAAACCAGGCATGGACTCATCAAAGAAAGAGAACTATAGACCCATTTCTTTGATGAACATTGACGCAAAATTTCTCAACAAAATTTTGGCCAATCGACCTCAACACTTCATCCAAAAAATCAAACACCACGATCAAACAAGGTTCATTTCATGGATGCAAAGCTGGTTCAATATATGCAAATCAATTAACATAGTTCATCACATCAACACGAGCAAGGATAAGAACCACATGGTTATCTCAATACATTCAGAAAAAAATTGACATGATCTAAGACCCCTTTATGATTAATGTTCTGGAAAAATTAGGTATCTATGGAACCTTCCTCAATACAATAAATGCTGTATATGAGAAACTTACAGCCAGTATTATTCTCAAAGGTGAAAAAATAAAGTCATTTCCTCTAAAATCGTGAACGAGTTAAGGATGTCCATTCTCTCCACTGCTCTTCAATCTATTATTAGAATGCCTAGGTACACCAATAAGACAAAATGCAAACAGAAAGGGAATTGAAATAGGGAAAGAAGAAGTAAAACTCTCCCTCTTTTCAGACGACATGATCTTGTATTTAAAGAATCCCACAGACTGCACTACCAAATTATTCAAAGTGATCCAAAACTTTTGGCAAAGTACCTGTGTATAAAATTAACCCTCAAAAATCAATGGCTTTTCTGTATGTCAACAATGAGAATTGTGTGGCTGAAAATAGGAAAGCATCTCCATTTTTAATAGCCCTTCAAAAAATAAAATACCTAGGAATTAACTTAACCAAAGAAGTGAAGGACCTCTATGATGAAAACTTTAAAATCTTAAAAAAGGAAATCAAAACAGAACTTAGAAAAGGGGAAAACCTCCCATGCTCCTGGATTGGAAAGATTAACATCGTGAAAATGGCAATACTTCCCAAGGCTATCTACAAATTCAACGCGATACCTATCAAAATTCCACCCTCATTCTTCAAGGAAATAGAAGAGGCAATCCAAAAATTCATATGGAACATAAAAAACCTCGAATAGCAAAAACGACCTTAAGAGAAAGAACAGTGCTGGAGACATATCAATACCAAATTTCAAGCTCTACTACAAAGCCATAGTAATCAAAACAGCTTGGTACTGGTACAAGAACAGACCTCAGGACCAATGGAATAGAATTGAAAACCCAGAAATGAACCTACAGACATATAGCCATCTAAGATTCGACAAGGGAGCTAAAAAAATAGAATGGAAGAAAGACAGCCTCTTCAGTAAATGGTTCTGGCAAAACTGGTTAACTACTTGTAGAAAACTAAATCTAGATCCTATATCACCGTGCACCAGAATCAACTCCAAATTATCAAAGACCGGAGACAAAGCATACACCCTGAAGATATTACAGGACAGAATAGAAGAAACCTTAGGTAATCTTGGCACAGGATGACATTTTGTTAATAGAGACTCAGAAACACAAAAAAAAAAAATCATAAAAAGGTTGGACAAATACTATTGCGTGAAATTGCAGAGCTTCTGCATGGCAAAGGACATAGCTAGCAAGATCAAAAGAAAGCCGAAGAATTGGGAGATCTTCACTAGTCATAGAACGGACAAGGGTCTCATATCTAAAATATACATGGAAATCAAAAAATTAAATCCCCCAACATCAAATCTTCAAAGAAACAACTGCCCAATTAATAAGTAGGCTAAAAACTTAAAGAGGAACTCCTCTGAAGAGGAAAGAAGGATGGCCAATAGATACATGAAGAAATTCCCAACATCTCTAGCCATAAAAGAAATGCAAATCAAAACACCATTGAGATACCACCTCATCCCAGTTAGAATGGCTATAATCAAGAACTCTAATAACGACAGATGTTGGAGGGGATGTGGACATTGTTGGTGGGTGTGTAAGCTTGTTCAACCACTTTGGAAAGCACTATGGAGGTTCCTCCAAAGACTCCACATAGAGCTCCACTACGTACCAGCAATTCCACTTTGGGGCATTTACCCAAATGATCACAAACAAGACCAAGCTAAAGCTACCAGCACAACTATGTTTATTGCAACATTATTTACCATAGCTAAGATCTGGAACCAACCCACATGCCCCACAGTAGATGAATGATCAAGAAAATGTCATATATGTACACAATGGAATTTTGTGCCTCCATCAGAAAGAATGACATTGCCCCATTTGTTAGGAAATGGAAAGACTTGGAAAAATTATATTAAGTGAAGTAAGGCAGGCCTAAAGATACATAGGTCCCATGGCTTTCCTTATTTGCAACAACTACTATATATCTGAGTTAAGCAGAAAAGGACAGATAAGTTGATGTTAGGGAACTGAACCCTAAGATATGTATTCAAATGTTTTTTTTAACTTTCATGAGATTATTTCTAAAATATTTAGAAGATTATTTATTGGTTCCTTTGTATGTCTGTCCCCCATGATATAAGCCCTGCTTTCACTGTATATGATGTTTGTGTAATTTGAGAAGGGGAAGGGAAAAATCAAATCGTTAAATCAGGGATACAGGTGGACCCATTGCAACAATGAGATATACAAGTCCTTAAGTCGAAAAACAAACTTTACAACTTTGGTGTGAGGGGGCAGGTGGATAAGGGGGATTCGCTGGGGTGACCTGGGGAAGATTGAAAGGGATGGGAAGGGGAAACAAATAGGAGGCTACAATGCTTGATAAGAAATGTACTCATTATCTTACCTATGTTATTTAACCTCTCTGTACTGTATTTTCACAATAAAAAAAAAACAGCTTGGTCCTAGAAGAAGAACAGACACCAAGGCCAAGGGAATAGAATTGGCAACCCAGAAATGAACATAAAGAACTATAACCATCTAATTTTTGGAAAGGGAGCTAAAAAAATAGAATGGAAGAAAGACAACCTCCTCAGTAAATGGTGCTGGCAAAATTGGTTAACTACTTGTAGAAAACTATAGCTAGATCCTTATATATTACCATGCACCAGAATCAATCCAAATGCATCAAAGATCTCGGAGTCAAAGCAGACACTCTGAAAACATTACAGGATGGAATAGGAGAAAACATATGTCTCCTTGGCACAAGCTGAAATGTTCTTAATGGAGATCCAGAAACACAACAAATCAGTGAACGTTTGGACAAATGGGATTGCATGAAATTGCAGAGTTTTTGGGTGGCAAAGGACAAAGCTAGCAAGATCAATAGAAAGCCCACGGATTGGGAGAAGATCTTCACTAGCCATACAACGGACAAGCGTCTCATATCTAAAATATACCTGGAACTTAAAAAATTAAATTCCCCAACAACAAATCTACAAAGAAACAACTGCCCTATTAATAAGGGGGCTAAAGACTTTTGGAGTGTGTTCTTTAGTCATATAAAACTTGTCTGTAAACTTATGATTGAGAGTATTACAAAAGGAAACAATATGCCATTTGAAGGCTAGCATAGAACAAAAGGAAATATTTGTTTTAAAAGTGTTCTGCTGCAAAGAAACAAAGACATGGATGTTTTAAAGTGTCTTATGCATGGATGTTTCACTCCTGAGATGATTTTCTTGTTGCAGGACTCAGTTATCAATTCCTTTAGTCTGGTCCGGAGTTTTCCATAGCAATAAGGATTCCAAAAAAGCAGTATCCAGTGAGTATGATCAGCAAAAGCAGCCTCTTCTCAGACCAGTACTCCTTTTAAGGAGGCTCCCAAAGAAATACCTGGTGTTTGTTTCGTTTGTTTAGTTTGTGTTGGACCCTGTCCCTGTACAGTGTCCCTGCCCACCTGCCCCAAAAGCTAGTACTCTACTGTTTGAACCAAAACTGCACTTCTGGCTTTTTTGGTTTTTAATTACAGATAAGAATTTGACATACTCTCCTGTCTGGTTTGGCGTTGAACTAAGACAGTAAGAAAGTTATGTGACATCAACTTTATGGACTTCTCTTTTGAACCAAGAAATACTAGATGAAGTTTATTATTAGGTTAATAATTGACAATTTGTAAAAGAAGAAAATATATTCAGCAAAGGATCCATAAGTTAAATAACTCAGTAAATATAGGTGCACTGAATCATTTTAAAATTATTTTCTCTGCTTGGCAAGATTACTATTGACTTCATCATTCCTTTTGGGGACACTTAAAGTCATATTTGCACTTTATTTGGTCTTAGGGCTTGAACTCTGATCCTGGGCACTGTCCCTCAGCTCTTCAGCTCAAGTTGAGCGCTCTACCTGAGCTAAAGCACCACTTCCAGGTTTCTTGTGGTTAATTGAAGATAAGGGTTTCATGGACTTTCCTGACCAGGCTGGCTTTGAACCACAATCCTCTAGTCTCAACCTCCTGAATAGCCAGGATTACAGGCATAATCCACCAGCACTTGGCTCATTTTGCATTTAGTCACTTAATGACACTAAGTATACAAATAATGGAAATCTGAATCAAATGATGTGACATTGCAGCTTTTCAGAATAATTGAGGTAGCAATAAATATGTCCTCTTTTTCCATTTTGTTTCATTAATGCCTCATGAGCTATGGAACCCTTTAATTACCATCTCTTCCCTCTGTGTAGGGAATTCAGAAAAGCAATGAATAAGAACAATATTATCCATATTGAGAACTATTTCCTACTGATTTAACAAGAAAAAATATGCAACTAATAGAATCTGAGCAGTGTACAAGAGTGAATATACTTCAAACTATTCCAAATTACACTTTGTAGAAGATTGAATGTGGGTAATCTAAAGGAGAACATCAACACATGATATAAATGAAATTAAAAATCTCATGAAAAGAGAGAAATAGTTTTTGGAAAATAATAGCTTAACAAATGGTGGTCAAAATCGTTCTAGTACTGACAAAATTGCATACCTATTTATTTAGATCCAAAAAAAGACCCCAGTTACTCAAGCTGATTTGAAACTTTGGCAAAGTAGCAGGATACATCTGTAACATTATTATGGATGTTGACTCTGGCATGGAATTCATTTCCTCTTTGATCTGACAAATGAATATATGAAAGAACATAACTTCTCCAACTAAATATCAAGACTTAACTAAACCTATCATGAGAAAAGTCATTATGTAATCCGTATTGCAACTGGGATAAGAGAAAAATCAGTCATAGTGATTCTGTGTTTATTGTACATGTTGATGTTTCTCATAAATTATTTCCTTTAGTTTGCATTTTCAAAATATTGTGTTACATGATGTATATCTTGGTAACTAATTTTGAATTCCTCCTTAAATTTTGTTCTGTGTGTAATGGCTCTCTTCTTTTCCTAACCCATGAAAGGATTTTGATTCCAAAAACATTCTAATAACCGCTGTTTATAATACACAAAATCTCATAAGCATGACACCAGTAAGCATTGGTTAACATTTTGATACCAGGGTCTCATTACTTATAAGGCCTATCTGCATGAGTTACATTGTACCTAGATTCCCCAGCCTAAATTTTGCCACTGTTAAAAAATGTTTATATCTTTATTTGTCACCCATCAGAGATTAAATCTGAGTATAAAGCATAAGGAAAACGATAAAGTAAGAATTTTGCTTTTCTGGGTATATAGTAAACAAAATGCAGCATAGAGTAACTCACTGGTTTAAAGTCAACCTATCTCACAGAAACATTCTAAGCATTACATTACAATGTGTATTATTCTCATGAAGGGAATGAGGAATATGAGAAGAGGACTAACCAAGAACTGTCTTCAAAATATATATAATTTGGATTTGTCTCTTTATTTTGCTATAAACATTTCTGATAAAAACTGTTTGAATAATTGATATATAATATATTCTAGTTTCATATACCAAATTACATTCAGAAAATGGGATATGAAAATTAACTAAAGAAAGTCCTGGCAGAAAAAATGTCACCTCTATACTATGTGACACCCAATACTGAGGTATTTCATTATGCCTCCATTTAATGAATGTGATTGTTTAAATATTTCATAAAGTACTAATTAAATTGATCAGTGTATTATAATCTAATTATTTACAATTTTGTCCTACAATCATTTAAGAACTTCCCATTCATTCATGACATACATCACATTCCATTGGTATTCATATGGATAGGATTAAGTTTCTTAGGATCTCCTGCCACTTGGAGGTGGCAGGACCAGGATTCGAACTGTGGGCTCCAGCTCCCACCTGAGGATAGGAAACTCACTGGTGTGTTCAAGAATTACAAGACCAATGATTAGGCAGGCACCAGTGGCTCTCAGAAGTCCTCCTTGATACTTACAAGGTTGTGATAGGAGGATCATGGTCAAAGTCACCCTAGGCAGAAAAGTCCTTGAGAGCCCTGTCCAACTTCAGGGCCAACAAAGCCAGAAGGTTAGCCATATGACTCCAGTGTTGGAGGGCTAGCCTTAAGTAAAGCAGCTCATGGACTGTGCCCAGATCCTGAGTTCAAGGTCCAGGAGTGGCAACAAACAGACATACACAACAATCTGTGTAGCCATCTGCCTAAAGCATGTCACCCTCAGCAGGCTTTATTTACATTTTATTATGAGGCCAATGCAGGAACACTCACAAACCAGGGAGGGAATGAGAAGATCAGTTTTCTTAGAAGTAACCAGTATTCAGAAAATTAAAATTGGGGACATAAAATGGAAGCATAATTATGTAAAAACTACCATTAAGAAAAAGATGAGGGCGCTGGGAATGTGGATTAGTGAGAGAGTGATTGTCTAGCATGCAAGAAACCCTGGGTTTGATTCCTCAGTAGCACATTCAAGAAAAAGCCAGAATTGGACTTGGATGTCAGGAGGAAAGAAGGGAACACTTCCCAGTCATGAGGCCTTGTGCAGTGTGTCAGGACACCAACATGGTCTTCACACAACCACAGAACAGGAAGACTGTATCTTTCCCACTTCTCAGGCAGCCGAGGGCCCCAGAGTCAAGAGGGCAGAGGCAGGTTCTAACTCAGGTGCTTGGAGCCAGAAGAGAAAGGGCTCTACCTCTCCTTGGACTGGGGATTTTCATTAATGATGTGGAGAATGAAGGAAGGATAATGGACTGGCAAAGGTAAAAGAAGGGCCTTCAAATCTGACAGATGGAGAGTGAAAAACCCACTCCCAATCTTAGCTATGGTAAATAATGCTGCAATAAACATAGTTGTGCTGGTAACTTTAGTGTGGTCTTGTTTGTAAACATTTGGATAAATGCCCAAAAGTGGGACTGCTGGGTCATAGGGGAGCTCTATGTGGAGTCATTTGAGGAACCTCCATACTACTTTCCAAAGTGGTTGAACAAGTTTACACTCCCACCAACAATGAAGTAAGGTTCCCTTCTGTCCACATCCCCTCCAGCATCTGTTGTTATTAGAGTTCTTGATTTTTGCCCTTCTAATTGGTGTGAGGTGGTATCGCAATGTTGTTTTGATTTGCATTTCTTTTATGGCTAGGGAGGTTGAGCATTTCTTCATATGTTTATTGGCCATCCTTCTTTCTTCTTCAGAGAAGTTTCTCTTTAAGTCATTAGCCCACTTATTTATTGAGCAGTTGTTTCTTTGAGTATTTCTTTTGGGGGATTTGATTTTTTGAGTTCCAAGTATATTTTATACATGAGACTCTTGTCTGTTGTATGGCTAGTGAAGATCTTCTCCCAATCCGTGGGCTTTCTATTGATCTTGCTAACTATGTCCTTTGCCATGCAGAAGCTCTGCAACTTCATACAATCCCATTTGTCCAACCTTTCTTTGATTTGTTGTGTTTCTGGGTCTCTATTAAGAAAATTTCGGCCTGCGCCAAGGAGATCTACGGTTTCTCCTATTCAATCTTGTAATATTTTCAGAGTGTCTGCTTTGACTCCGAGGTCTTTGATCCATTTTGCAGTTAATTCTGGTGCAGGGTGATATATAAGTATCTAGCTTTAGTTTTCTACAAGTAGATAACCAATTTTGCCAGCACCATTTACTGAGGAGGCTGTCTTTCTTCCATTCTATTTTTTTAGCTCTCTTATCAAAGATTAGATGGCTATAGGTCTGTAGGTTCATTTCTGGGTTTTCATTTCTATTCCATTGGTCCTGAGGTCTGTTCTTGTGCCAGGAACAAGCTGTATTTATTACTATGGCTTTATAGTAGAGTTTGAAATTTGGTATTGATATTCCTCCAGCAGTGATCTTTCCGTTGAGGCGCGTTTTTGCTATTCGGGGTCATTTATTGTTCCATATGTATTTTTGGATTGCCTCTTCTATTTCCTTGAAGAATGAGTTTTGAATTTTGATAGGTATCGCATTGAATTTGTAGATAACCTTGGGAAGTATTGCCATTTTCACAATATTAATCTTTCTAATCCAGGAGCATGGGGTGTTTTTGCCATTTTCTAAGTTCTGTTTTGATTTCCTTTTTAAGTATTTATCATAGAGGTCCTTCAGTTTTTTGGTTAAGTTAATTCCTAGGTATTTTATTTTTTGTGGGGCTATTACAAATGGAGTTGATTTTGTAATTTCAGCCCAACTTTTCTCATTGTTGGTATTCAGAAAAGCCATTGATTTGGGGGGGTGGTTAATTTTATACCCTGCTACTTTGCCAAAGTTTTGAAAAAGCTTGAGTAATTTCAGAGTTGCGTCTATGGTATTCTTTAAATACAAGATCATGTCATCTGCAAAGAGGGAGAGTTTTATTTCTTCTTTCCCTATTTGTATACCCCTTATGTGAGCATATAGCAGCATTATTTACCATAGCTAAGATCTGGAACCAACCCAGATGCCCCTCAGTCGATGAATGGTTCAAGAAAATGGGGTATATATACACAATTGAATTCTATCCCTCCAGCAGAAAGAATGACACTGCCGCATTTGTTAGAAAATGGAAAGACTTGGAAAAAATTATATTAAGTGAAGTAAGCCAGGCCCAAACAAAGACAGGTCCCATGATTTCCCTTATTTACAATATCTAGTATATGTATGAGTCAGGCAGAAATGGTCAGATAAGGTGATGTTAGGAAAATGAACCCTAAGATATGTATTTTCAATCTTTTGTTTCTTTCATGCATTTGTTTCTAATGCAATTATAAGATTATTTCTTTGTTGCTGTGTATATCCCTCCCCCACAGTACAACCCCTGCTTTCACTGTGTTTGATGTCGGTATAATTTGTGGAGGGGAAGGGGAAAAACAAGTCGTTTAAATAAGGATACAGGTGGACCTTTTGCAACAATGAGAAGTACAATTTGTCATGTTGAAAACGAACTTTACAATTTGGGGGGGATGATTGGGTGGGGAAGCAGGGAGGATGGGAATGTATGGGAAGGTAAACAAAGGAGGAGGCTACAAGGCTTCATAAGAAATGCACTCAATATCTTGCCCATGTAATTGTAACCCCTCTGTACAGTATTTTTCCAATAAAAAAAAACCCACTCCCTAATACCAAACAGCAAGGCTGTCTATTGTTAACCTAAAGATAGCCTGGGGTTCCCTTCACCTGGGGAAGGAAGGTTAATTAGTCATTGTTTGAAGAGGCTGAGAAAAGCCACTCTGACAAATGTTTCAGGTTACCCCTCATTGGTGGCAGTGTCTGGAATGAATGAAGTGGTTTTGCAGCTCACTGACCTGTTGAGTGTGTACATTCTGCCTCCTAATCCTGTAGGCCTAGGTCTCTTCACCTAGTCTGGCTTTTGAAACTGTTTTCTGCCTTCAAATCTTGTTACACTGGAGTTCTTCCTGCTAACAGGGCTAGGGGTTAGAAGCTGAGAACTTCATGTGAACCCAGGATTGGTCAATGATGTGTCTTGCCTGCTTTTATAACTCAAGAACTCTAAGAACTTTTAGCGTGCAAGTAACTTCTCATTACCAAGGGAAACACAGAAAGCACTTGAACATCTGACCTGTCAGCAATAGAAGTCAGAGTGTCATAGACGTTCCAGCCCTGGCTGGCTTCATCCTGTGATCCTCAGACTTCAGCCTCCTGAGCTAGCGTAATGGGCATGAGCTACTGGTGCTCTGCTAGGTTCAGAAATGTAATAACATTGGCATTACAAGTAAACTGCTTATCACAAAGGGTTTGGGCAGCATATTAGTTCTTTCAGCATTGGACCTTTCAGACACAAGGTTATAATGCTAGAGTCTGAGAGGCTATGCATATGGATGGACTACACTTGAATCTTGAGCTCTAACTCCAATTCTGGTGTACATGAACATTCATTTTTCCAGAGAATGTTCTCCTAATTAACAAATAGGAAAGGTTATTTGCTTAACCCTCACTTTATTTCCAGTTTTGTGTCTCAAACTCAAGCCTGGGCACAGTCGCTGAGCCCTTCAGCTCAAGGCGAACACTCTACCACTTGACCCACAGCACCACATGTAGTCTTTTTGTGGTTCATTCGAGGTAAGAGTCTAACAGGTTTTCCTTGCCTAGGCTGTCTTTGAACTGTGATCTTCAGATCTTAGCCTCCTGAGAAGCAGGGTTCCTGCTGTGAGCCACAGGCATGTGGCCTGTTGTTTTTTCCAGAGCTGGGGATTGAACTAAGGGCCTGGATACTGTCTCTGAGCTCCTTTTTCTCAAGCCTAGCACTGTACCACTTGAGCCACTCCACAGCTTCTGGCTTTTTCTGAGTATGTGGCACTGAGGATTCAAACCTTACGATTCATGCATGCTGAGCCAGCTCTCTACCACTAAGCCACATTTCTAGCTCCACCCTTAAAATTTTATCCCTCAACTTACCTATCCCCAAGAAAAGGCTTCTAAGTAAAAATCATCTAAAGAAATTCCTATAGGAAGGTTCTAAAGATAAAGAAGACAAAGTTCATATTTAGGAGAGACCCTAAACCTGTGAAGACTGTGACAAATGCTTCCATTTAAATATGTATCATGTTTCAACACTTAATAAAATATTAATAAAAACGAGTCAATGTCCTAAATTATTGTGTATAAATTTATAATAGATGTGCAACATGTACTAAATATTATGTGTATAATAATACTAAATACAATAAACAATAAGTACATGAAAAGTAAAAAATAAAATAAATACAAAATCAATCATAAAAATTATAATATGTAATAAACATACATAAGTAAATATATATCATATATTACACATATATAGAATTTTTTTCTATTGCAGGGCCTTCATTCAGACGCTGTCAACTCTAGCCTGAATTTCTTTTCCTCAAGGACAGTGAGCTTTGCCTTCATCCATGGTGCAAAAGAGTTACCTGGATGGTGAGATCAAATCCCAGCAATGATGGAAATACTGGCCCCAGTTCCAAGACAGTAACTTAATTTTTTTTTAATGGAAGTAGTTTTGTTTATTCAGTTACATATTGACAATTTAAAAAAAGCAGTGTAGAATTTTGTACATCTATCAGACACCTTTCTCTTAACCCCAGAATGCTTGTCTGAGCACTACATTTTTCATTTTTTTATTGTAAAAATGTTGTACAGAGGGGTTACAGTTAAATGAACATGGTAATGAGTACATTTCCTATTGAACATTGTTGCCTTCTCTTTGTTTTCCCCCTACCATTCCTTCCTTCCCATTTCCACAACTATTCCCCCTGCCAAGCTCAGTGACTTAATTTTTATTTTTGGATTTGCATGGTGTTTGAACTCAAGTAGTGCCAAATCTGCACTTTTCCTCACATTGTTACATATTTACTAAGACCCTGAGTTCAAATCCCAGGCAAGGAAAGAAAACTGGTAGAAAATCAAAACAAGGGAGCTTTATTCCTTTTTTTACTTTAGTTAACTAATTAATTAATATTTTTATTTATTCTGTATTTTGCCAACATGGGGCTTGAACTCAGCTTATGGAAACTCTGCCTCAGCTTCAATCGCCCTAGGGTGGGGCACCCTCGGACCCATAGTCAATCTAGGGTTCCTAGGCCCAGAGGGCTTTCAGGAAGAAAAAAAAAACGTAGCATAGTACAAAAAGGGGCAAGCTGCAAAGGGCTGAGGGTTTTCCTTTTTTTTCTTTGCACAGTGGCCATCCTGGGTCTGAATAACATGGCTGCAAAGTGGACCTTACCTGCCATATCTGAAGGCTGACAGGCTATCAGGGAATCCATAGGCCAACCTGTGAACATAGGCCCGGTGTTCAAATCCCAGTACTGACACATACCAATGGCAGGAAATCACAAGAGACTTGTTCGTATGTATAGGAATACCAATTGAAAGAGTAGTTCATGTTTGGGTCTAGTCTAAAATTGGATGCAATATTCCTAGGACGCTGATTGATTTAATGAATAGGTTATTATGTATGAAAAGAATAATATTTCTTCAATGGCGGTATAATAAATGCCTAAGAGTTGGTAGGAATGTCTTAGGTGTCATTCAATCATAGATAGATGGCTCTGGCACTCCTTACGAATATATGTTTATTTGTATACCACCCTCTGCCTATCCATGTATCACTGTTTTGGCCAAACCTGGAGCTGGATCTCAGCACCTGGAAACCACCTGACAGCTTTGTTGGCTAGAGGCTGCCATGCTCACACTCATCCATTCATGAATTGGGCTTGCTAAACCCTGAATTCACATCCCAGCACTGCCAAAAATTTAATGTTGGAGTAAGAAGCCACGTGTGACACATGTTTTCCTTTTTTGTGAGAGTCTAGGTGTCAAGCATGATGGAAACATATTTACAAATCTGGATGCTGTGATAGGATATAAACATTGTATTACATGGTAGAGGGGTCATCAGAGTCAATGAAATAAATGGTAAATAAATGAATAAAACAAGAAATAATATGAATAACCACACCCAACAAAATATGGTCTGACTAGCTGTATGGAAGTATAAATCCTATCTTTAAAATGGATATAAGGAGTATGTTTTCCAGCCCTGAGGCTTGAATTCAGGCCTCGGGAACAGGCCTGACTTTTGTCTTCAAGCATGTTCAGATTCCCTTCCGTCACCATGCTGCATATTTACCCAAACCTTGAGTTCAAATCCCAGGCCTGGCCAAAAAAAAAAAAATGTCATGAATTGCAAACCAGGGAGCTAAATATTTTTTTTTAATAGAGGGCTATTGGAGAAGCTATCGTCCCACAAAGCAACATAGGCCTACAGTTCGAATACAGTCATGCCACTTCCAGATGGTGGGAGAGCCTAAGAAATTCATTCCCATTCACAGGAATAATGATGGAATATTATCAATGTCATAGTTGAATGACATGCTCATGAATGATACTTGTACACAATTAGACTTCATGATTTCAGTCGGCTGATTGATTTTATTTAATATCTTATGAAACATTAAAAGAATATTATTTCTCACAGGGACGCAATAATTTCAGGACACTGATTTACTTAATACTTTATTAAATATAAAAATAATAACATTTATTTATTTTTGTGGATCCTGGGGCCTGAACTCTGGGCCTGGGTGCTCTTCAGCTCAAGGCTAGTGTCCCATCCCATGGTTTCCCTTATTTGCAATAACTAGTATATGTCTAAGTAAAGCAGAAAAGGTCAGATAAGGTGATGTTAGGGAAATGAACCCTAAGATATCTACTCAATTTTTTTTTCTTTCATGCAATTGTTTCTAACAAATTCATAAGAATGTTTCTTTGTTGCTTTGTTTGTCCCTTCCCCACTGTATAACCCCTGTTTTCACTGTACTTGATGTCAGTATAATTTGTGGAGGGGGAGAAAAACAAATCTTTTAAATAGGAATACAGGTGTACCCATTGCAACAAAGAGATGTACAAGTCATGATGTCGAAAACGAACTTTACAACTTTGGTGCGAGGGGGGTGGTGGTGGTGAGGGAGCAGGGAGAATTGGGTGGGGGGGGCACAGAGGAGGATGGGAAGGGATGGGAAGTGGAAAAAACGGAGGGGGCTACAATGCTTGATAAAAAATGTACTCATTATCTTGCTCATGTAATTGTAATCCCTCTGTACATTATTTTCACAATAAAAAATAAAAAAAATATTAATTACATGGAAGCATAATAAATATCCAAGAATTGGTAGGAATGTAGTATATATATAAGTGAACCATGGATAGACATCTCTGGCACTCTGTAAAGATATATGTATTTATTAATGTACTACAACCTGTGTGTCAATCTGTTCTTATTTTGTCAACCCCCGGTGCTCGATCACAGATCCTGAGAACTGCCTATCAATTAAATTTGTTCCAGGATGGCATGCTGCCACACACGAATTCATGATTTTGCCCTGTAGGCCTTGAGTTCAGATGCCATCATGCCCAAACAATGAATCATGGAGTAAGAAACTGATGGTGACACATGTTTTCTTTCTCTGTGAAAGTCCTGGGTGTCAGGTATAAGTGGAATACATATGCATATCTATATCCTATTTAATCAATGTAACCTATGTTCTATGTGCCATATTAGTCATTAAAATAAACAGTCAATACATGTTTGGTCTTTGTTTACCCCCGAAAGATGGATGGGGCCCAAGTAAAGGTAAGTGCGCCACTCGCCCATTCCCCAGTCTCCCTTAGCCCAGGAGACATTCAGACACAGTGGGGAGTCAAGTCAAGCAAGAACTCATTTATTACCACAGAGCAAACACCTTTTAAAGAGAAAAACTGCAAGGCATGGAAGGGGAGGGAAAGGAACCAACCAATCACTGTAAAGGTCACACTCTATCATGTACCTAAGCTTTATCCAATCAGATTTTAAGGTAAACAATTGGGCTGTGCCCACTCAACTTCCTCTCAGCACCATCATTGCTGCCCATGTGCCCCACAAACACATGAATAAAACAAAAATAAAATGAATAACTACACTGAATGCAATATGGAGTCAACCTATGTATGTAAATATAAATCATATATTTAAAATGTACACAAGTAGGACATATTCTAGTACTGGGGATAGGTTTCAGACCTAAGGAACAGACATGAATTTCTTGGCTTCAAGAAGGCTAGCTTCCCCTTTCAAAACAGTGCAACAGAGTTACCCAGACTATGAGGTCCAATCCCAGTCCTAGCAAAAAAAGTGGCAGCTTTATACTATGTGACGCCCAATTCTTAGGGATTTCATTGTGCCTCCATTTAATGAACATGATTGTTTAAATGCTTCATAAAGTATTTATTAAAATCAATCAGTGTCCTATAATATAATTGTGTATAATTTTATCGTAGAATTTTTTAAAGCTGCCCATTCAATCATAACATACATCATGCTCCATTGGTATTCATATAGATTGGAATATGTTTCTAAGTATCTCTTTCCATTTGGAGGTGCTAGGACCAGGATTCGAACTGTGGGCTCCAGCTCTCACCATTTTAACTTGAGGATAGGGAACTCACTGGTCTGTCCAAGAATTGCAAGACCAAGGATTAGGCAGGCACCAATGTCTCTCAGAAGTCCTTATTGACGTTTACAAGGCTGTGATAAGAGGATCATAGTCATATTCACACTAGGCAGGAAATTCCTTGAGATCCCTGTCCTACTTCAGTGCCAACAAAGCCAGAAGTAGATCTGTGTAGCTCCAGTGGTAGAGGGATAGCCCTGATTAAAAGCATCTCACAACACACACACACACACACACACACACACACACACACACACACACACACACACACTCACACACACACACACACACACACTCACACACACACACACACACACACACACACACACACACACACACACACACACACACACACTGCAGTCTAATCATCTATCTGTTTATATATTGGCCATTCCTAGGGCTTGATCTCATGTCCTCAAATTTGCCCGCCAACTTCTCTTGCATCAGACTGGTGTGCTAACATTTACCCACTCATGAAGTGGGCCTGCTAGTCCCTGACTTCAATTCACAGAACTGCCAAAAACTTAATCCTGGTGGAAAGCCAATTGTCCCACTTGATTTCTTTATTGGTGAAATTCCTGGGACTCAGGAATGATGTAGAATGCATAGGCAAATCTATGTCTTATGTAATAGGATACAAAAACTATTATAAGTGCAATCATATTCACTAAAATAAATAAGAAACAAATAAAACACAAAATAAAATGAATACACTAACTGCAATATGCAGTAAAAATGTGTAGGTCAATAAAATTCATGTACTTAAAATATATACGAATATTATTTTTTCGAGTTCTAGGACTTGAATTCAGGCCCTAGAAACAGGCCTTACTTTCTTTTTTCCGGAATGGTGATCTTCCCAATCCTCACAGTGGTGCAGATTTACCCAGACCCTCAGTTCAAATCCCAGGCTTGGCAGAAAAAATGGCATGAATTCCAAACCAAGGAGCCTCATAATTTTTAAAATATTTTAATGTATGTATGCATGCATGTATGTATGTATATATGTATGTATGTATGTATGTATGTATGTATGTATGTATGTATGTATGTATGTATGTATGTAAGTAGGTAGGTAGGTAGGTAGGTATTTTTCTTTTGTCAAGCACAGGGCTTGAACTCATTTCATGGCAATTCTGCCTCAGCTTTGATCACTGTAGGCTGGGGTGAAGCCACAGGACCCACAGCCCAACCTGGGTTCCTGGGAACCAGAGGCTGACAAGACAAAAAGTAATTAATGCCACACAGAAAAAACTGGCAACTTGCAGATGGCTACCAGTTTTACAGTTGTTTTATTTGCTAGGTGAGATCCTGTGTCTGAATGACCTGGTTGAAGAATGTTGGTAAGTTGGCATTGCTGAAGGCTGGCGGACTACCAGGGAAGCCATAGGCCAACATGGCAATGTAGGCCCTGTGTTTGAAGGGCCTATGGAGGGAGATCCTAAGTGTCTCGTTTCCATTCATAGGAATACCAATGGAAGATTATGAATGGCAAGGTTGAAGTAGATTTTTCTGAATACTACTATATAAATAGAGTGATTTTAGGAAGCCAATGGATTTTAATGAATATTTTTGACACATTCAAAGAATACTATTAATTACATGGACACAATAGTTTCGGGACAGTGGTTGATTTCATCAATAATTAAGGATGAAAACAATATTAATTACATGGAGGTAGACTAAATACCCAAGAATTGATAGGAATGTAACCTCAATATGTATAGACATCTCTGGCACTCTATAAAAATCAATAATTATTTTTGTACTATCATCTCCATGTCAATCTGTTCTAATTTTGTCAACTCCTAGAGCTGGATCTCAAGTTCTGGAAATGCTTGTCAGCTCAATATGCATCAGGCTGGCATGCTGACACTTATCCATTCATGAATTGGGCCTCGTTGGCTGTGACTTCAGATGCCACAAAAATTGAATCATGCAGTAAGAAGCCCATGGCGACAAATGTTTTCCTTTTCTGTGAAAGTCCTGGGAATCTGGTGTGAAGTTTCATACATAGACAAATCTATATCCTATGTAATAAATGTAATAAATAGTTCATGTGTAATAACAGTCAATAAAATAAATGGTAAATAAATGAATAAAACAAAAAATAAAATGAATAGGTACACTAAGCACAATATGGGGTCATCATATGGTGTTCGATTTGAGGAACTGGGAAGTGCCTGGCAGCTGAATTGGCTAGAGGCTGCTGTGCTGAAAGTCAGCCATGCATGAATCGAGCCTTCTAGGCCCTGAGTTAGATCCCACCACTGCCAAAAAATGTAATCTTGGAGTGAGAAGCTGAGCGTGACACATGTTTTCTTTTTCTTTGAAAGTGCTTGTTGACAGGTAAGATGTATAATTCAGATGCAAATCTATATGTTATATAATAGGATGTCATAAATGTAAGAAATGTCATAGGTGGAAGAGTTGTCACTACCATAAAGAGTTGTCAATACCATACAGATTGAATTAGTAGTGAATCATTTTAGGATAAAAGTAGAAACAAAAACTATGGGATGTGGATTAAGTTTAATATTTTATTAAGTATTACCAGAATAAAAATGTCATGGACCAGCGTAACAGGCCCATATCAAGCATGGAAATAGAAACAGCAATAAGAGACCTCCCAGCTAAGAAAAGTCCAGGACCAGATGGTTTTACAGCGGAATTTTACAAGGCCTTCAAAGCAAAGCTCACACCAATACTCCTCCAACTCTTCAATGGAATTGAAAGAGAAAGCTCACTACCGAACACATTTTATGAAGGCATCATAACCCTCATCCCAAAACCAGGCAAGGACTCATCAAAGAAAGAGAACTATAGACCCATTTCTTTGATGAACATTGATGCAAAACTTCTCAACAAAATTTTGGCCAATCGACTTCAACAATTCATCCAAAAAATCATACACCATGATCAAACAGGATTCATTTCAGGGATGCAAAGCTGGTTCAATATACGCAAATCAATTAATATTATCCATCACATCAACAGGAGCAAGAATAAGAACCACATGGTTATCTCAATAGATGCAGAAAAAGCATTTGACAAGATCCAACACCCCTTTATGATGAAGGTTCTGGAAAAATTAGGAATCCATGGAACATTCCTCAATACAATAAAGGCTGTATATGACAAACCTACAGCCAGCATTATACTCAATGCTGAAAAACTAAAGCCATTTCCTCTTAACTCAGGAACGAGACAAGGATGCCCACTCTCTCCACTTCTCTTCAATCTAGTATTAGAATGCCTAGCTACAGCAATAAGACAAGATGCAGACATAAAGGGGATCCAAATAGGGAAAGAAGAAATAAAACTCTCCTTCTTTGCAGATGACATGATCTTGTATTTAAAGAATCCCATGGACTCCACTCCCAAATTACTCAAGCTGATTCAAAACTTTGGCAAAGTAGCAGGTTATAAAATTAACCCCCATAAATCAATGGCTTTTCTATATGCCAACCATGAGAAAAGTGTGGCTGAAATTAGGAAAGCAACTCCATTTGTAATAGCCCCACAAAAAATAAAATACCTAGGAATCAACTTAACCAAAGAAGTGAAGGACCTCTATGATGAAAACTTTAAAATCTTGAAAAAGGAAATCAACACAGAACTTAAAAAATGGCAAAACCTCCCATGCTCCTGGATTGGCAAGATTAACATCGTGAAAATGGCAATACTTCCCAAGGCTATCTACAAATTCAACGTGATACCTATCAAAATTCCACCCTCATTCTTCAAGGAAATAGAAGAGGCAATCCAAAAATTCATATGGAACAATAAAAGACCCCGAATAGCAAAAACGTGCCTCAACGGAAAGAACACTGCTGGAGGAATATCAATACCAAATTTCAAACCCTACTATAAAGCCATAGTAATCAAAACAGCTTGGTATTGGCATAAGAACAGACCTCAGGACCAATGGAATAGAATTGAAAACCCAGAAATGAACCTACAGACCTATAGCCATCTAATCTTCGATAAAGAAGCTAAAATAATAGACTGGAAGAAAGACAGCCTCTTCAATAAATGGTGCTGGCAAAATTGGTTAACTACATGTAGAAAACTAAAGCTAGATCCTTATATATCACCCTGCACCAGAATCAAGTCCAAATGGATCAAAGACCTTGAACTCAAAGCAGACACTCTGAAAACATTACAGGATGGAATAGGAGAAACCTTAGGTCTCCTTGGCTCAGGCCGAAATTTTCTGAATAGAGACCCGGAAGCACAACAAATCAAAGAAAGGTTGGACAAATGGGATTGCATACGGTTGCAGAGCTTCTGCAGGGCAAATGACATAGCTGGCAAGATCAATAGAAAGCCCACCGATTGGGAGAAGATCTTTACTAGCCATACAACGGACAAGGGTCTCATATCTAAAATATACTTGGAACTCAAAAAATTAAACCACCCAACAACAAATCCTCAAAGAAACAACTGCCCAATAAATAAGTGGGCGAAAGACTTAAAGAGAAGCTTCTCTGAAGAAGAAAGAAGGATGGCCAATAGACACATGAAGAAATGTTCAACATCCCTAGCCATAAAAGAAATGCAAATCAAAACAACATTGAGATATCACCTCACTCCAGTTAGAACAGCAAAAATCAAGAACTCTAACAACAACAGATGCTGGAGGGGATGTGGACAGAAAGGAACCTTACTTCATTGTTGGTGGGAATGTAAACTTGTTCAACCACTTTGGAAAGCAGTATGGAGGTTCCTCAAAAGACTTCACATACTTCTCCCCTATGATCCAGCAATCCCACTTTTGGTTATTTACCCAAATGTATACAAACAAGACCACACTAAAGCTACCAGCACAACTATGTTTATTGCAGCATTATTTACCATAGCTAAGATATGGAACCAACCCAGATGCCCCTCAGTAGATGAATGGATCAAGAAAATGTGGTATATATACACAATGGAATTCTATGCCTCCATCAGAAAGAATGACATTTCCCCATTTGTTAGGAAATGGAAAGGCTTGGAAAAAATTATACTAAGTGAAGTAAGCCAGGCCCAAAGAAGCATAGGTCCCATGGTTTCCCTTATTTGCAATATCTAGTATAGGTATGAGTCAAGCGGAAAAGGTCAGATAATGTGATGTTAGGAAAATGAACCCTTAAATATGTACTTTACTGTTTTCGTTTCTTTCATGCATATGTTTCTAACACATTTATAAGATTATTTCTTTGTTGCTTTGTGTGTCCCTCCCCCACAGTGTAACCCCCGCTTTCACTATATTTGATGTCAGTATAACATGTGGAGGAGATGGGGGCAAACAAGTCGTTTAAGGATTCAGGTGGACCTGTTGCAACAATGAGAAGTACAAAATGTCATGTCAAAACCAGCTTTACAATGTCGGTGGGGGGGGGTATAATTGGGTGGGGGTAGGGGGGAGGCTGGGAAGGGAGGTGAAGGGTAAACAAAGGAGGAGGCTGCAATGTTTGGTAAGAAATGTATGCATTATCCTGCCCATGTAATTGTAGCCCCTCTGTACAGTATGTTCTCAAATAAAATAAAATAATATTAAAATTAAAAAAATAAAAAAAATAAAAAAAAGAATGTTATACTTTAGCAGTTCCTTTCACAATGGAGGTATGTATGGATTATGAACTTTGAGTTTTCATATTACAGTTATCTATTTTCTAAGAAAGATAAAGTGAAATATTATGAGTGTACACAATACTGGGAATTTTTCCTAGAATTTGTAGACAAAGGGCTGGTATTTTAGTCATAAAATAGAATGGGGTTAATTGATACATTTGGAGATGGACCTCAGGCTAACACTTACCATGTGTGCAATGTTTTAGTAGTAATTACAACTCTGAAGACTTCAATATCATCATCTGAGAATTAAAAATGTAAGTAGTTCCACTTTATGCAATTATTGTGAGGATTAAATTAGATACCATAGGTAAAGTATTGGAAAAACAATCAATTAGCATTTGGCAAATTCTACCTGTTATTTTATCATGTGATGAATTCTAACATTTTTACTCTGGTTTTAATATTGTCTCTTTATGATGTGCAATGTGATGTATTGATATTCATTGCATTGATCATTTTTCTGTCACTATAAGGAAAATACCTGAAAAGAAAATTTCTGAGGAAGAAACTATTATATTGTTTCATGGCTTAAGAGAGCACAGTTTAAGATTAGATGTCTCCATTGTTTTTAATTATATTTTTATTATCTTAACTAGTTGGACAAGGGAATTTTCATTCAATAAATCATGTTTTTATGTATAATGGATATTTATATAACTTTTCCCTACCCTTCAAATCCTCACCACACTTTAATATTTTCTAGTTTCATACTATCTGCATTGAATATTATGTCTTCACTTTCTTCCTCCATAGCTCACTTTGTTCCTTCCCTTTGACTTCCCCTCACATCTTCCAACAGATTGTTTCCTGGTATTCATTTTGTTGTATTAAAAGTTCAATTTTATAAAAAATATGACATCATTTAAATACTCCTCTGTAAATAGCATGATTTGGTTAATATTGCTGTGTAAACTTGTATAAAGTTCTAGCTTCCAAATATGAGACAGAACATGGGTCCTTTGTGTGTCTGGCTCTGACTTATTTTACTTAACATATTTTTAGATCTATCCATTTCATTGTAAATAATGTAACAGTCTTCATAATGGATAGGTACAATCCACTTATGTATATATGACACAGTTTTGCCAACCATCTCTCCGCCAAAGGGCATCTGGTTTGTTTCCATAACTTGGCTATGGTGAATAGTGCAATAGTGAACATGGTTGTGAAAGTGATTTTACTGAAACCATTTGGAAGAATTCATCACTATTTTTCTGGGAGCAATCCCCTAACCTGTTTTCCAGAATAAGCACATCCTTCCCATCATCTCCATCGCAACGTTTTGCAAGTCCTCAAAAACACACTACCCCATATAGGTCTCAATAAGCTAAAACCACACTGTGCCATATTCTTTCAATACATTTTTAATAATTGTACATATAATTTACTGAGAAACTTCTATGTACTTTCCTAATGTGGGAATGAGAGACATAACAACAGAATGAAATTAAGAAATATGCATCTTAATTAGCTATTATCATATTTAAAATCTTTTTCAGCTCTAACTCAGAGCCTCGCTTACTATTATTTTAATCTTTATTTGATTACTTCATCTATCGCCTAAATTATAACAGGTAAGTTAAATACAAAGTCAAAAAGTGTGGTTTGATTTTGACACTCATGTGTGAGGATGCACAATATGGGCCAATAGATGGATTGGAATTAATAGCAATTATCCATTTTGCTAAAGTAGAGATGGTTTTCCCAAACTGATTCTCACAATTAATATTGCATTCAACAAAAAGAAACGTGTAACAATTCCCTTTGTTTTGCTCCTATTAACTTTTGTTTCCATTTTATTTTATAATGAATGATGATTTCATAAGTCTCCTGTAGATGCAAAAATATGTTGAAATATTTCTATCTATGCATTAATCTATACATACACACATATATTACACAGGTTACAATGATAATGTATAACTTCTATAACTATACAATTTACTAAATTATTAAAAACATCGACGGCTCATGACTGGAATCCTGGTTACTCAGGAGACTGAGATCTGACGATCGTGGTTTGAAGCCATCCTGGGCAGGAAAGTCCATGAGCCTCTTATCTCCAAACAACCAACAGAAAATCAGAATTGGAACTGTGTTTCAAAGTATTAGAGTGGTAGTCTTGAGAGAAAAAGCTCAGGGACACACCCAGGCTCTTAGTTCAAGAATTACAATCTACCCGAAAAAAATCTATTTAATTTACACCTGTGTAAGTAGAGTATTTCCATCACCCAAATGCACATCCATGCTCATTTGCAAAGTAACTCTCTTTTGTCTGAAGTACCATTAAACATTATCACTAAAGTAGAAAGCATTGGAACGTAGGTTCATTCTATCTCTCTCATGGATTTTTCTCCACTCAAATACTCAAGTGTTACAATTGTTCTAATTATTTAAAATCATAGTTTTTTTCTTTATTACCCCTAATATTAGAGTTTGAATTGAGTGTTTTGTGCCCCTTAAATGGGTGTTCTTACCACTTTGTCATGCCCCCAGCCCTGTTATCCTGATTATTTTTTAGCTAGAAACTAAATTCATACTTGTGTATGGTCTTAGCCTCAGTCTACTTGATGTTATTCTTCCTGGAATTTAGAATAACAGGTGCATGGAATTGTGTAGGGGAAAATCAGTCAGGAGGTAAAATCTATATTGAATATTAATAGGTAAAGAGGAAAAAGAGATCCTAAATGGCAAACTAAAGACAAAGCAATATCAGAGTACTATATGCTCAATATTAAATAAGAAGGTTTAATTGAAAAATTGAGCTGAAATGTGCACATCAGGTAAAAGCAAGAAATCAGAGCCTACCACCAACAAAGAAACACCATAATGCATATCTCAGAAAAAGGAAAAAAGTTCCTGTCCTTGATTTCAATGATACATATAGTCCCTACACACGCACATGCACATGCACGCACACACACACACACACACACACACACACACACACACACACACACACACACACACACACACACGAATGTATGCAACAGCTCAACCTTCTCGTATCCATTCAACATGAATCAAAGATTTTCCTATAATAGTTGAAACTTTAAAAGTTTCTAGTTTTGTAAATAATTGATGACAGATGCATAAGCAAATGTTTTCTGAATAACACTATGTTATGTAATTGAGAATTTATGATGGTTATATCTACTTAAAATATCTCTGAATCTCGAAAGAATTAAACAAGAGACAATTCGAGTTTGGGACTATATTTCTACCAGCTATTCTGCAAAGGCTTAAAAAAAGTTATGAGATCCAATATTAAATACCAAATTAATATAATGAATACATGTGTAAGTGAAGTGAAAGACAGTGATCAGAGACCTATGCTGCCTCCAATTCTCAGCAGGCTGCACACTGTGACACCTTTGATTCTGCTGTGCCAGTTCATTTCCATAGAGCACTGGCCCTGCTGGGGTTGGGGATGGGGGCTGGGTGGAGAGGGAGGAGGCCACAGGGTAAGCAGAGCTTTGGTTGGGGCTGAGAGCGATGGGGAGAGGATGGTGGGGAGGCCCTGAAGGAGGCTGTGAAGGGAGGAAGAGGCAGTTGGCCAACAGCTCATGCAACAGCAGCCCTAAAGGCAGCTGGGTTTTGGAGAGTGTCTGTGAGGTGTGCAATTTGGGGTGGATTTGCTAGGGCCTATTTGCTTGGTGAGGAGAGGAAGAAGTCTCGAGTCCCACCCAAACAGATAATGAAAAATGAGACGAGTGGCTGAAGAATTTCAAGAACAAAGTCAGGGACTTATAGGTAACCTCTAGGGCCAGTGAGGGCAGCAAGGATGGGCCTGTGGTTGTCATGCCTCTCTCGATGCCCTTGGAAGTGAGGGCCAGTTCTCCTGTGGGTTAGGCCTCGCTCTTGCCTTGACGCCAGCACCAGGATTTGTCAGAACATCCTCACCCTGCCCCAAGGAGCTGGCCTGTTGTGGGTGCTGGAACCTGGGCAGCTGCTGGAAGGCTATACATAGCAAGGCAGAGGAAGCATGGCTGGTAGGCTCTGCTCCAGCCCAGCCAAGCTCAGGACCACTGGGGAAGTTACTGCACTGGATCAGGATCAGGCACTGCTCCCCAGAGAAGTAAAGCCTCTGGAGATCTGTGCAGTGGCCGCCACATGTGGGTTGTGAACCTCCTTAGAATGGCCGAGGAGTCTCAATGGAGAGGTGCATTTGCTTCTGTGCCTCTCCCATCTTCTGGATTCCTGTTCTCCTCCTGCCTCCTGCCATGTGCAACTACAGGAGTCAACTTCTCCAAGCCACTGAGAGGCCATCCTGGAGATGCTCACAGGGCTTTCCAGGCTGTTTCACCATGCATGCAGGGCTCACAGGGTGCCATCCTCCAGGCAAAGCATACCCCCATTTCAGCTTGGCCACCCCTCCCTAGGGGATCACAAACTGCATTCTTACACAGAAAGCCATAGGTACACAAGGCTGCCCTGCAGTCTAAGGCATCCTTTCCTGCCTCCTGCTCAGGTGTGGAGCAGCTGTGGAGCTAACTACAACATAATGTTTGATTATCTAAAAAGAAGAGGAAAAAAGCATCATTGTCCCACATACAGCTGCCCCTGGGGTTCTCTGTTTACACTAGTCTTTCGCTTAGATAAGGATTCCCAAAGACCACCACGGAGCCAGTTCTCATGTGAGCACATTAGAGTCCTTTATTTCAAGCTCGAGCCTGGACTCAACTGTCACCATTGCAGTGGGTCAGAATTGAGAGCCCCGACCCTTCAGTTAACTGGGTAATCTTATAACAACCTTATTGGCTAGCGAGTGCAGGCTAAGCAATGAGCAATAATTTGTGGAGGAGAAGGGGAAAAAAAAACAAATCGTTAAATAGGGATACAGGTGGACCCATTGCAACAATGAGATGTACAACTTCTTATGGAGAAAAACGAATTTTACAACTTTGGTGGGGGAAGGGGGCGGAGAATTCGATGGGGGAACTATGGGAGGATGGGAAGTTACAGGAGTGGGAAACAAAGGAGGAGGCTACAATGCTTGATAAGAAATGTACTCATTATCTTGCCCATATAATTGTAACCACTCTGTACAGTATTTTCACAATAAAAAGTAAAAAAAAAATTGAAAAATTTAAAAAAATCTGTAGCTTTATGTACATTCTTTCATTGGTGATGGCTATTGCTAGGGGAGTTATTTGCAGAACATTATTGTGATATTTCACAGTTTTTCCAGGAACCTGAGTTCTAACTTTCAGTAAAAATCTACTTACAATGGGTACTTTCAGTAAAGGTCTTCACAATGGATACTTTCTGATTATTCGGAGTCTATGTCCAGAATGACTGTACTTTGGCAAAGACCTCTCACTAGGTGTGTGTGTGTGTGTGTGTGTGTGTGTGTGTGTGTGTGTGTGTGTGTGTGTGTGTGTGTGTGTGTGTGTGTGTGTTGTGAGAGAGAGTCAGACACAGATGAGGTTTGGAGTAAAACACTCCTTCCCTTCAGCATTGAGTTTGGGTATCTATTGTTTGTCCCACCTCCCCAATTTGGAGTTCTAAAGTTGTCCTTCTAAATACTTTTATCCTTTGATCTTTGGAGTAAAACACTCCTTCCCTTCAGCATTGAGTTTTGGTATATATTGTTTGTCCCACCTCCCCAATCTGGAGTTTTAAAGTTGTCCTTCTAAATACTTTTATCCTTTGATCTTCTTGATATTCAGATTCCTAAGGTCTGCTTGTGAACTTCAACATTTGCTTCATGAAGGTGATGCCTTTCTTCTTACTTTTATGAAGCCTTTTCCTCTCTTTAAATCCAGTTTGTGATGTATTAGTGGTTTTACTTAGCCCAGACTGTGGGGGCCCATGCTGTGACTGGTAATTCAGAGATTAGTTTAGGCCAATATGAGATACTATACTTTCAGAATATCAGTGAAAGAAGTTCAGCATCTTTATTAAAACGATTTCCTGATTGTAAATAAAACAAAAACATCCAGTGATATAAATGTACAATCTGTTGTTTTTAGTTACTTGTGCACCATTGTAATGAAAAAAAATCTTTTTACTAACTAAAGTGAGTATTTGTAATGGGAAAAAATAAAATATAATAAATCTTAAAAACTGATCAAATACCAAAAAAAAAGGAAAGACACTGATCAGGAATGAAATACAAATGTAAATATTTAATAAATAAATGAAATATTTGAGATTCATATCCACATAGCAAACACGAAGGAAAATAAAGAGGAAAGTCCTATCTTACACACCAGAATAGCTATTACCACTCAAATAAATAAACTGCTGGATAGGTTGAAATAAATAAGGAACTATATTTGATTTTGTGGCATTGTAAACTAGTGCAACCCATAGGGATATCTTAATGGAAGTTTACACAACACCAAAAAACAGATATGTTGATGACCTTACTGCAACTGGATACATATTGAAGGAATAGAAATCAACATGAACATCCATGTTCATGGCAGCAATATTCTATAGCAACCAAGCTGTGTAATCAACTTAGATGCACCAGAAAGAGAGAATGAAGAAAATGTGCTATTCATACCTACAAACATGTTCTGGTATATGAGAGGTGAATGTTTCTACTGTATAATTGCTAAATATTTTAAATATATAACTAATCTTAATTTCACTGGGTTTTGTGGCATTGTGTTTTTGCTTTAATGAGGAATGTCCATATTGATTTTCAGACCAGTTACAATAGGTTGAAGATATCCTATATTATGTGGATATTAGATCAAAATTTAAATATATCAATGAACACATAGAATACCATCATATGTAGTTTATAATTTGAAGCAATTTTAAGAAGGCAACAGTTGGGGGAAAGACGATGTTAGAAGCTTAACAAATACACAGACATGGAAAAATACAAAAAATGTGCAACTAATTACTGCTAATAGTAAAACATTTTCCTCAAGTTTTAACGATGAAACTATTAAAATAATACTTAATAACATTAAATAAATATGCCTTGGAAGATAATGTACCACTTATATACGTTTCCCCATAATTTGTTTTACTTTATAACAAATGGATTAAAAGAAAGTGTAATTACATGTCTGAAGATGCTAACACTTTCAAGTGTCATTGATTGAATCCAGCAAAGGAAAGTAACAGAGAATTAGAGAGTAAGGACAACCTGGCCTATGGATAAAGATACTCAGTAGAACTTAGTGAGGAAAGAATGTGTTCCATTTTCCTGACCAAATAGAGCTAGGACAGTTAACTTTTGACAGAACACATGTAATGTAGAATAGTGGAGTTACTAATTTAGGTAGTAATTTATTACGTTTATTCTCTAATCTTACTTATGATGTGATTCCCAAATGATGTGAGTGATCCTAGATTTTCTGAGCCCTTTTTTCACCCAAAGTTTCTAATTACTCACCCTGCCAATCGTCCTTCTGCTACTCTCATTTCTCCTTGATTCTGAACTAAACTCCTGTAACCTCTTGGTTCATGAGAAAGAGCTGCAGAAATATGAGGATGGCTTTGAGTCTGAGCTAACATCCACTCCAGCTTGGGGATCTGGTGAAGGACTTGCACCTGGGCCTCGAATCAGATATTAATTGACCTCATTGGAAATGAAGAAACTCACTCCCTCAGGCAGAATCTGTCCTTCCTTGACCTTCTCTGAACAGATTTGATACTAGGACACAATTCAGAGAATGAGCTTTTCCATTGTCAGAAGGAACAGGTTGAAAACTAAAAGTGGCCTCAGTTCCCAAAGGGCCATTCAGAAGCCAAGAGATCACACTTTCCTCCTCATCAGAGATCTTCTGGTAGGAATATCGTCTTAGCAAAGTCTAAGATGGAGATAAACTGAGTCTGGGCCTACGGAGGAAACAAAAGAATGCCCTCTCTTTGACTACAAGGGAGTTGTGTAGTGAGACATGACAACTTCCTTCATATAAGTAAATTCACTAGATAAGTTATCTCACTGCCACTTTGCAGGAGGTCAATTTCTCCAAAGGAGAAGTTGTTAAATGTTGTGACTGCCAGTTTGCTCTCTAGGCTGTTGTCTCTCTTACCCCTTCTCATGTCAGGAATACATTGCTTCTTTCAGGCACTCAACTACTTGTCCTGACTCCTAGGCAGGAATACTGCTGGCTATTCTTCGGCTAACCTCTTGTATTAAAGGTAGAATTGGCCCAGGCTCTGCTTATGCCTAGAAGTAGATGCAAGAGTTGAATATAAGCTCAGATTTGTACAGAACAACAATCATATTGAAAAAAAATTAAATGAAATTAATAGTTGAGTAATTTAGGGTTTATTGCCACAAGATTTAGGTAATAATTAGAAATACATCTAGAATCATGTATCAGGAAGAGAGCAGTGAAGTAGGTTCAGGATATGATGGAAAAGACACCATAGCCATAACAGGAGATGAGAGTATGAAGGAACTATTGACATAGGTCCATTAACTATCTTAGGAGTGACCTGGGATAGGAGGCTTTTAGAATAATAATTAAAAGACAGGGACTTGCTGGGCAATGGTGTCTCACACCTGTAATCCTAGCTAACTAGGAGGCTGAGATCTGAGTATTATGATTCAAAGCAAGCCCAGGCAGAAAAAGCCAGAAGTGGTGCTGTGGCTCAAGTGGTAGAACAAGAGCCTTGAGCTCAGGGACAATGCCTAGGCCCTGAGTGCAAGCTTTAGGATCAGCAAAACAACAACAAGAAAACAATAATGATAAAAGAAATAAAAGAAGGACTTAAATATATGCGATGTAATGATGATCATGTGTAACTGTTTAGGGAACATAAAAGGAGGCAAAATTTGGAGAAAAATCATATCTATTCTTTACTAATCAAGGATGCAAAGTAAATGCCAAATATCTCTTCTCAAAAACTTCCAAACTTGGGCTGGGAATGTGGTTCAGTGTTAGAGTGTTTGCCTTGCATGCATGAGGCCTTGGGTTCCATTCTTCAGCAGTACATAAGCAAAAAAAGCCAGAAGTGCTGCTATGGCTCGAGTGGTAGAGCACTAGCCTTGAATTGAATAGGTGAGGGACAGTGCACAGGCCCAGAGTTCAGGCCCCCTGTCTGGCCTAAATAAAAACAAAAAAAAATAATAAAACAAAAGAAAAAGTTATCTTTTCTCGTAATTGAACAGAGGCTCCTTTTACAGAGATTCTCCTTATCTAGCTCAAGGTCATCAGAACTTCAGCAAACTTATCTTGTAGAGATGTAATGCACCTAATTCTACTGAACCTAATCATGGCTAGGAAAGTATGGTCATCGATACGTTGTGGTATTTTTCCTTATAAATATATAATACTGTCAGTTATTACATACAATATATGTTATAATATAGAATATATTATACATTATATAATATATCAAATATATTATAACATGTATTATATATTAACAGACTTCCTAGTTTTAGAGTTAGGAGCAATCAACCTATTGAAAGAAAAATGTTTGAATCTCTGACTTATTTCTCTACCACAGGACAATACCAGGTTTCATTCTTATTACCCAAAGAGCAACATAGGAAAGCGATGCCCATGGATGTGGTTCTCTGGATTTGGAAACTGTTATCATATATATATGATATGTATATATGTCATATATATATATGAAATATCGTTTAATAATAGTGAATATGTAAAACTATAGCAACAGATAAGTAAGTGAACACCTATGTGCACACAATCTCAGTCACTTTCATGTATAAGAATTTCTTTTCTATGCTCCTATTCACCTACACAGAGAGTATATTAGTTGCCCTTGTATTGTCTTGGAAGTTCTTTATCGGGATACTGTAGCTTCACATCCTTTGTTCCCTAAGTAGTCAGATGTTATGTATTCAATAACAAAACTGTTACAAGCAAAAGTAACCACCCTGACACACAGAGTAACCTGGATTTCAGAAATGCCACAAATAAGTGGAAGGTACAGCAGTACTTTTCAAAACTGAATAGATTACGTATTTATTAGAAAGCTGAGTGCTGCAATAGACAATAAATAAAAATATAAAAATTACATATGACATCAAATTATGAAGTTCCAGGGCATTTCCCTACTCTTGAGAACTAGAGTAATCCATATTAAAAATAAATAAATGAAAAGACGAATGTTTTATACCAAATTTCAAAACATACGATATGTTATACAAAGGAAATGCAATAAGCATGCATTTTTAATCTAGTAACATCATATGGTATGAAGAATCTGATGAACTGATTCATAGAAATCAATACAATGCAGATAAAACACCCCATATCTCAAGTGTCAACTTAGCAGAATACTTTCAATCTATGGTGTCTATTTTACATATTATCCAGCCCTATCCTTCCCACAATGGCAGAAGGCTCTTCCTAAGAAAGTCCAGAGACCCGTCTACTGTGAGTACTCAATGTAGACCTGTTTCTATTCTCTTTTATTTGGGCATGTGATAGTCTGACTATCTGTTAACTTGCCAAAGGCACAATTTGAACAGGCTTCCAGTAATGATATTTTAGCTCTCAGAAAAAAAGGGAAATTGAAGACAGAGGGAAAATCTACCAGATCACTGAAAGATTTCTATCATTGTGCTAAACCTGTAGCTTTCTACTAACACTTGAATAAACTGCAGTAATTGCCACTCCAACGACATGTCCCAAAAGTGGCTTTCCAAATATTGGTCTATTTTCACTTTGGTAAATCAAGACACACTGTACACACTATTTTGGCCCCGTTTTACTTAAACTTTTAGCTATGGTTGGCCCAAGGGATAGTTGACCTTACCAATTTCGTAAATTTTTGGTCATCACACAATCACTTCATAGTCCTTAAACAATAAAAATACCTACCAATATAAGTCTGCATTACATACTTATTACTGTTTTTCTTCATTTGTCATGTTTTACATATTTGTGTATCCCAGGGATTAGCTCTGTATTATTCCTTCTCATGGTTGTTACCACTGAGTACAGTAATTATTTCTCTATTTTTCTCCAGCTCTGTTTTCTTTAATTCAAGTCCTTAATAGCATCCTGTCTACTGCCAACTCCTAGCTACTTATTTTAGCAAACTCAAAAGATACCAAAGTGAGCTTTGATCTCTATCTACAAACCAATCCTTCATTACTATTTGATTAAGTGATAACTCTTCCAGCTCTCTTGTCAAAATAACTTGGAGATATTTCAGACTTCCATACATTTTGACACCTCATATTTAATCTATGACCAGGTTTCGACCAATTAACTCACTGTATATTTTAGTAACCATATATATATATATGGTATATGAGTGCTAGTACTATGAATTAAACTTGGGAACTAGGTTCTTTTATTTTTCTTTTTATGGGGGGGGGTGGTGTCCGGTCATGGGGCCTCAACTCTGGGCATGGGTGCTGTTCTTCAGCTCTTCAGCTCAAGACTAGTACTCTACCACTTGAGCCACAGCACCACTTCCAACTATTTTTTTCTTTTTGCTTATGTGTTGCTGAGGAATTGAACCCAGGACTTCATGCATTCAAGGCAAGCGCTCTACCACTGAGCCACCTTTCATCTCCTTACTTTACTTTTTTGCTCAGGCTTTATTTGGTATAAAGATAACCTACAATGTCATTACCCACACCTTTTTCATTTAAAAGATATGTATATATATATATATATATATATATATATATATATATATATATATGTATATATGAAGCAATGTTATTGCCATTATAACCATAATTAGGAAGATAATATGGGTTCATCTGCTCCATACATTTTGAAAGGTAATGAATGTGAAACTTACAGAATATCCTCAGATATGCCTGGTGGAAACCTGGATTTGAATTATGGGTCTACAGTTGATCAGTATTAGGTACTTGGGAAATTTGTTTGGCCTTGTTGCCTACTTCTGTTTTTAATAAAACACTTAATTCATTTCCTAACTGGAAGAACTATCATGAGCACTAAAATTACCCTAATGCAGGTGCAGTGCTTGGAATGGGGTCTGCACATTGTGTAGTACGTCCCAAAGAAGTCAGTTTCCATCAACATAGTCACAGCATCCTACCTGAAATCCTTAAGAAATGTATACCCAACTGATGTTAATATCTGTGAAAATTTGTCTTTCCAAAAAAAAGGTATTTTCTTCATATGAAACAATTAAAGTAATTTTGGGCTGTCCTGTGCCTTTTACTGTGAAGGAGTTTTGCCTAAATTTTATTCTTACCCTATTAGTGGTAGCAGTAGCATTCTTTAGTGCTACACTTCATGTTTCTAGCTCTGTGTTCCATTTGGAATACTATTGTAACTTAGTTTATCATCTTTGTTATCAGAATAAATAACTACAACTGCTGAAGTTTTAAATAAAGAGACAATTTTAGGTGTGCATTACATTTTATGTGCTTCATACTTTCCTGAAATTATTCCTTTTAGGTTATATATCACTAACATACTAATTTTTTTAAGATTTCTTATATGATTTATAGATTTATTATATGATTCTTATATGATTTCTTAGAGATCCCTAAATAAAACATCTCAGAACAGGAAAAGAGTAGGTAAGAAATCATAAAAACATTATTATGGTGTCTTAATGGCTAAGTGTAAAGAACATGTAACAAAACAGTTGGAAGATTCATTTGCTCTTTTTGCTATTCTCTCACCCTTCATTGTAGAAACCTTCTCACTATGAAGTGCCAAGTGGTCGGGAACTTTCAAGCCTCATCTCAGTGACAGAAGTGATGGGATTAGGAGATGACTGGCTTTTAAGAAGTTCACAATATAGCAATACCAGTACATATAAAGAAACTTTTGTGAGTGATGTGTATTGACTTCCTCAATTGCCAAAATTAAATTCATATGTCAAAACATCAAATTACTTACATTATAATATATGCAATTCAACTGGCATCACTAACACATCTATAAATCAAATGCAAACTAAAAGCTCTATATCAAAAACCAACATCTAAGGCAATGTTGGAAATAAAAGATTATACACAATAAATCTAATGGAGTGAGATCTTTACACTGGCAATAAACAATGATGGCTGAATTTTTAACCAAGCTTGGAAAGTTCAGGTGTCCACTAACTATGTGATTAGAGTTGCAGAGTTGACCTTGGTATCAAGATTGGAGGTAAATTTCAAAGGCAGCTAAGGTTGCTGCTGTATTGTAGCTCAATACAGTGTGACCCTGCCTGACAATGGTAAAGCACAGAGTAGAAGCTAAGCCAGTAAAATGTATAGGAAGGATTTTCCACTGAGAATAATTGCAGGGGGTGATCATCACTTTTGCGTTGAAAATGTACAGCCCATCATTCTACTTTAAACTCTAGAGTATTTTGATCTGAAGACAATTATAACAAACCAATGTGCTGTGATTGCTGAACAGCTTAGGTGTGTATTACTGTAATATATGTAAACTCTTCTCTTTAGAGGTATGGAATGGCCTGACCCTCACACTTCATTCTGTGTTGATAAGTTTCATGGAGAAATGTTCATAATTATGTAATTCACACTCATCTAAGTCTGAATCAGGCACCTGAGATAAGACATTAAGATCATCACTCCAGTGACGAGGTTTGTGACCTATGAAATGAATAACATTATTTCATAATGTATATGCATTTCTGAAAATTTATGCAATACCAAATACCAAATGTACAAAAGGGACAATTGTCCATCGCTTATATTATCAGAAGTTAAGATACTTCTGAATTATACTTTCTTGCTAGAGGATCACAGGGTGACTGCTGATATTGGTGTCTTTTCAGGTGCTCGTATACATTTGTGAATTTTCTTTGAGGAAGTGTTTTTCCATAGTTTGTTTTGAGGTGTTCAAAATATCAGTACTGTCACTAACCACAACCATGGAACAACAAAGATGATGGGATACCTGGCCAATGAACTGAAAAATCACAGGAAGTGATAGGAAAGAAGACACCAGAGGACTCAAAGCCTCATTGCCAGGTTCCAGAACCCCAAATCCCGCTTAACATGCTTTATATTCATTCTACTACAGGGGTCGGGGAGTGAGCAGCTACAGGTACGTCCACAAACTAAGGTATCAATCTAGCTTGTGGTTACAACTATTAACCGAGGTATTGTTTGTATACATAGTGATAATTGAATCCCTTATTGTTAGGGAGCAGGAGGGAGCAATTGTCATTACAACCATAGCACAGACATCCATCTTGTCTCCAAAGTCTTAAACTTGTAGTGTTCAACAGCTCTAACTTAAATACTTTTGAGGTAATAACCCATACCCATGTCTTCCCTTAACTGTTTGATCTTTCCAGAGCACAGCTCTCAGCCTTTTGATTGCTGTTTGAGATGGCTTCCCAATATAGCCCTTTCCAGGTATAACCGTTTGACTCTAGAATCCCTCACAAGTACTGTTACAGATGGGTTATTTTGAGAAGGATATTTTTTTCTAGGGAAGGTTCACTTTTTTAAAATTTTATTTTATTTAAATGTACTGTAGAGTGGTTACAGTTAGATGAGTAAGGTACATTCCTTGTTGAATATTCTTACTCACTACATTGTTGTTCTCCTATCTTTTCCCATCCCCAACCCCTACCCCCCCACCCCAAAGTTGTAAAGTTCATTACCAGTATAGTGTCTTGTGAATATCATTGTTGCAATGGGTCACTTCTTTCATCATTATGTTATTTCCCTTTCCTTCTCCAAATCAAATAATGTATATACAAGATGGAAGGTACCAGAATCAAGATAGATTTCCAGAGATAAATCAAAGACAAATGAAATAAAATAAGATCTAGATACACCACCTTACCGACATCAAGGTTGATATTTGCAAAAAAATGATTTGTTGTTTCCATGTCTTGGAGTTCATTTCGATTATAATTTTGTATGGTCAAATGCACATAGCTCTGGAGCCAGCAATCCCATTCATGGGCATTTGTCGAAATTATCTCTAGGTTGCTAATGGATGAAGAATGGAATTGAATATATTAGAGGAAAACAAATCAACATGAGGGTATTATGATTTTATAATTCTAATATGAAAGAACTGAAGCTCTGAAGAAGAAAGTTTAGCCTGTAATTTCAATGTAAGGCATCAGTTGTAATGACTCTGAAGTCTTTTCCTCCAAGATATTCAAGAGTACAATACTCATTCTCTGAAGAGTAAATAAGTAATTATTTTAATTAGCTTTGCTTAATATTAATTTTCTTGTAGAAAATAAGTTAAAATATCTTCTCTCGGGCTGGGAAGGTGGCTCAGTGGTAGTGTTTGCTTTGCATGCAAGAGGCCCTGGGTTCGATTATTAAGTAAAAAGAATTCTTAAGCCAAAAAGAAAAAGCCGGAAGTGGCGCTGTGGCTCAAGTGGTAGAGCTCTAAACTTGAGCTAACAAGCTGAGGGACAGTGCCCATGCCCAGAGTTCAGGCCCCACGACCGGAATCCAAAAACTAAAACACTGAAACTACCAGGACAAGTATGTTTTTTGCAGCATTATTATCATATCTAAAATATGGAACCAATCCAGATGCCCCTCAATAGATGAATGGATCAGGAAAATGTCATATATATACACAATGGAATTTCATGCTTCTATCAAAAAGAATGACACAGCCCCTCTCTTAAGAAAATGGAAAGATTTGGAAAAAAATAATTATGTGAAGCAAGCCAGACTCAAAGAAACATAGGCTCTATGGTTTTCCTCATTTTTATTAATTAATATATGCTTAGTATAGTCTTGGCAGATAGGTTCATTTTTTTACACTCTTAATATTCGCTTTTTTCTCTCCATCTTCCTCTCCCATTCCGTGTGTGTGTGTGTGTGTGTGTGTGTGTGTGTGTGTGTGTGTGTGCGTGCGTGCGTGCGTGCGTGCAGTAATTAAACTTGACTCGGAGCCTCAAAATCCTGCTTGATTTTTTCACACATGACTTACTGAACCTGTACTATTTTAACCAAGGTTTCACTCTGTGTTTGATTGAACAATTGAACATAAATATCTCGTGGACTGCTACCCCAGCCATCTGTGAAACATGATCTTGCTATATCAGCCTCATGAGATGAGATACTGGCATCTAGCTCTATTGTCAAGTGTCATTTGCTTTGTTTTGTTGTTTTTGTACAAAATCTGTATGGAAAACAAATCATTTATAATCAGGACTATTCACATAAAAAGTTTGTTGTTTAAAGATTACCTTAATAATGTAATCCTTTTGCATCCAATTATGTGATTTGATTTTTTGAACTCTGTTTTTGCAGTCAAGTCACTTTTATATAATTTGAATCTTCTTGTCGTGGTTTTATAGGGTGTTAGGTGTTTAAAAACAGAATTTATCAAGGTTTAACTCTGCACTACTGAAGCAAGACCTTTATAATTATTCAGTGTCCTGTAAATCATAAGTTTATCACTTCTTGATGCACCATATGAGCACAAATAGTTTCCTATAATATCTCCTCATATTTTAGACCTCAATGCCATGCACAATTCTGCCAAATATGCAAGGCCATTCTTTGTAACTCTCAATTGATTTTCACTGTTCTTCTTTCTACTCTCCAGTGCTAAGTCCTGTGATGGTCATGTTAATTTTCTCCCCTGTTAGATTCATCATTGCATCTTGGGAACTACTGTTATGCACTATTGAACTTCTGTCCATTCTCCTTGTGCTTCGACTTGTACCCCTCTCACCTAGAAGGGCTAAAAATTGGAGATATTTGCTTTACTCTTTATCTCAGACATCTATCTTTACTTTCTCGAAATACATTCATTGAATTCCTTCTGTAAAGTCTAATGCCTTGAAAATTATTACTGCATTTTCATGGCTTTGTTATTTGGCATAAGGGAAGAACATAGATCATTACTGTAACTTAGGTAAAAGATTATTGCAATCATGCTTCAATAGATGTTGTTCATTGGGTAATGTTTACTTCAAGGTCTGCCTGCCTGCTTCCTTTTCAGTGTTTTGTTTATTTTTCAATGTAGTCTTTTCTTCTGGAAAATATTTATGGGCCTAGAGAAGATCAATTCCTACTGTAATTAGTCATTAATTTTATTCCAACCTCATTTCACGGATCCTTCTGAGTTTCTTCAGGGCCTGTTTAGTGCTTCACATTTTTAGATAAGTTTTAACATCAATGCATCCAATGATGAAGACACATTCTTTAAGTCACCATTTTGATGACTGAAAAGAAACCATGCTGCAATATCACTATATGGCAATTTTCTGGCTTTAAATTCTTTTAGATTAAAATTGATGCTGGACAACAAATTCTGTGTATAATTTTATATTTTCCTAATTATTGTAGTATACTTCCCAATATTGTATAAAGTTAAAACACTATCACTTACTTAGTTTTAGGATTTCTACATCGGTCAGAGTAAAAGTTCTATTCATTCACAATTTTAAGATAATAGAGTTTCCATTATGACCAAGTGAGATATTTTAAATTTTTTATTTGTAGTCCTTAAAGGTTGTGCTGGGGAATCAAGTCCAGTGCTTCATGTGTCTTAATCTACTGTGGGCCTCTGAGCCTGATTTGACCTGTGGTTTTATTTTCACTCAACTGGAATAAAGAAAAATTTCACTAGGAAGAAGTTATTACTTGCTTGCTTTCTCCAATATCTCTTGCATACATAAAAGTAATATAATTCTACACTGACTGAAAATGGTGTTCCTATCAGAGTAATTGTTTATTTTTTGTAGCCCCACTCTTCACTAAGTCTTGCCCCTTTCCTATCCTCCCCTTCCCATAAAACTTTACTGGACCCACTGGAAACCCACTTCCAGTCAGCCTCGTCTAAAAAAGTCCAACCTTAACGAACCTACCCCCTGGTAGTCCTGCTATAAACTTTCAAGGCCCTGACTGCAACCAGAATCCTTCCTGAAAGCCCTTCTCTGCTACAGGGAAAGCCTTCTTCCACTCAACCCCTTCCTGGAATCCCCTCTCTGCACCAATAGAAACCAGGCCACATCCATATCTCCTCCTATGATCTGCCTTGCTTCACCAAGAACCCCTCCTACATTGGGCTCCTCCCTCTAATCCTAACTTCATCCATCAGATACCCCGTCCCTAACTATTATATTCCCTCATAGTCCCATTGCTCCCATATTCTATTACCTCCAAGTTCTTCCTTTCCTTTCATACCACACTCCAAACCAGACTTCTCCCTCGACCCCTCCTGGTTTCATCAGAAACTCCATCCATACTAGTCTACTTCTAAGTGGCCTAACGTCTCAAACCCATCCCTGAACCTACCTCTTCCCACAAAGCCCTTCATGCTACACTAAAAGACCTCCATCTCTCTATTACTGCCCTTGTAGCCCCGCCTTGGTTGACCAGAAGCTTCTCACACAGCCCATCTCCTGCCTGGAAAGCCAGCCCTGCTCCACCACAGGCCTCTCTACCTCCCATATCTACTCTCTCAATGGCTGCATTGTTCCCGAGATGAATCCTCTCCTTATTGGATCCTCCCAGAGATCCACACCCTACTCAACCAGATACCCTGCCCATAATTACCCTACACCTTTGTAGACCTTCCAATCCTTCTCAAAGTCCCTCTTCCAATTAACCTCATGGCTCCAAGCCTGACCTGCTCTAGAAAACCCCCACTAGATAACCCCCACCACACTATCCCATCTCTCGACTCCCACGTTGCGCCACTGGAAAACACTGCATCAGTTGGCCTCCCATTGAAAGTCTCACCAGGCTCAATTATAAATCCCTGTCCCTTCATAGTCCCTTTTTGAAGGTTGCTTTTCCCTACTGGAAACCATGTCCAAAGTCTAATGCCCTGCCTTGCAACACTGAAATCCCCACCCAGCCTTACTGCTCTTTTCGAAGTGGTGACTTGCTACACCAGAAACCCTGTCTTAACTAGTCTAGTCCACTGGATCCTATCCCTGCTCTCACAAAGCTCTGGTCCTGAAATTTTCCTCCATACATTATTACTACATTCTGCTCTGCCAGAAACCCCACCTCCACCCTAACAGGCTTCCCAAAGGCCTGCCATTCTCCACCAGAAACCCCGCCCCTTACTACTCTGCCCTCTCACAGACCCTGAAAAGCCTCTCCCTCATACCTCCTCATTCCTGCACCAGAATCCCCACCTTCTGTTAGTCTCTTGCCTTCATTCTCTTCCCTGCCTTATGGGAAACCTCACCCTACATATCCCACAAGGGCTCACAGTGCTACTCCACAACTCCTCCTCTAAGTAACCTCCTCTTTTGTAGCCTTGTTCTTCCTTTTCAAAGCTCTGCCCCAAACAGCCTCTTCCTCAGTGACCCCACCATCTTCCACTGAAAAACCATCCACCTGCCAGTCTCCATCCTAAATTCCCACCTACTCCACAAGAGACCCTGCTCCTAACAAGTCTAGTCTTTCCTGTCCCATCCCTGCTGTCTAAAAGCTCTACACAGACTGGCGTTCACCCTCAAAGCCCCACCCTGCTCCACCACAGAGGCTGTGCCAATATCAATTCCTCCCTTGAACCAGACAGGGCTCCACAAGAAACCCCACACCACCTCATCCTTGAAGTTCCCACCTAGGAACTTTTATTAAAATGTGATTTTATGATAGTCACAGAATTCATACTAATCAATATGATAAGAAAGCAGTATTGTCAAAAGACAACAAAAATTAGATAGTTATTAGATGCCTTAGTCTAGTTTGGAGTTCACATTGTGTGAAAAAGTGTGAAGATGATTCCTCTAACTGGAAAGCATTCTTTGAAGTATCAGTAAGGTTTCATGAGTGATCATTTTATTTCTAGAAAGTTCATGACCATTTGTGTCCATTAACTTAAAAATATTAGTTAATTTATTTTATTTTTTGGGGGGGGCCCGGTAGTGGGGCCTGAACTCTGGGCCTGGGTGCTGTCCCTCAGCTCTTCAGCTCAAGGCCAGCACTCTACCCCTTGAGCCACAGCGCAACTTCCGGCTTTTTTCTTTTGCTTATGTGGTGCTGAGGAATCAAACCCAGGGCCTCATGCATGCAAGGCAAGCGCTCTACCACTGAGCCACCTTCCCAGCCCAGTTATTTTAAATCCTCTAGTTTGGTTGAGGAAAGATTATTGAGATGTAAAAAGATGACTTTCAGCTCATCTCTCCAGTGAATAAATTTGGACTTGCTTACATTACTATGTACCAGAGTTTTTAGTAACAGAAATTCTCTACCAGAATCCACTTTGAATTTCCTCCTTCCACTAAAGTGCCCTTTGGAAAAGATTGAAGTGAGATTATACAGGTAGAATGCCATAAATAAAAACATAATTGAGATCTTAACAAAATCATGATGAAGACCCTACCCAATGTGCTTTAAATTTTCTAATAAAAGGAACTTAAGCATATTTAACTGCAGACTTTTTGAAGACTAGAAAACAAAAATATGAGAAATGCCCTCTTATACCATGGTTCTGAAAACAAAACAAAACCAAGGAAAGACAACATAAACAGACAGAAACTTGTACATGTGACATAGAATGTAAAAATACACTGAATCAGGTAAAAATAATTTTGGTCACCATGCCTGGTTGTTCAATATATTTCATTGTATATATTGTTCTTTGTTAAACTGTAACTTAATATAGGTCTCAGCAGGGATCTGCCAAGGTAGTTGTGTAATTAGTCAATTTCATCATTGCAAGATCATCAGGATGATAAACTCCCACACACCTTAACATACCTGCAACAGCACTAGACACACACTCCTATTAGTCCAACAGTGTAAGGCAGACCTGTATTTTACCCAAGCTTTGTAGTGGTATGCTATGGTTTTTTCAGGCTTCATACAAAATGACTCTGCCCAGAATTAAATGAAGGCATTTATAGCTAAAATGATTTAGGGTCATTGTTAACATGTAACACATGCTGAGGTTTTTATTTATACTTTTCTTTTCCCCTTTCTTTCTTTTCTTTTCTTTCTTTTCTTTCTTTCTTTCTTTCTTTCTTTCTTTTTTCTTTCTTTCTTTCTATCTTTCTTCCTTCATTTCTTTCTTTCTTTCTTTCTTTCTTTCTTTTCTTTCTTTCTTTCTTTCTTTCTTTCTTTCTTTCTTTCTTTCTTCCCTCTTACTTTCCTCTTTTAGGAAATGAGTATACTTGTTTGCTGAACAAGTATTGTACCATTAGAATAATCTTTTTTCGATTTACTTACTTTGCTCATGAGTTATCCCTTTTGCTGAGGGCCGAACATAGGCTAAGTTCCTCACCTCTGTCTTCCAAGTAGCGGGGATCAGAAATGCATTCCAACTTTCAAACCTTTAGGATGATATGAAACTCTTATTACTTTCCTTGCACACTGGTTCTGATCTGTGAACCTCTCAAATTCTAACTCTTCAATTAGTGATGTGAGTTCCAGTAGCCTGCCCTCAGTATAGATCGTCTAAATGAATTATTGAAGGCAATTTCACTTTAATCTCTTTTTTGCCATTCCAGGAGCTGTTATAGTTTTATTTCTAGACAAATTTTGTGTCTATACGCACATTAGCTTTAAAATATTACTTTTCCCCCTTTTTTTCCTTTTTAATTTTCTTGGTCAAGGGGCTTGAATTCTGGGTCTTGGCACTGTCCTTGGGCTCTTCAGATCAAGGCTAGCAGGTTACAACTTGAGCCACAGTGCCACTTCTGGTTTGCTGGTGGTTAATTGGAAGTAAGTGTGTCATGTATTTCCTGCCAGGTATAGCTTTGAAATACTATCCTCAAATCCCAGCTCCTGAGTAGATAAGATTACAGGCATGAGTCACTGGAACCCAGCTACTCAGAAGGCTGAGATCTGAGGATTGTGGTTCAAAGCCAGCCTGGGCAGGAAAGTCCGTGAAACCCTTATCTCCAATAAACCACTCAATAACAAGAAGTGGTGCTGTGGCTCAAGAAGTAGAGTGCTCGCCTTGAGCTCAAGAGCTGAGGGACAGTGCCCAAGCCCAGAGTTCAAACCCCATGACCAACCAAAAAAATAAAAGTGAGAGAGGGGAAGGGAGAAAAGAAAGGAAGAAAAGAAGGAAGGAAGGAATGAGAAAGGAAGAAAGAAAGTAAGAAAGAAAGAACAAAAGAGAGAAAGAACGAAAGAACGAAAGAAAGAAGGAAAGAAAGAAAGAAAGAAAGAAAGAAAGAAAGAAAGAAAGAAAGAAAGAAAGAAAGAAAGAAAGAAAGAAAGGAAGGAAGGAAGGAAGGAAGGAAGGAAGGAAGAAAGAAAGAAAGAAAGAAAGAAAGAAAGAAAGAAAGAAAGAAAGAAAGAAAGGAAGGAAGCAAGGAAGCAAGGAAGCAAGGAAGCAAGGAAGCAAGGAAGGAAGGAAGGAATGAGAAAGGAAGGAAGGAATGAGAAAGGAAGAAAGAAAGAAAGAAGGAAAAAAGGAAAGAAAGAAAGAAAATGATTGAGAATGAATTGTTTGGAGTCAAGAGTCATATGTCAGAAATATTACCTGTATTTGGTGTTAGGTCTGCCCCAGGTCATGCAGACACTATGCAATCACCTTCCCACTTCTTGGCTAAGTTTCAATCCTTCATGTGTTGTCTAGTATCTGGCACACCTGGAGGCAGCCACCTCCCCATCCTGTTAAGTCACAACCTGGTCAGCCTCTGGTCACACTTTCCATCTGACCAGAGGTGAGTCCCAGAACTTGAAGTCACATCCAGATCCAGTGCGACCAGAGTTTCCCTCAAACGGCCACACCTCATCTGGTCCTTCACATAGGTACTTCCTTGCCTGAGGTTAGGTCGCCCCATTTTTTTTTTACATAGCTTTCCACCATCTGTGGCATGGGCAGCAGTTCAGTAAATAAACTACTTTACCTGACTGAATACCATGTGGTGTTCTCTTCATTGGCTACCTAATGAAACTCACCTAATTAATATACTTTACACTTAAGAGTTTCTAGTTATGAATCCATGGGTATTTTTGTGACACATGTGAGATCAGTATCTATAAAACATATTTACTAACTCATCATTTAACAGTATAGTTCTGCCTAGAATCTTTAATAGCAGCTTAATTAACCATAAAGTCCATTTTGTTTGCTTTGCTTTCTTTGTTTTGCTTAAAGTAATAGAAGAGTTGGTAAGAAAATCTATGTGAAGCCTCAGGGTCTGTGTTGGAGGGGCAGAATGATGCAGGCTCCGGCCTCAGGATTATCTGAGGACTGTGTTTGTGTATGTGGAAAGCTCTTGGCATGCCAGGCTAGAGAGGGAACATGTTCTCTGTCCCTATCTCAAAGCTCATGTCAGACTCCTGGGAGCTGAGGAAGTAGCTCTTCTGCTTACTTAAGCATAGACGAACAGCTAGTCAAGCATTTTCCTGAGTACGGGGAAGTGGTTTGACTTTGCTCAAAATAGTTCAGATAAAAATATACAAAGACATTGTCTCATAGTTTAAGCAAAATTGTATCTGTTGAAATTCTTTGTGTGAATATCTCCTGACTAAATCTTGGCAAAGATAATACTTGCTTGTACTAACAATTGCTGTTTGCACTCTGCATCCCCTGTGTCCTGGTGATTTTTGACCCTTTCCCAGGGACCCCAATGCCTTAGACATTGACAACTGGCACCCAAACAGGGACCTGGCAGTGTTGAATTCAGGAAGGAATATTCAGGTAAGTACTTTTAATTACAGGGTGATGGAACAAGTTAAGTCTACTCCGTACTTACATATGCTAAAACATTTACTTGCTGCTTATGGTGTAACTATTTCTTCTTTTGACATAGAAATGTGTATTAATGTAGTTAGGGAATGGAATCCTTGGTTCCCTGTTGAAGGGACGTTAGATGTTGATAATTGGAAATGAGTAAATATAATGTAGAACGAGCTGTTAGAGAAGGGGAAAGGATTCCTGTTAGATTTTGGTCCATTTGGGCTATTTTACATACCCTTTTTAAAGCTTTAAATGAGAAAAGAGGCCACCCCTTCTATTGTAGATTTACAATTGGACTCTGAGGTTAAGGACCCAATAGATAAGGATGCATCACAGTTAACGGAGAAAAAACAAGAAGTAAAGAAGCCTGAAAAGGAACAACCTAAAAGCGTAAATAGAATGTCTGAGCAAATGGAATTGATTTTATCAAGATTACAACGTATGGAGTTAGAAATTAGGACAGTGAAAGAGAATCTGAGAAAGTGAAAGTAAAACAGCCTTCTGCTCCTCGGCTTGCCCAAACAATTTTTACCGTGTCACTCCCTCACAAAACAGAAGGCTCAGAATGTGAGTTTGATGATGAAATTCATATTTTTTCTTATCCTGTAATTTGACCACCCCCTATGAATGGTTTAGCTCAACCAGCCAGATATGAGGATGTTGCTGTCAATGATATTGGTAAACTTAAGAAGGCAGTGATGTTGTATGGTCCTCAGTCTCATTATGTTAAGGAATTGCTTAATGGGCTTGCCCGACATCACAATAATTTTGCTCTCGAGGATTGGAAGATGCTTTGTAGAGCCTAATTAAGGATCCTGAGTACCTGCAATGGCAAATGTGGTTTACTGAGTTATGTCCAGAAAGGACTAGACAAAGTGCACAGAGCAATATTCCATGCCTGTTGGTCATAACCTTTCCCATGTTGAGTAGAACAGAACAATATGCAGTTGCTCATATGCAAGTGCACTCTCCTGAAGAGATCCATGAGTAGTTACGAGACATATGTATTGAGGCATGGGAGAGGATTCGGCTGGTAGGAGAGCATTATGGCTCCTGGACTAAAGTAATTAAAAAACCTAATAAACCCTATGTTGAATTTTTATCATGACTGAAACTGACCTTGGAAAGTACTGTTGTGGGAGAGGCTGCACAGCAACAACTGCTGGGCATGTTGGCTTATGAGAATCTTAATGAGGACTGTAGACGGACCCTATTGCCTATTAAAGAATCTGGGGATGTAAATACATATTTAAGGGCGTGTAAAGACATTACATCTGAATCCCTGCTTATTCAGTTGTTTGCTGAAACTAGGCCCACTACTTGGCATGCTTTACAAACCAAACCCTCTAATCTAAAATGTTTTGGATGTGGTCAAATGGGACATATAAAGAAGAATTGTAAAAAGGCTACTGATATTAACAAGAGAGGAACAGGAATTTGCCCTAAATGTAAAATGGAAAGCACTGGGCAAGAGTGTGTAGTTCAAAAATAGACAATAAAGGAATTACTATAAAAATGCTTACCTTATGCAGGGAAACTCTCCATCTGGCCAGCCCCGGGTCCCAGGATTAATAACCCAGGGCAGCCAACCATTTTTCTTCCTCGTCCCTGCCACAGCCCACAGCGCCGCAATGGACATGCCGATTCATTCATCTTCTGAGAGGCATGGTTTAAAACATGCTTGCATGTAAGTATCAATTATGGTCATTCAAAAATGACAGATGTCACCTCCCCAGACATACTAAAATCATGATTTCTAAGTAAGATAGGATTTTATGGTGGTACAAGTGTTGAAATATCTGGATGAGTCTAATGTGTATCTTGCACTTAATTAGGCAGGAAGATATCCAAAATCATATGGAATAAAAATGCTAGTGAGAAGATATTCCCTTGAGAAAGATATAGGAGGCTGCCAGAAGTATGGAGAAATCAGATAATTTTGAAGGATTTAGAAATGCAAGCTCAAGTATGTCTCTTTAAGTGGAAGGGCAAAAGAAGGGGAAGAGAAGACAGCAGATCATTGTCCCAACTTAGAGTACAATATAACTTCCAAGTTAAAGGAGACCAATATAATATGTCCCACTTAATTTAGATACATGCAAAATATTTACTTGGCTTTTTCCCACTTTAATGCTACAAAATAAATGAAGACTTATAAGAAACTTTATGTGATTGTTGTTACTTCAACCTGAGCACTAATTGTGATGAGTCATCTTTTTTCAGTATGCTCTTGGAAAATACTCCCTAAATTAATGATGTTGTGACTGATTAGAGAGTCAGCGTAACGGGTTTCTACTTGTATGATAATCCCAGAATAGTTTAATGCAGTTTTTTTCTCAAGGTATCCAAGTATATTGTCTGATGCTGTATTTTGAACACACCCTCACATCTGAGCACATTATGTGAAATTGTACATCAGCATTTCTTTGGCACATTCTACTTTGTATCTTTGTCTTTTTGCCTGTTCCTTTTGATTTCACAGTTGCTCTATTTCCATTTCTTCTGTACAAACTGCTAAGAACATTGTTCAACTACCACTTTTTGTTTGCAAACACCCAGTCTATGTATGAAGGTACTTTGTCCATGTTAACAATAGGGTAGTTCTCACTCTCTGAGGAGAAAAGTTCCACAGTATAAATCTATGCTCATGTTAGAGGGTGTAGAATTTAAGGCATTTTGAGACAAACAGTGATATCTGAATTGAAAGGCTCCTTAGGGATACTTTTTTTGGAGTTCATTAGTTTACCCAGGAGAAATATAGATATCCACACAATTTTGAGCTAATTAGTAAGTAACTGAATTAATACTAGATCCTAGATGTTGTGTTATTACAAGTCACCATTGTATTATTGTTACATCAGAATCCTTCCCTAAATGCATATGTGTATCAGAAAATGAAAGAAAGGCGTTAAAACAAAATGTCTTATCTTTTTAGGCATTTACTCCTTGTGGTGAGGGTAATGACTGAAGTCTTCCATTCAATAAAAACTTGGAGTTTATAAGAGCATTTCCTACATATAAGAACTTGTGGCAGGTTCATTGAGAGGGTTATTTCAGCATGGTGATATCCCTAACAAGAATTATATTTAAATAGAGTATATGACCGTTATGATAAATCAATGGCTAGTGAGGCATTTTCTATTCTAAAGAAGAATCAATTTGTGGAGTCTTCAGTAACATCAGTAAAACTGTATGTTCAACCTTTACTGTTGGTGTTACTTGTCCTAGGTTTATCATGAATAGCCTGAGAAGATAAAACCAAACATATCTAACGATATTTCAATAAAATTCCAAACTGATGTAAATACATGGATCACTCATTGGAACTGTAGGGCAAATTAGGCTTGTCTGTGCTATAGTTCAATCCATAATCTCCTGGTTAAACAGTCTTCAAAAATATTTACAAAATATATCTAAGTAAAGGTCATGACAGTTACATCTGTATAATACATCTAAGGTCGGGATAAAAGCATTTGTTCTCAACATGTAAAATCCACAGGATCTGTTGAATTCATAGATCTAGAATTTTATGGCTTCATATTCATATCTTAAAATTTCATCAATATGACTTACATCTCTACCAGTTCACCAAAACACTGTTCTTATTGAAATTGTCTATCATACTAGGAAGTTGGCTCAGTGGTAGAGTGCTTGTCTTCCATGCTTGAGGCCCTGGGTTCGATTCCTCAGTACCACAGAAGCAAAAAAGAAAAAAACCCAGAAGTGGTGCTGTGACTGAAGTGGTAGAACACTAGCCTTGAACTGAAGAGCTGAGGAACAGTGCCCAGGCCCAGAGTTCAGGTCCCATGACCGGACCCCCTCCCCCTAAAAAACAAAAAACAAAACAAAAAAAAAACTTGTCTATGTCCTTTTAGTTTTCAAATCCAAATAGCATATGTCCTTCAATGTCTCTGTAACAGTTTTGACCTTTTCAACCTGCAATTTTTTTCCTTTCTTCACTTCTGTAAATTTGTTTTTATTACTTTCTTGTTTCCTTATCTTTCTTCCTAACTTGTCCACACTGATGCTCACATTGCTACACTTATATCATAACTTCACTTTTCCTCTTCCCTTTAATAATGCCCCCAATTTTATCATTCTTTTTCATATTCATGGTCATGGATATTTTGATGATGTCTAAACAGATCTATTTTTGCATCTGTTTAATATAAACTTTAGAACTCTCAGAGGGTTTTTTTCCCCTAAATCCATCATTTTCACCTGTAATCCTTATCACCAAGAATATCACTAACACATTTGCCTGGCCATAGATGTAGAACCCTTTAGATTTCTTCTTACCCTTCTACTCTCACCCATTATATAAGATGAACGATCAAGATTTTCTCAGTTTCTGTTACTAATTTGATTTCTTTTTTTTTTGTTTTTGTTGGTCGTGGGGCTGAAACTCTGGGCCTGTGTACTGTCCCTGTGCTTTTCAGCTCATGGTGAGCACTCTACCTCTTGAGCTACAGCACCAATTTTGGGTTTTCTAGTGGTTTTCATTGGAGATCAGAGTCTCATGGACTTTTCTGCCCAGGCTGGCTTTGAACCATGATCCTCATATCTCAGCCTCCTGAGTAGATAGGGTTACAAGCATGAGCCACTGGAGCACAGTACTAATATGATTTCTATGTATCCGTTTTTATGCCCCTGACACAAGTCTGTTTCATGTACTCATCACCGGTCACCTAGTCTTAAACAACTTTTACAAAGTATGTTTTTCCCCATAGTCTTTTGATATTGGTCTGCTCATCAACAAATTACTGCTCCTTGTAAGTATGCAGAGGGAAGAAATAAGACACAAATTCTAGTATCATTATTTACTCAGTACATTGACTGTTGGCCTTACATTTGCTTACTCCTAGAGCAAGAAAAAAGAAAAGTGAAGAGTCCTTACATTTTCCACCTTAGCTTACAAATAAGGAAAGAGTCAAATTCAGTTTGTTGTTATAAATCACACATTGTTTCATGCAGAAATAAAAATAAATTTTACCTCCTGGCTCTAAGGGCTGTGTCCTTTTAAGGCAACTACAGATATGTAAATGGTATTATGTAAATTGGGTCATGTGTCTACAGTTGCATTGAAGAACATACTCAACGTATCAGTGGAAAACATTCGTTATTGAATAGTATCTATATGAGAAATTTACTTGAACTAATCACACTAGGTTGAAAACTAATCTAAGTCCATCAAAATTTTCTTATTGCTTTATGTGTTGCCAAGTGTTCCTCATAAATTTATACATAGATTTTCTTCAGTGAGGTGGATAGAAACTAAAACTGAACAAGGATTTCTGCCTAATGAGTAAAGCATGCTTGAGGTATGTGTTGTTACCTTCTAAGGATATATAATTAAGCCACTGGCTATTTGGGTAGTGAAAAGCTTTCTCGTTAGTTCCCAAGGCTAGAAAAAACAAGATCATTTGATAACAAAGCACTCAGCTTATTATATTTTATCTATGTGGGATAATAAACATGTGGAAATAAACGATTTTATTTATAAGCAAACAATACCACCAAGAAAAGTGAGTATATATTAGAGAGACTGCAAGAACAACATTAGGGATTTACTGTCTCACCTGATTATATGATTGTATTTCTTGATATTGAAACTCTCCTCTTGTTATTCTTAATGTATATAATCCAACACTGTTTATTATTATGTATTCAATGTGGGAAATCTAGCTTCAAAGATATCTAAAATTTTTTCCTTTTCAATCATAACATTGTCATTATCAGGGTCACTCTGGACACCATCATCTTCAACAAAATTATTATTAGCATAATAAGTGCTAATCATTGAAAGCCTGGAATGTGTCTATGATTTTGTATTATTTGTATTTTGATTAATAATTTTAATATTACGACTGTGCATGCATCCACGTTAAATTTTTGAATAAATAAAGAAACAAAAACTCTAAACCATAACAGGTAGCTTGACTATGTGATTATAAGAAATTATTGAACAGATTTTTGAAGCATTGCACATTCCTAACCAGTATGAATTAATTTCCTCTCTCCCTGTCATTACACACAAATATGTAAGGGTTTGAACAGAATTTTTTCAAGTAATATACTATAAATATTACTACAAGTTCATGTGTATATCTAAAATTACCTTGAAATAATATATTCTACTTTCTATTGAAATATTAGTCATTTTCCTCTAGGAAAATTTTGGAAAAATATACTATATATCTTTGAAATGAAAAGGGAATAAAAATAGTAGCGTAAAAGTTTTTGAGGGAGTGTATATATTCAGAAATATGTGTGTGTGTGTGTGTGTGTGTGTGTTTGTGTATGTGTGTGTGTATAAATGTTATGTGTAGAAATTCAAACATTTTTAGAGGGAATATGTCATCATATATATATTTATATTTATATTTATATTTATATTTATATATGTATAGAATTGTGTGCATTACAGTGAAACAAACATCTTAAAACATAATTAAAATTTTAAAAAATCATCAAACCAAGTGCCAGTAACTCACACCTATAATTCTAGCTCCTCTGGCTGGTGAGATCTAACAGTTGTTTTCACATCTAGCCCCGACAGAGAAGTTCATGTCAGATTCTTATCTCTAATTAACCACTCAAAAACAGCAATTAGTCCTTTGCTTCAAGTAGTGCAGTGCTGGACTTGAGCACAAAAAGGCTTAGGAACAATGTCCAGGACTTGCAAACAACAACAACAGCATGAATCACATTAATTTCACAAAAGCATTTTTTAACTTCTGTGAACATTTCTTAGAAACATGAATATATTATCTGACCTTTTCTACTTGACTTATACATATACTAGATATTGCATATAAGGGAAACCATGGGACCTATGTTTCTTTGGGCTTGGCTTACTTCACTTATTATAATTTTTTCGAAGCCTTTCCATTTCCTTACAAATGGGGGAATATCATTCTTTCTGGTGGAGGCATAGAATTCCATTGTGTATATATACCACATTTTCTTGATCCATTCATCTACTGAGGGGCATTTGGGTTGGTTCCATATCTTAACTATGGCAAATAATGCTGCAATAAACATAGTTGTGCTGGTAGCTTTGGTGTGATGCAAAGAAAATGAACCCTTAGATATGTATTTAATTTTTTTTTCTTTCATGCATTTGTTTCTAACGCATTTATAAGATTATTTCTTTGTTGCTTTATATGTCCCTCCCCCACAGTATAACCCCTGCTTTCACTATATTTGATGTCGGTATAATTTGTGGAGGAGATGGGGAAAAACAAGTCGTTTAAGACTACAGGTGGGCCCGTTGCAACAATGAGAAGTACAAGTTGTCATGTCGAAAACGAACTTTACAAGTTTGGTGGGGGTGGAGGGAGAATTGGGTGGGGGCACTGGGGGAGGCTGGAAAGGATGTGAAGGGTAAACAAAGGAGGAGGCTGCAATGCTTGGTAAGAAATGTACTCATTATTTTGCCAATGTAATTGTAACCCCTTTGTACAGTATGTTCGCAAAAAATAAAAATAAAGAAATAAAATAAAATAAAAAGAAACATGAATATATACCCCTAGAAAATGATAAGTAAAAAGGGTAGAATATTTATGTCTACGTTAAAGACATGACTATTTAGATTTTTTAAAATATTTAGGTAATGTATAGGAATTAATAGTAATGATAGGTAGGTAATAACTGGGACTGGTATTTTATTCTGTTTTATGATAGTGATAAAATTATACTTGTAATGATTATATAAAATTACTCTTTATTGGTATTTGAATTATATTAAGGGATAAACATTTTTTGAAGTTTTTTTATTGTGAAAATAACGTTCCAAGGGTTTACAATTACATGGGCAAGGCATTGAGTAAATTTTTTGAAGCATTGTTGCCTCCTCCTTTGTTTCCCCTTCAAATCCCTTTCATCTCCCCCTACACTGATCCCCATTCCCTCCCTCCCCTATTCCCAGGCCAAAGTTATAAAGTTCGTTTTTCGACATTGCAAAAAATAACTCCAGATTTCACTGTATTTGATGTTGGTATAATTTGCACAGGGGAAGGGAAAAAAACTAATCGTTTAAATAAGAATACAGGTGGAACCATTGCAACAATGAAATGTACAAGTCGTTATGCTGAAAAATGAACTTTACAACTTTGGTGGGGGGGGAGGGGATTGGGTAAGGGGGTATGGGAAGGGATGGGAAGGGGAAACAAAGGAAGAGGCAACAATGCTTGATAAGTAATGTACTCATTATCTTGTCCATTTAATTTTAAACCATCTGTACGGCATTTTCAAAATTAAAAATTACTTCTCAGTCCTATCTCTCAACATTACAGGATTTAACTCTCCAATTAAGCGACATAGACTGTCTAGTTGGATTAAAAAACAAGACCCTTCTATCTGTTGCCTTCAGGAGTCACACCTTGCCCATAAAAACAAACACATTTTGAAAGTGAAAGACTGGAACAAAATCTACCAAACAAATATCCCCCATAAACAGGTGGGAGTTGCAATCCTAATATCAGATAAAATAGGCTTCAAATTAAAATTAGTGAGAAGAGAAAAAGAAGGTCACTACATATTAATTAAGGGAATGCTCCTTCAGGAGGATATTACAATTCTAAATATCTACTCCCCAAACAACGGAGCACACAAATTTATCCAAGAAACAATACTTCCCTTAAAGCTCACATAGATCCAAAGACATTAATTGTTGGGGACTTTAACACACCACTATCCCCAGTACATAGATCAACTTGGCCAAAACTCAATAAACTACAGATCTAAACAACGGCAAGGATCAACTAGATTTAACAGACATCTAACGAATATTTCACCCAGCAGTATCAGAATACACCTTTGTCTCAGCAGCACATAGAATATTTTCAAAAACTGACCACATTTGAGGTCACAAAAGTCCAAATTCAGAAACATTGAAACTATACCTTGCATTCTCTCAGACCACAAGAAATAAAATTAAAATTCAATGCCAAAACCACCAAAAAAGTCCTGTAACACATGAATGCTGAGCAACATACTGTTGATTCACGAGTAAGTCGCATAAGAGATTACAAAGGAAATTCAAGTGTTCATGATATTCAACAAAACGAACACAAATTACCAGCTCCTCTGGGACACCGAAAAGGCAGTACTCACAGGCAAGTTGGAGAGATATGAAGCCAACAATTTAAGGACACATCTGAACCTCCCTGAAAAAGAGCAGCAAGATAAACACCAACCCAGTAGATGGAAAGAAATAATTAAAATTAAGTCATAATTAAATTAATTAGAACCAAAAAATAGAATCAACAAAACAAAGAGTTGGTTCTTTGAAAAAATTAACAAAATTACAGACCCTTAACAAATCTTATCAGAAAAAGAAGAAAACTCACCCAAATAAATAAACTCAGAGATGAGAATGGAAACATCACCAGAGAAACAACCAAGATTCAGAACATTAAAAGGGAATACTTCTCAAAACTATGCTAGTAAGTTTGAGAACGTGGCAGAAATGGACCTTTTCATAGCAAATATTGACATACTGAAACTAAGGCAAGACGATTGAAACCATTTTAACAGGCCATATCAAACATTGAGATAGAAACAGCAATAAGAGAAGTCCATCTAAAAAAAGCCCAAGACCAGACAGATTTACATCAGAATTCTACAAGGCCTTAAAAACAGAGCTCACACCAATACTATTCCAACTCTTCAATGAAATTGAAAGAGAAAGTTCATTACAGAACTTATTCAATGAGGCCATCAAAACACTCATCCCCAAACCAGGCAGGTACTCATCAAAAAAGAGAACTTTAAACATATTTCTTTGATAAACATTGATGCAAAACTTCTCAACAAAATTTTGGTCAATCGACTTCAAGAATTCATCCAAAAAATAATACACCACAGTCAAACAGGATTCATTTCAAGGATGCAAAATTGGGTCAATATACGCAAATCAATTAATATATTACATCGCAACAACAAGAACAAGGATGAGAACCACATTGTTATATGAATTGTTTGAGAAAAAGCATTTGACAACATCCAACAAACCCTTTATGATGAAGGTTCTGGAAAAATTAGGAATCCAGGGAACATTCCTCAATAGAATAAAGGCTGTATATGACAAGCCTACAGCCAGCATTATACTTAATGGTGAAAACCTAAAGCCATTTCCTCTTAACTCAAGAAGGGGACAACGGATTGCTGGGTCATAGGGGAGCTCTATGTGGAGTCTTTTGAGGAAATTCCATACTACTTTCCAAAGTGGTTGAAAAAGTTTATACTCCCACCAACAATGCAGTAAGGCTCCCTTCTGTCCACATCCCCTCCAGCATTTGTTGTTATTAGAGTTCTTGATTTTAGGCATTCTAACTCGAGTGAGGTGGTATCTCAATGTTGTTTTGATTTGCATTTTTTATGGTTAGGGAGGCTGAGCGTTTCTTCATGTGTCTATTGGCCATCCTTCTTTCCTCTTCAGAGAAGTCTCTCTTTAAGTCTTTAGCCCACTTATTTATTGGACAGTTGTTTCTTCGAGGATTTGTTGTTGGGAGATTTAATTTTTTGGAGTTCCAAGTATATTTTAGATATGAGACCCTTGTCCATTGTATGGATAGTGAAGATCATCTCCAAATCCGTGGGCTTTCTATTGATCTTTCTATTGATCTAGCTATGATCTTTGCCATGCAGAAGCTCTGCAATTTCATGCAATCCCATTTATCCAACCTTTCTTTTATCTGTTGTCTTTCTGGGTCTCTATTAAGAAAATTACGGCCTGTGCGTCATTTAACCAAATGTTCACAAACAAGTCCACACTAAAGCTACCATCACGACTATGTTTATTGCAGCATTATTTACTACAGGTAAGATAAGGAACCAAGCCAGATGCCTTTCAGTAGATGAATGGATCAAGAAAATGTGGTATATACACACAATGGAATTCTATGCCTCCATCAAAAAGAATGACATTGCCCCATTTGTTAGGAAATGGAAAGCCTTGGGAAAAAAATTACATTAAGTGAGTAAGCCAGGCCCAAAGAAACATAGGTCCTATGGTTTCCCTTATTAGCAATATCTAGTGTATGTCTGAGTCAAGCAGAAAAGGTCAGATAAGTTGATGTTAGGGAAATAAACCCTAAGATATGTATTCAAGTGTTTTTTTTTCTTTCATGTGATTGTTTCTAACACATTTGTAAGATTATTTCTTGGTTGCTTTGTGTGTCCCTCTCCCACAGTATAACCACTGCTTTCACTGTATTTGATGTTGTTATAATTAGTGGAGAGGAAGGGAAAAAACAAATAATTTAAATAAGGATACAGGTGGAGCCATTGCATTGTGACAATGAGATGTACAAGTCCTTATGTCAAAATCGAACTTTAAAACTTTGGTGCGGGGGGGGGGAGGATTGGGTGGACACGGGGGGAGGATGGGAAGAGATGGGAAGGGGAAACAAAGGAGGATGCTACAATGCTTGATAAGAAATGTATTCATTATTTTGCCCATGTAATTGTAACCCCTCTGTAGGGTATTTTCACAATAAAAAAAGAAGAGGACAAGGATGTCCACTCTCTCCACTTTTTTTTCAATTTAGTATTAGAATACCAAGCTACAACAATAAGACAAGATGCAAACATAAAATGGATCCAAATAGGGAAAGATGAAGTAAAACTCTCCCTCTTTGCAGATGACATGATCTTGTATTTAAAGAATCCCATGGACTCCACTCCCAAATTACTCAAGCTGATTCAAAACTTTGGCAAAGTAGCCAGGTATAAAATTAACCCTCAAAGACAATGGGTTTTCTCTAATCCAACAATAAGAAAAGTATGGCTGAAACAAGAAAAACAACTCTATCTGTCATAACCTCCCCCCAATAAAACACCTAGGAATTAACCAAAAAGTGAAGGATGTTTATGATGAAACTTTTTTCTTTTTTGTCAGTTATGGGTCTTGAACTGTGGGCCTGGGTGCTGTCCGACAGCTCTTCAGCTCAAAGCGAGCACTCTATCACTTGAGGCACAGCACCACTTCAGGTTTTCTAGTGGTTTATTGGAGATAAGGGTCTCATGAACTTTCCTGCCCTGGCGAGCTTTGAACCATGATCCTCCGATCACAGCCTTTTGAGTAGCTAGGATTACAGGCACGAACCATCAGTGCCTGGCTGATGAAAACTTTAAAAACCTGAGAAAGGAAATCAAAACAGAAATTAGAAAGTGGAAAAACCTCCCATGCTCCTGGATTGGAAGGATCCACATCGTGAAAATACTTCCAAAGGCTATCTACAAATTCAATGTGACACCTATCAATATTCCAACCTCATTCTTGAAGGAAGTAGAAGAGGCAATCCAAAAATTCATATGTAACAATAAAATACCCCAAATAGCAAAAATCATCAAAAGCAGAAAGAAAAGTGCTGGATGAAAATCATTACCAAATTTCAAACAGCTTGATACTGACACAACAACAGACTTCAAGAACAATGGAATATAATTGAAAATCCAGAAATGAACCTAAACACCTATAGCGATCTGATCTGTAATAAGGGAGCTAAAAAATTTAAATGGAAGAAAGACAGCCTCTTCAGTAAATGGTGCTGGCAAAATTGGTTAACTACTTATAGAAAACTAAAGCTATATCCTTATATATCACCCTGCACCATAATCACCTCCAAATGGATCAAAGACCTGGAGTCCAAGCAGACATTCTGAACACATTACAGGATAGAATTGGAGAAACTCTATGTCTCCTTGGCACAGGTCAAAAAATTTTTAAAAGAGACCCAGAAACAAAACAAATCAAAGAAAGGTTGGACAAATGGGATTGCATGAAATTGCAGAGTTTCTGCATGGCAAAGGATGAAGCTAGCAAGATGAATAGAAAGCCCAAGGATTAGGAGAAGATCTTCACTAGCCAAACAACGGACAAGGGTCTCATATCTAAAATATACCTGGAACTCAAAAAATTAAATCCCCTAACAAGAAATCTTCACAGAAACAACTGCTCAATAAGTAAGTGGACTAAAGACTTAAGGAAAAACTTCTGTGACGGGGAAAGAAGGATGGCCAATAGATACATAAAGTAATGCTCAACATCCCTAGCTATAAAAGAAATGCAAATCAAAACAACATTCAGATTCCACCTCACCCCAGTTAGTAGGGCTATAATCAAGAACTCTAACACCAGATTCTGTATGGTATTTGGACAGAAGGGAACCCTAGTTTATTGTTTGTGGGAGTGTAAAACCACTTTGGAAATTAGTATGGAGATTCCTCAAAAGAGTCCACATAGAGCTCCCTTATTTCCCAGCAATCCCACTTTTGAGCATTTACCCTAATGATACAAACATGATTATTTTAAAGCTACCAGCATGATTATGTTTATTGCAGCATTATTTAACATAGGTAAGATATGGAAGCAACCCAGATGCCCCTCAGTATATGAATGGATTAAGAAACTGTGGTATATATACACAATGGAATTCTATGTCTCTATCAGAAAGAATGACATTGCCCCATTTATTAGGAAATGGAAATATTTGGAAAAAATTTATTTAAGTGAAGTAAGTCAGGCCCAATGAAACATAGGTCCCATGGTTTCCCTTATTTGCAATAAGGTATATTTGTGAGACAAGCAGAAACGGTCAGATAAGTTGATGTTAGGTGAAATGAACCCCAATATAAGTATTCAAATGTTTTTTCTTTCTTTCTTGTGATTGTTTCTAACATTCATAAGATGATTTCTTTGTTGGTTTGTATGTCCCTCCCCCAGAATATAACCCCTGTTTTTACTCTATTTGACGTTGGTATAATTTGTGGAGGGGAAGGGAAAAAACTAATAGTTTAAATAGGGATACAGATGGACCCATCGCAACAATGAGCTATACAAGTCGTTATGTTGAAAAGTGAACTTTACAACTTTGGCCTGAGGGGAACATAGGGGGACACGTGGTGGGGGGATGAGAATGGTTGTGAAAGGGAGAGAGAGGAGGAGGCAACAATGCTTGATAAAAAATGTACCCATTACTTTGCTCATGTAATTGTAAGCCCTCTGTACAGTATTTTCACAATTAAACAAAAATAAACTATTCAGAAATATATAGAATTAGGGGCTGGGAAGGTGGCTCAGTGGTAGAGTGCTTGCCTTGCATGCTTGAGGCCCTGAGTTGAATTCTTCAGCACCACATAAGCGAAAAGAAAAAAAAATCCACAAGTGGCGCTGTGGCTCAAGTGGTAGAGCACTAGCCTTGAGCTGAAGAGCTGATGGATAGCGCCCAGGCCCAGAGTTCAAGCCCCATGATCGGACCCCAAAAAATATATATGGAGAGAGAAGTATAAGATATAAAAATACTTAAGACTGAGCATCATTGTAGCATTAACAAATATGTGCCCTGTATCTGTTGGATATATTTTCACTTCTGTTATAGTATCCTTTGAATTATGAAAGATTATCATCTGATGTTATCTAGTTTATTCTCGCTTTTCTTTAGCCATTAATGAGCGTCCTGAACATCTAGGATTACAAGCATGACATATTGGTACATGTTTTTCTTTCAATATTTTAAGGGTTTTCCTCTTTCCTTTGAATTCAAACATTGTCCTGCCAGTAATTCTGCACATTCTCAGACTGTTGTTCTCAAAGATGATAAGCAACTGTTTGATGGGTAATTGTCCTGTTCATTGTGTTTGACATAGTTTTCATTGTTTCTATTGATTTGCCCTTCCTAATTATTTCATATGATGATTAGAATACTTAATATGTAGACTTCAATTTTACTTCTTTGTAGATTGTAGAAGTCATGTCAAAAGAATGTTTTAAAAGATTCTTATAGAGACAGCATTGTGAACTTTATACATAAAAACGAAAAAAAAATTTAGTTGGTCTTTGTTCCTATAAAGAAATTTTAAAACTAGGATTTCAATTATATGGTGATATATTTTTAAATGCCATATGAAAAAAAATATGATAATCAGCAAAATTTTCCCTAGGTAACTGTCCCATTTATTCCCCCACCCCACTTTTCCCTGTTAGGGAGCCTAGAAAGGAAAAGGAAAATTTGTGTTCATTCTTAAACATTGTGAAATTCTCAAACTAGCTTTTTAGAAGCTCTAGAGTGTTGGGATGTACAACTGTGTTAGTGACCAAGCCTAGCATATGCAAGGCTCTGCGCTGGAACTTCAGCACGAAGAAAAAGAAGAAGAAGAAGAAGAAGAAGAAGAAGAAGAAGAAGAAGAAGAAGAAGAAGAAGAAGAAGAAGAAGAAGAAGAAGAAGAAGAAGAAGAAGAAGAAGAAGAAGAAAGAGGAGGAGGAGGAAGAGGAGGAGGAGGAAGAGGAGGAGGAGGAGGAGGAGGAGAAGGAGGAGGAGGAGGAGGAGGAGGAGGAGGAGGAGGAGGAGGAGGAGGAGGAGGAGGAGGAAAAGGTACAGAATTATATTTATGCACATTTTATTTAATGAATAATTATGGCAAAATAAGAGTTTAGCCTCTTTATATACATTTCATGTTCATACCTAAAATCAATGAAGTACTTTGTAGAGTTAAGCCTCAGTATCTAGAATTTCCACATCTAGGTGTTCAATCAACCAGAAATTTAAAATATTCAGGAAAAAATTTGTTCCCCAAACATTCAGTAGAGCAACTATTTACATACTGTTACCTGTATGTTGGTAATATATATAACCTTGATGTGATTTAAAGTGTAACTTACTTTGTATGATATACTATGCTATTTTCTATATGGGACTAGAGCCTATGCTGATTTTAGTATACTCAATCAGTTCTGGGAGCAACACTGTAAATACCAAGATGACCATTTTATGCTTTTACCCAGACAAATATAGCTACAATAAAGCTTCACTTATAAATGGGGTACAGTAAGACAATAATAACAGTAAATAATAAAAGTAGAAAAATTGTAACAATATACTGTAAAAAAAATCTAGTAATGTGAAATGGATGTGGAAGTTCATACCTGTAATTCCAGGAAACAGAAGCCTAGGCAGGAAAGCAATCAAAGAGATATACAGTGAAATTTTACCTCCAAAAGAACCCCCCAAAAAACAAAAAAAAAGGTATTATGTGAAAGTGGTTTCTTTCAAAATATGAGATGTTTTTCAATGTAATCTTTTCAGAGCACAGTTCAGCACATGTAACTAACTACAGAAGGGGAAATTACAGTGAAAGGGACTACTGTATAGTTTTTTTGTGAAGAGAAAAATGTATCTTATTTAAAGGTTTTTTTCTGAGAAGAAAAACCATGCACAATTCTTTTGGCTTTTCTGAAACTCTAAGACATTTCTCCCCTCCCAACTAACTATCTTCCCACCTGGGTGCTGGAAAGGACAAGCACTCCCAAATTAGCTCAGCTGTGCCATCAAGTCTTTCCATGGCAACAATGCTTAATAAGAAATGTATTAATTACCTTGCTAAGGTAATTGTAACCTCTCTGTACGGTATTTTCACAATTAAAAAGAAAAAGCAGAAGTACAAACATGATTTGTTCCTGAACAATCAAGCTTCCTGTAGCCTGTTTCATTCTTCCTATTTTGCTGCCAGATGCCCAGAAGACACTGGTTTAAATACACAATCTGTATTGTCAGGTGTGTGAGATAAATGACGAAGAAAATGTGAATATGAAGATTGAAATTGAGAAGGGATATCAAACACCTCCATCTTTTTTACTAAGGACCAGAAAACAATGATAATGTGCTTACATGCTGAGAGTAAGCACCTTTTGCCACCTGTGGTAATGAATTTAATTTTGACGCTGTTGTGAAATGTGTCTGACATGTGTCCTAAACCCTAATTCCTTATTTTCTGAGAGCACAACCTCTTCAGAAATTCTGATTTGTACTGTGAATATTTACTTCCTGTAAAATGTAGTTGCTTGGATATTTTGATTTTGTGAAAGCTTGTTAGTTTGATATTGTACTCTCAGTTAAATTATAAGCAAGTAAAAATGAATTGAACTTGATTAAGTGAAGTTCTTTCTGCCCATTTACTCTGGTACAGATTTCTCTGATTTAGGAAATCTACATTTTAAGTCATTCTGGAAGCCTAACTAGGTGTGTGTATGTGGATGAGTCAATAAGAATTGCAGACTTTGCCACATTGATTTTGGAGCAAAAACTTATAGCTCGTAACTGGGCAATGATTCAAAAGACAGCTGAGGCTGAAGTCATGAGCACTCCTGCCTGTGTTCAGCTCCCATGCAGTGGTTTCTTTTTCAATCCAAAAGGTTTCTGGAGCTTCATCTTATGCTGGCCTCCTAGTATGCCAACATGAGGGAAGTCAAAGCAAGCAAGGCAGATGTGGCAGAGGGCTTTTTTTGGTCGGTTGTGGGGCCTGAACTCTGGGCCTGGGCACTGTTCCTCAGCTCTTCAGCTCAAGTCTAAAACCGCTGATCTCAACAACAGCATATATCAACTAGATTTAACAGACACCTATTGAATATTTCACCCAGCAGCATCAGAATACACGTTTTTCTCTGCAAAACATAGAACATTTTCCAAAATAGACCACATTTTAGGTCACAAAGCAATCTTGTCCAAATTCAGAAACATTGAAATTATACCTTACATTGGCTCACATCACAAGGGAATAAAATTAGACCTCAACACCAAAAACAACCAAAGAAAGTCCTGTAACATATGGAGGCTGAACAACACACTGTTGAATCACCAGTGAGTCAGGGAAGAGATTAGAAAGGAAACTAAAATGTTCACGATATTCAACAAAAATGAGCACACAAATTACCAGTTCTTCTGGAACAGAGCAAAGGCAGTAGGCAGAGGCGAGTTTATAGCTTTGAGTACCTACATCAACTAATTGGAGAGATCTAAAACCAACAATTTAATGAGACATCTGAACCTCCTTGAAAAAGAGCAGCAAGATAAACCCTAATCCAGGAGATGGAAAGAAATAATTAAAATTAAATCAGAATTAAGTTAATTAGGATCTAAGAGAAACATAGAGAGCATCAACAAAACAAAGAATTAGTTCTTAGAAAAAAAATTAACAAAATTGACAGACTCTTAGCAAATCTTATCAGAAAAAGAAGAAAACTCACCCAAATAAATAAACTCAGAGATGAGAATGGAAACATCACCAGAGCAATAACCAAGATTAAGAAAAGTAAAAGGGAATACTTAACAAAACTATGCTAATATGTTTGAGTACTTGCCAGAAATGGACCTTTTCCTAGCAAATATCGACATGCCGAAACTAAAACAAGATGAGTTAAAACATTTTAACAGGACCATATCAAAAATTGAGATAGAAACAGCAATAAGAGAAGTCCCAACTAAGAAAAGCCCAGTACCAGAAAGGTTTACAGCAGAATTCTACAAGGCCTTCCAAGCAGAACTCTCACCAATAGCCCTTCAATGAAATTGAAAGAGAAAGTGTACTACCGAACTCATTCTAGGAAGACATCCTAACCCTTATCCCAAAACCAGGCAGGGACTCATCAAAGAAAGAGAGCTATAGACCCATTTTTTGATGAACATTGATTCAAAATTCTTAACAAAATTTTGGCCAATCGACTTCAACAATTCATCCAAAAAATCATACACCACGATCGAACAGGATTCATTTCAGGGATGCAATGCTGGGTCAATATATGCAAATTAATTAATATAATTCATCACATCAACAAGAGCAAGGATAACAACACACATGGTTGTCTCAAGAGATGCAGAAAAAGCATTTGACAACATTCAACACCCATTGATAATAAAAACTCTGGAAAAATTAGGAATCCAGGGAACATTTCCTCAATAGAATAAAGGCTGTATATGACAACCCTACAGCCAGCACTGTACTTAATGGTGAAAAACTGAAGCCATTTCCTCTTAAATCAGGAATGAGACAAGGACATCCATTCTCGCCACTTCTCTTCAATCTAGTATTAGAATGCCTAGATACAGCAATAAGACAAGATGCAAACATAAAATGGATCCAAATAGGGCAAGATGATGAAAAACTCTCCCTCTTTGCATATGGCATGATATTGTATTTAAAGAATCCCACTGTCTACACTCCCAAATTATTCAAGCTTATTCGAAACTTGGGCAAAGTAGCAGGGCATAAATTTAGCCCTGAAAATCAATGGCTTTTCTGTATGCCAACAATAAGAAAAGTGTGGCTGAAATCAGGAAAGCAACTCCATTCATAATAGCTCCACACACAAAAAAAATAAAATATATAGGAATTAACTTAACTAAAGAAGAGGAGGACCTCTATGATGAACACTTTAAAAATCTGAAAAAGGAAATCAAAACAGAACTTCGAAAATGGCAAAAACTCCCATGCTCCTGGATTGGAAGGATCAACAACATGAAAATGGCAATACTTCCCAAGGCTATCTACAAATTCAATGCAATAACTAACAATATCCCAAATTCATTCTTCAAGGAATAGAAGAGACAATCCAAAATTTCATAGGGAACAACAAAAGACACTGAATAGCATAAAAATCATTAAGAGAAAGAAAAGTGGAGGAATATCAATACAAAACTTCAAACTCTGCTAGTAATCAAAACAACTTGGTAATGGCACAAGAACAGACCTCAGGACCAATGGAAGAGAATTGAACCTACAGATATATAGCCATCTAATCTTCTATGAGGAAGCTAAATAATTAGAATGGAAGAAAGACAGTCTCTTCAGTAAATGGTGCTGGCAAAATTGGTTAATCAATTGTAGAAAACTAAAGCTAGATCCTTATATATCACACTGCACCAGAAACCAATCCAAATTGATCAAAGACCTCGGAGTCAAAGCAGACACAGTGAAAACATTACAGGATGGAATAGGAGAAAACCTAGAACTCCTTGGCACAGGCCAAAATTTTCTTAATAGAGACCCAGAAACACAACATATCAAAGAAAGGTTGGACAAATGGGATTGCATGAAATTGCAGAGCTTCTGCAAGGCAAAGAACATAGCTAGCAAGATTGATAGAAAGCCCATGGATTGGGAGAAGATCTTAACTAGCTTTACAACGGACATGGGTCTCATATCTAAAATATACCTGGAACTCAAAAAATTAGATATCCCAACAACAAATCCTCAGAGAAACAACTGACCAATAAATAAGTGGGCTAAAACTTAAAGGGAAACTTCTCTGAAGAGGAAAGAAGGATGGCCAATAGACATATGAAGAAATGCTCAACCTCTCTAGCTATAAAAGAAATTCAAGTCAACCCAACATTGAGGTACAATCTCAGCCCAGTTAGAATGTCTATAATCAAGAACTCTAATAACAACAGATACTGGAAGACATGGGGAGAGAAGGGAATTTTACTGCATTGATGGTGGGCGTGTAAATTTGTTCAACCACTTTGGAAAGTATTATGGAGTTTCCTCAAAAGACTCCACATAGAGCTCCCCTATTTCCCAGCAATCCAACTTTTGGGCATTTTCCCAAATGATCACAAACAAGACCATACTAAAGTTACCAGCACAACTATGTTTATTGCAACATTATTTATCATAGGTACGATATGGAACCAACTCAGATGCCCCTCATTAGATGAATGGATATAAAAAATGTGGTAGATACACACAATGGAATTCTATGCCTCTATCAGAAAGAATGATATTACCCCATTTGTTAGGAAGTAGAAAGACTTGGAAAAAATTAAGTGAATTAAGCCAGGTCCAAAAATATAGGTCCCATGGTTTCCTTTATTTGCAATAACTAGTATAATTTTGAGCCAACAGAAAAGGTAACTTAAGCTCATGTTAGGTGAAATGAACCCCAAGATAAGTATTGAAATGTTTTTTTTCTTTCTTCCAATTGTTTCTAACATATTTATAAGATTATTTCTTTGTTGCTTTATATGTCCCTCCCCCATGGTATAACCCCTGATTCTATTTTATTTGATGTTGGTATAATTTGTGGAGGGTATGGGCAAAAACAAACCTTTAAATAGGGATACATTGGACCCATTGCAACAATGAGCTATATAAATCATTTTGTCCAATAAGAAACTTAACTTTTGCCAGGGGCAGGGTGTTGCAGGGATGGAGAGGGGAGATGGGAAGGGATGAGAAGGGGAAACAGGAGGAGGCAACAATGCTTGATAAGAAATGTACTCATTACATTGCCCATGTAATTGTAATCACTCTGTATGGTATTTTGCAAAAAAAATTTTTTTAAATGTTTGTCAGAATAATGTCAAAAAGTTTTTGACAGAATAATCATTAGTGTATTACCTAGAATCTGGATATGGTTAATAACTCTAGAGGATTTTCTCATACTTTCCGAATTTTCATAAACATATATAATAAGTCAAATGAGGTGGTTTATACCTATAATCCTAGCTACTCTGAAAATGGAAATGTCGATAGTTGCAGTTCCGTTCAAGGTCAAGCTGGAAAACATACAAGAGACCTCCATCTCAATCAATAAAAGCTGGGTATGCCAATGTGTGGCTGTCATCCTACCTATTTTGAACAAAAAACTAGGAAGTTAACTATCCATGTAGCCTAGGAATAAAGAAATACAAGATTCTTTCTCAAAAACAATCAAAGCAAAAATTGCTGGATGTGGCATGGTTCAAGTGGTCAGATGCCGGCCTGGCAAATGCAAGGCTCTGAATTTGAATCCAAGTACTTACCTCAAAAATTAAAAGTAAACCATATGAATTAATTCTCTAAATTACTTCGCAGTGCAATTATCTTTTGTTTTCTTCAAATAATCTGGTAGTGAAGGCAGAGAATTGATTAAACAAGATCAATATAATAGGTGAAATGAACCCCAAGATAAGTATTTAAATGCTTCTTTTCTGTCTTGCAATTGTTTCCAACATATTTATAAGATTATTTCTTTGTACTGGGAACACCTAGCTTCTCCATGGCTCACAGGCTGGTGTGCTCATGTGGACTCATTCACCTATTTGGCCTGCTAGGCCCTGAGTTCAGATCCCAGACCCGCCAAATGATTCATCTTCATGTCAGAAGCAAATCATTGCCCCTGTTTTCCTTTCCTGTGCAAATCTTGGGTCTCAGCTAGGATGGAGAATGCATGGGCCACCCTGTGGTCATGGGAATAAGTTGTTACACATGTCAGACGAGTTATACCTGTCATCATATACTCAAGAAAATACACAAAATATCCATGAATAGCATACAAACTAAAGACAATAACTTCACTTAATGTACGATGCAGTACACACACTGATGCGAATTTACATCCCATGTTTCAATGATGCGTTGAGGACTATTTTGGCCTCCCTGGGGCTCGATCTCAGTTCCCGGGAACAGCCCAGCTGCTTCCTGGCTCACTGTCTGGTGTGATCACATGGACCCATTGGGCAGTTGGTCCTCCTAGGCCTTGATTTCGAATCCCAACACTGCCAAAAATTCACCCTGATGTGAAAAGCCAGTCATTGCACCTGTTTTCATGTGCTGTGCAAATTCTGGGTCTCAGCTAGGATAGAGAAGCTGTAGGCAACTCTATACTTATGGGAATAGGTTGTCATCCAGTTCACTACAGTTATATCTGTCAACCTATACTCCAGAAAATACACAATACCTCAATAAATAAGACACAAAATAAAGAGGGTATGACTACACCAAACGCAAGATGTTGCCCACCCCTGTTTGGAAATATAGATCCTTTGTTTAATTATGAATTTATGACAATATTGGCCCCCACCAGGACTCCATCTCAGGTCCCAGGAACGGCCTACCTCCTTAGTTGCTCACAGGCTGGTGTGCTCACCATGACCCATTCACCAATTGGGCCTGCTAGGTCTTGATTTCAAATTCCAGCACTGCCAAAAGATTCATTCTTATGTGAAAAGCCTAGGGTTGGACATGTTTTCCTGTTCCGTGAATGTCCTGGGTCTCATTGAGGATGGAAAATGCTATATAAGCAATTCTATAGCCATGGGAATAGGTTGTCATCCATATCAGCACAGTTATATCTGTCACCATACACAATAAAATACACAATACATCCATGAATAAGACAAATAATAAAAAGAATAACTACACTGAATGCAAGATGCATACCACACCTGTAGGTAAAGAGAGGTCCTATGTTTAAAAAAGGTGGGCTTGCTATTTTGTCGAGTGCTGGGGTTTCAAATCAGGCCCTGGACCAGGCCTGATATTCTAGTCTTCAACGATGGTGAGCTTCCCCTTCTGCCCCAGTGCAAAGAGCTATCTAAACCTGAGTTCAAATCCTAGCACTAACAAAAGATTCATCCTGATGTCAGAAGACAGTTGTTGCACACAGTTTCCTCTCCTGTGAAAGTCCGGAGTATCAACTAGGAAGGGGAATTCATAGGCAACCCTATAACCATGGGAACAGGTTGTCATCAATGTCATCCTGTCAACATACTTAGTAAAATACACAATACCTCCATGAAGTACATACAAAATAAGGAGAAGAAGTTCACCGAACACAAGATGCTATACACACATATATGTCAATATAGATCATATGGTTAAATTATGAACTTATGATGATAGTGGACCACCCTAGCGATGAATGTCAGATCCTGGGAATGACCTAGCTCATTAGTTGCTCACAGGATAGTGTGATCACCTTGATTTATTGGCCAATTGGTCCTACTAATCCCTGAGTTAAGATCCCAGCACTACCAACAAACTTGTTTTCCGTTTCTCTGAATATCCTCACTGACCCTTAGAATCCTGGTATGATGGAGAACATTTCTATAAATCTAGATGCTCTGTGATAAGATGTCATCAATGTAATAAATGATAGGGGTTTTATCACAGTACAATCAATGATAAATAAATGAATAAAACAAAAAATACAAGAACAACCACACAAAACATGTATGGACTGAACATCTATAGCTAAGTATAAATCCTATCTTTACAATGTATCTAAATAGTATGTTTCCAGGGCTGGGGCTTGAATTCAGGACTAGTGAACAGGCATGAGTTTCTTATCTTCAAGTACGGTGATCTTCCCCTTCATCCACATTGCTCCAGATTTACCCAGATCCTGAGTTCAAATCCAAAGCCTCGAAGAATAAACAGCGTGAATTGCAAGCCAGGGAGCTAAATGTTTATATTTTCTTTTTCTCAATATGGCGCTTGAAGTCTGGTCGTGGCAACTCTGCCTCAGCTTTGATCACCCTACCCTGGGGTGCAGCCACTAGACCTACAGCTCCTCCTGGGTCCCTAGACCCCCAGGCCTTGCAGGGAAAGCAATGCACAGAAAAAATATGGCCTTTTTCTGTTTTCTACCTTTGCATGGTGACCCTCATGGGTCTGAATGACACTGTTGCAAAGGGTAATTCACCTTTCATTGCTACGTGGCAACATAGGCCCTGATTTCGAATCCCCGTCCTGACACCAACCCATGGCAGGAGATACTAAGAAAATGGTTCCCATCCATAGCATTAACAATGGAATGTTGTCAATTTCATGGTTGAATGAATTGATGATAAAGGATGCTCCTATAAAATTAGACAGCTTCATTTCAGGAGGCTGACTGATTTTATTTAATATTTATTAAGCATTGAAAGAATATTATTACTTAAAGGAACACAATAATATCAGAGCCCTGATTTCATTAATAATTTAAGGATGAATACAATTAATTAATTACATTACATTAATTACATGGACGGAGTATTAATACCCAGGAATTGGTAAGAATGTAGTCTATATAACTGAATAATGTATAGGCATCTCTGACACTCTATAAAGATATATATTTATTAGCGTACTTCCATCTGCATGTCAATCTTTTCTTATTTTGGTAACCCTTGGTGATTGATCTGAGGTCTGGGAACAGCCTGTCAGCTCAATTTGCCCAGGATGGCATGCTAACACTCACCCATTCATGAATTGGGCCTTGTAGGCTTGTATGCCTTGAGTTCAGACGCCAGCACTCCCAAAAATGAATCATGGAGTAAGAAGATGATGGTGACACATGTGTTCCTTTTCTGTGAAAGTCCTGGGTGTCAGGTATGAAGTGGAATACATATGCAGACATACATCCTGTGTAATCAATGTAATCAATGTTTTATGTTCCATAATAGTCAATAAAATAACAGGTTAATACATGAATAAAACAAAAAAAAAATAAAATAACTACACTGAATGCAATATGGAGTCAACATATATATATATATGTATATATATATATAAATCATATATGTAAATTGTACATGAATAGGATGTTTTCTAATGGTGGGGATCTAATTCAGGCCCAAGGAGCAGACCTGAATTTCTTGACTTCAAGGAGGCCAGCTTCCCATTCCCACACAGTGCAACAGAGTTACCAAGACATGAGTTCCAATCCCAGTCCTGGCAGAAAAATGGCACCTTTGCAGTATCTGAGGCCCAATTCTTAGATATTTCATTATGCCTCCATTTTATGAATGTGACTTTTAAATGCTTAATAAAGAATTAACTAAAATCAATCAGTGTCCTATAATATAATTGTGTATAATTTTATCCTAGAATCATTCAAGAACTGCCCATTCAATCAAAATATACATGACATTCCATTGGTATTCATATGGATAGGAATGAGTTCCTTAGGATCTCCTGCCATTTGGAGGTGGCAGGACCAGGATTCCAACTGTGGGCTCCAGCTCCTGCCACTTCAACCTTGGGATAAGGTACTTACCAGTCTGTCCAAGAATATCAGCAAGACAAATGATTAGGCAGGCAGCAGTGGCTCTCAGGAGTCCTCCTTGATACTTACAAGGCTGTGATGGGAGGATCATGGTCAAACTCATCCTAGGCAGGAATGTCCTTGAGTCGCCTGTCCAACTTCAGTGTCAACAAAGCCAGAAGCCCTGGGTTCCAGTGTGGAGGGCGAGCCTTGAGCAAAAGCAGCTCACAGACTGTGCCCAGATCCTGAGTTCAAGGTCCAGGTCTGGCAACAAACAGACAGACACAACAATCTGTGCAACCATCCAGCTAAATGAGATCACCCTCTTGTCTCAAACTGAATTGGACATTGGTCCCTAGGAAAAGGGCTGGGGGGGGCTGCTGTCTTTGTGACTCCGCCCATGCTGTTTTCATCACAGGATTCTGGCCACACCCCCATTATTTCATGGTTCTTTCTGACCAATGGGATACAAGAATGGTGGCCACGCCCACATTTCATGCTGCCCAGTAGCACCCGGATTCCCTCTATTAGTTTACAACACTACCTGCAGTTGAGGAAGGGAGAGGTGGCTGAGTGGTGAGGAAGAGACTCAAGCGACTTTGGAGTACAGTAGGAAATTGAGATGCCTGCCTACACCCCGGCTTCCTCCCCCCTTCTGAAGGTGTGGGATTTCAAACCTCAGCCAATGGTGCACTGCCAGCCCACCTAAAGCCCTGACCTGGTCCCTGGCCCTGGTCCTCTACTCTTGGCCCATGTGTTTGCAATGCCGATGCCATTGCTGCTTGCCCCAACTGGAGCAGCCTTCAGCAGCTTCTCCCAGCAGCAAAGGTGAGTGGCTGCCCCCAAATCCCCACTACCCGGGGTCAGACACCCCTCTGGGGGCACCATGCCCACCTGCTTGTTTCCTCTCCCTGGCTCTGAGGAGCCACCTTTCTGTCTTGGGCATTTCTGAAACAGAGACTCAATATATGCTCTGGCTGGACTGGATCGAGGTCCTCCTATCTGGGACAGGTATGCTCCACCAGGCCTGGTCCTCTGTAGATGGGTTGGTAGACATGTAGCGCCACGCTCAGTTATCGATTTAGATGGATTATCCCAAACTTTTAGTCCACAGCAGCCGATTCTTGACCAGAGGTGAAGCTCTGCGTAGGGCCGAAACCATCAGACCTCATTCTCCTCATAGGATAGTTTTGAGAAAACAAGAGATTTATACAGAGGGATCCCTGGAGCATGGTTTGGCACAGAGGGAGTGGCCTTCAGAGAAGGTTCTCAGCAATTCTGTGAGCAAATGATAGGAAGATACCCGGAAAGGGTTCAGGTGGGGCCAGTTATTAATTGTGCAACAGGTGGGGATTATGAAACAAAACATTTCTCTCTTTCATCATTACCCTATCACCATGAGAAGGGGATGCTTCACTGTGTTGAGTTTGCAGCTGGGGAAGCCGAGGCACAGAGAAGCCAGGGGAACTACTTATGACTTCAACTTCACTACCATGCTCCCTAGGACAATGGGTACTATTCAGTCCACTTCTTGTGGTAGGTAGTCCACTTCTTGTCAGTTGTGTGGCTTGAAGCCTAGGCATGGGCGCTGTTCCTGAGCTCCTCAGGAAAAGGCTAGTGCTCTACCACTTGAGCCCACAGCACCACTTCTGGTTTTATGATGGTTCTTTGGAAATAAGAGTCTCATACACGTTCCTGCCAGGGCTGGCTATGAACCATGATCCTCATATCTCAGCCTCTGTGTAGTTACGATTAGAGTTTTGAGCCACCGGCACCCGACTTAATTGTAATTCTGACTTTTCTCTCTCTCTTTCAGAAGAACTGGTTGAATGGGTGCTGGAGAAGGGGGCCTAGCATCACCATGTGGCTGGAATCCAAGGTGACCCTCTCATTCTGGAGGTGGGCTGTGGGTCAGGAGCTATTTGCTAAAACTTTTGAAACAGCTCCCTGAGGTAAGCCCCACTGTGCCCTGGTTAAACCTTGAAATTCATTGTCCATCCAGCCTACTGGGCTTATTGTATTGTATTGCTTTCTACATCATTTTCCAGCACCTGGCTAATATTATGATACATAGTTATGGAATGAAAATGTAATGCCTTCTTAAGAAAGTCATTTAGGGCTCTGGGAATGTGGCTTCATGGTACAGTGATTGCCTAGCATGCATGAAACCCTGGGTTCAATTTCTCATTAGCTCATTAAAAGAAAAACACTGGAAGGAATGCTGTGCCTCAAGTGGTAGAGTGCTAGCCTTGAGAAAAAAAAAAGTAGCTCAGGAATAATTACTTACCCTTGAGTTCAAGCCCCTGGACTGGCAAAACAATTATTAAATGGAAAATAAAGAATGCATACTTGAAATTTATAATTGCTCCTTCCATACTGACACCTGAAAATAGTCCCTAATTCATGTACTATACTTATTTTACGATACTGTGTTAAAAAAAGTTTTGTTCATTAAGTCATAGCAATTAATGGCAGGAATGTGCTTAGATGTCAACTGAAGATTAATTCTGGAAATTCAAGGATTCCAGGATTTTGTGTCATCACTGCTAATCACAAAGTGAAAAGTAGTCTAACTGTGATTTTGAAATCTTTTTGTTCAGTTTTCCCCCCAAAAAAGGCAGAGGCTAATTAATAGTTGTGAAAGAAAATAAGGAATAACTCCAGATGGAAGGAATAAACGATAGTAACTAATGCATACCGGAAACTGTTCTAGAGAACCATTTTTGGTTATTGAAGAACTAGTTGTCAACTAGGCTTTTCTGTCGCTACCACCTCGACCAGCAAGGAGACGCGACACCGGACTCTTCTCTCTGCCTTTTATTCAGGACCTTTTTTTAATCTTGTGACCCCAACCCCGGGGAGAATTCCCCACAGCCTTAAGTACCCGCTGGGTAGCCAACCCTGATACGCCACGTGGGAACCGCCAATAGGTTCAGGTGCGCGGAAGCAAGCCAGATTCTTTGCCTTAGCCATATCAGGAGTTGTTTACCACGAGAGCACTCACCATCGGGAAGGCGGAGGGCGGAAGCCGGCACCATCTTCCAGGTGCGGCCTCTCGCAGCTCTCTACAGTTCCCCCTTTTTTGTTTAAAGAACACAGATGAGAACAGAGGTCTGATCCCTGTTGTGCAATTGCAAGGACTGCATACAAGCCTTCTCTCAGAGGGCGCCTTCTCTAGGGATGACTCAGCCTGTCCATTGATTCGTTTTTCACAAGGACGGGAAAAGGCGAATCGAAACCGTGTGCAATCAAACATGCTCTCCTCGAGGGCAAAACTCATGCCTCTCGACTGCAGTACTTTGGCTTTGCAATCTGTGTTCATTGTTTTAGGGTGGCAAGCCACACTTAGGGGGACTGACCTGCTCCAATGACTGTAAAGGCTTGGATAATCATGGCTGCACTGCGACGCTGAGAACCTCTAATTTGGCAAATGCACCACAGACATACCAAGGAGGCTAACACCAGGAGGCCTATCAGGGCTCCCAAACCCGCCCCCTCCTTGAGATGAATCATAGCAGCGGAGATCCATGAAGATAACCCCTCCACCAATCCGGCATCCACTCAGGTTGAGTTCACCATGACGATGGCAACCCTGAGCTGTTCCATCAGGCTGTCGAACTCCCCAGTTCAATTACCTAAAAGATAACTAGACAACTGTTTAGACAAATTTGCAGCATTTTTTGAATAGGTTTTTTCCTGGGCCTGAACTCTGGGCCTGGGCGCTGTCCCTCAGCTCTTCAGCTCAAGGCTAGCGCTCTACCACTTGAGTCACAGCGTCACTTCCGGCTTTTTTCATTTCTTTTTGCTTATGTGGTGCTGAGGAATTGAACCCAGGGCCTCATGAATGCAGAGGAAGTGCTCTACCACTGAACCACCTTCCCAGACCCCATTCTTCTGGGTTAATTGCACCACAGCAGCAGCTAATCCAGCATTAGTTAGTGGTCCACCCAGCTCTCTGCAAACTTTCATCCATGCTTCTAATCCCCTGTTCTTATATGGGGTTATGGCGGCTCTGCATTCCTTAGTGCACTGCTCGTAAACAAGCTGTTTAATTAATGGCATGGGTGCATCTGGGTCACCAAAAATTCTGCCAGTGGCCTCGACCATACGGGCAACAAAGTCCGAAAACGGCTCCATAGAGCCCTGCAGGATTTTGGTGAGATTGCCACTCACCTCGCCTTTATTTGGTAAGGCCTTCCATGCCTTTATGCCAATTTTATTGATTTGTTCATAAACTTGAACCGGGTAGCCTATCTGCTGATTGGCGAATCTCCCCTGTCCAAGCAGCATATCTCTGTCCCAAGCTGGGTTTCCCCCAGCCTGATTGGCCGCAGCCTCTTCACTAGCAAATTCAATCAAAAAGGCCTTCCAATCTAAATACTGACCTGGGCTCAAACAAGCTCGTGCGAGCCCACTCCAATCACCGGGTGTCATGCAGTGTCTGTTTAGGGCCTCCACCTGGGCTACAGTAAAGGAGGCCGTGATTCCGTATGTCCGCACAGACTCAGCTAAAGATTTTATCACCTTAAAATCTAAGGGTTCATGATACCGCTGTCCCTGTGGATCCTGAAATATTGGACAGGCTAGATGTAACTCGGTTCTGACCGCTTTCCACACGCCTGGGCTGAAAGAACAGCCGGGGCTGCCACTTCCGGGGTCCTCCGCATAGAGCGGAGGGGCCGAAGGTGTGGCGCGGTGCACGGAGGGTGTGCATTCGTCTTTATCTGGGTCCTCTCTCTCCTTCCCTTTCCTCCTCTTTCTTATCTTTGTTTTTTCTATTTGTTCTATGAGTGATTGTAGTTCCTCTGAGTCTGTAGACTCAGAGGTCTCTAGTTCGGCAAAATCAGGGCATGCCCCCCCCCCCCCCCCGCTCTCCTCCTTTTCTCTGTCTGCCCTTTCTGATCTTTCTTCCTGCAGCATTTCTAAGGCGGCCTGACCATTCTCTACCGCCTCACTGCAACGCTGGTCCTCGAGACAGCCTCTTATCAGTTTCCATATTGGTCTCACTCCGCTCTTAAGCGTTCCTTGTTCAGAGGCAAAATCTAGGTCCCTCCCTAGTTTCTCCCAAGAGGCCACCGTGAGGCTTCCAGAGACAGCGAACCATGGGGCAACGGTGTCACATTCATTCAAAAATCTCTCTAAAGTACTCTTTTTTATTTTTAACTTTTTTGAGTGCAGTAGCTCATTGAGAGCCAAAAAAATTGGGTGCGAAAAAGAAGCGCCCATGTTTTAAACATTTAAAGCTGGTAAACAAACTTTTACTTTCACTTTTGGCTACTCTATTGACTAGCCCCGGGTTCTCACTCTCTCTTTATCTACCGAGAAGAGCAAAAATACCCCCGCTCTTGTGGCGGATTCCCCTTTTACCTGGGAACTTACTCCCCGCTCTTGTGGCGGATTCCCCTTTTACCTGGGAACTTACTCCCCACTCTTGTGGCGGATTCCCCTTTTACCTGGGGACTTACCCCCGCTTTTGTCGCGGATTCCCCTTTTACCTGGGGACTTACCCGTGCACCACCCTGACCGCAGAGAGTTCTGAGTCCTCGTTGGGGTTATGGCTGAGTCCCCGTATGGGCCGCCACGTGTCGCTACCGCCTCGACCAGCAAGGAGACGCGACACCGGACTCTTCTCTCTGCCGTTTATTCAGGACCTTTTTTTAATCTTGTGACCCCAACCCCGGGGAGAATTCCCCACAGCCTTAAGTACCCGCTGGGTAGCCAACCCTGATATGCCACGTGGGAACCGCCAATAGGTTCAGGTGCGCGGAAGCAAGCCAGATTCTTTGCCTTAGCCATATCAGGAGTTGTTTACCACGAGAGCACTCCCCATCTGGAAGGCGGAGGGCAGAAGCCGGCACCATCTTCCAGGTGCGGCCTTTCGCAGCTCTCTACACGTTTCCTCATTGCCTTTAGCATTCTAAATCTCTTAGGCTAGTTCTTAATCTCTGCGTGATAAATGTATCTCCATCTATGCTGTTCTTCCACACCTTATCTCCTTTGTTTTCTAAAAATCTCATTCTTTCTATTTTTCTCTATGAACATTTCCTGATAATATATAAACATATACAGATGTCACAGGGTGCTAATGTAAGTATCCCAGAGCTCATGACTCATTAATGTAACAAAATGGAAAAGGAGGACATATTTACTGCTACCTCAATTTTTCTGAAAAGCTGCAATGTCATCATTTGGTTAATATTTTCATTCTTTGTCTACACAGTGTCACTCAATGCACATAAATGCAAATATGAAATGGGTCCTGGTGGTTTACACCTGTAATCATAGTTACTCAGGAGGTTGAGACCAGAGGATTGTGGTTCAAACCCAGCCTTGTCAGGAAAATCCATGAGACCCTAATCTTAAATTAACCACCAGAAAATCGTAAGTGGTTCTGTAGCTAAAGTGGTAGTGTGCTCAACTTTATGTGAAGACCTGAGGGACAGTGCCCAGGTTCAGATTTCAAGCCCCACAACCAACAAAAACGTGAAATATGACTTTAAGTTTCCCCAAAAGGAACTACAAGATGAATAATCTTCCCAAGAAGACAAAATTAATTCCAAAATGATTCAATGCACCTACTTTTGCAGAGTTATGTTATGGATTCTTTGCTGGACATATTCTCTAAAAACAAATCGTTTAACTAGGGTTACAGGTGGACCTATTGCAACAATGAGTTGTGCAAATCGTTATGTCGAAAAACGAACTTTACAACTTTGGTGTGGGAGGACAATGGGGTGGGGGAAAAGGGGAGTATGGGGAGAGATGGGAAAGGGAAACAAAGAAGAGGCAACAATGCTTAATAAGAAATGTACTCGTTATCTTGCCGGAGTAATTGTATCTCCTCCCGTACGGTATTCTCACAATAAAATAAAAAGAAAAAAAGTCAAATATTAGCTTTTTAGCTTTACAATAAACTTCATCTAATATTTCTTGTTTGAAAAGAGACGTCTATACAATTGATGTCACTTGGCTTTCTTACTATCTTAGTTCAAAGCCAACCCTGTTAGGAGAGTCTTTCAAACTCTTATCTGTAATTACACAGCAAAAAAGCCACAAATGGAGTTTTGGTTCAAGCAGTAGAGTACTAGCTTTGGGGGCAGGTGAGCAGGAAAGAAAAATGTTCAGGGACAGGATCCAGCCTATGAGTTCAAGCCCCATAACCAACACAAACTAAAAAAAAAAACAAAAACAAAAAAAACAAGCAAAAAACCCCCAGATATTTCATTGTGACCCTCTTTAAAGGAGTACTGGTCTGAGAAGAGGCTCCTTTTGCTGATCATACTCACTGGATGCTTTTTTGGAATCCTTATTGCTCTGGAGAATTTAGGACCAAACTATAGGAATTGATAATTGACTCCTGCAACAAGAGAATCATCTCAGGGGTGAAATATCCATCATAAGACACTTTAAAACCTCCATGTCTTTGTTTATTTGCAGTAGAATGTTTTTTTATGCGGGGGGGGCAGTCGTGGTCCTGAACTCTAGGCCTGGGCGCTGTCCCTCAGCTCTTCAACTCTACAACTTGAGCCACAGCACCATTTCTGGCTTACTTTTTGCTTATGTGGTGCTGAGGAGTCGAACCTGGGCCTCATGCATGCAAGGCAAGCGCTCTACCACTAAGCCACCTTCCCAGTCCCTGCAGCAGAACATGTTTAAATCAACGTTATTTCCTTTTGTTCTATGCTAGCCTTCAAATGGCAGTTTATTTCTCTTTGTAATACTCTCAACTAGACGTTTACAGAAAAGTTATACATGAGTAAAAACACACACGAAAAAGTCAGGGACAGAGTTCCCTTCAAGCCTTGGGATTCTTTTGGTACAGTAAAAAGGAAAGCACAAGTTAACTTAAACTTTGTCAATCCTCTATGTTCCATTCCTCTCCTGGGATCAGTTTCCACATCCAGTAACAATTACTTACAAAAACAATCTATGGTGCTGCCTGAGGTCTAATGAATGTTTCTTGCTTCACCGAAATAACACAAGGACACCATCACCTGAGGTAACAGGTGTTTCAGAGACAACTTAGTAAAGAGAAAATATGAAATTATATTGCTTATAAATACATTATCCATGAGTATATTGAGTTCAAACTTTGGAAGTTCTCTATAAATTAAGGCGAATTTTAAATCCGAAGAAGTTTCTCAGATCATTTTTTTGTGAGTGTATGTGCTGCATATTATTTTCCAAGTGTACATGAGTTAGCAGTAAGGAAACAATAGCAATAATAGGAGAAAGAGAAGTTTTGTGTTTAAGTGTAAGGGTTCAATACACTATAGAAGATTCTACAAATAAGACAACATTGAAACAATAAAGCCAAGTCCAGTATGTAGATTTATGAGAGTTTTATAGAGAAAGCATTACTCCTACATGGAACACGAAGTATGAGGCCACTCCCCTTCTAAATCACGCTTTCTAATCACGCAACTTTGTAGAGAGTAGAATGGAAGAATAATTAAGTTTCCAATGCAAATCAGATATAAGAGCATGAAATTAATTAGAAAAAAATCCATCCTGAGAGAGCAGGGATTATACTAATCATGAACTGTTAGATAAGATCACATTTTTTTTCTTTCCTTTACATATATATATATATATATATATATATATATATATATATATATATATATTTTTTTTTTTTTTTTTTTTTTTTTTTTTTTTTTGGTGGTGGTCTTGGCACTTGAACTCTGGACCTGGGAGCTGTCCCTCTGCTATTCAGCTCAAGGCTAATGCTCTATCACTTGAGCCACATTGCCACTTTCAGTTTTCTTGTTGTTAATTGGAAAAAGAGTCTCTGGGACTTTCCTGCCAAACTGGTTTGAACCCTATCCGAAGATCTCACCACCACCCAGCTTAAGATCACATTTCTAACAATGTACACTCAGCATATGTAATGTGCATGTTCATCTATCTTTATATGAATTCTTGAGTTAAAAATTTATGCTACAGCTTAGCCTTTACACTCACAAAATGTTTTGTAAGTTGATACTACTGGAGAAATAAAACTTAAGAATGTAAAGGAGTCTGGGAAGTACAGTTTTCATCCAGCCTGGGCAGAACAGTCTTTGAGAAACTATCTATAATTAACCAGCCAAAAGCTGGATTGGAAGAATAGCTCCAGTATTGGAATACCAGTCATGAGCAAGATTACTGAATAAGAGCTTGAGGCCTTTGCATGCATACATACAGACATACACATACATAGAAGCACTTATATTTGCACACACAAATACACAAATGAAGCAAATCTCAGAATATGTAGAAAAGTTAGAAAACAATAGAAAATGTGTCCTGAGTAAAACTACAATCAAGTGATCATTTTTAATGTTAGAAAGTCCTCAAGTGAATTTCTTCAAAAAAGTTTAAGAATATTACATAGATAGGGACCAGAGATAGTAAGGGAGTCAAGTAATCATTATTACAGGGATCGGATCCATGGAGGAATGAATCAGAGAACACTGCAGGTGCATCTGAAAATGTTCATATCCTGTGTCAAATGTTTGACCATCTTTGAAAAGAGTACATGAACACTCTGAGCTGTCTAGTGGTTAATATTACTGGAGATGTTCAGAATTGCTATTCTGTATCTAGATTAAATAAAACAAGAAATTATGGAGGAGCTATGTGATACAAGGCTAGAATTCTAACACTCAGACTAAGACAGGAGATTAGATAGTTTAATTACACAGTTATACCTTCCCTGGACCAGATAGTATAATTTTGTATTAAGAAAACAAACCAAACAAGAAAGGAATACAAAGTTGGAAATTTGGGCTAATTTTGTCATTATGTTTTGAGAAGTCAAGTTTGCTATTGAAATGTAACTCATGTATAATCTTCAGTTGTATTTTAAATGTTCTCATTACAGAACATTCTTAGATGCAAAATGGCTCATGATTCCCATCCAAAATTTGAAAAAGTAAGTAATCATCATTGTTGTAGATTCCAAGGAAAGGATGAAGGATTACAAAAGCTTAAGCCTGGAGAAAAAGCAAAGTTATTCTAATGTAGGACTTTGTAGATCTTGCTAAATTAGAGTTTAGATTTAAAATAAATATTTTGGTTTTGTTTGTAATTTCGTATTCTAAAGGATACTACAAAATTATTTTTAAGTAGAGAGTTTAATGGACAAATTTACAAATGTTTCTTGCATTCTATTTGCCTAGAATATTCTTTCATGAGAGTTATAATTAGAACTCAGTTAATAGATAATCCAACAGTTCATGTATAAAATGATAATGTGAATAATGTAGACAGAGTTGCCAACAAATGGATGAAATTAATTTATAAATTTAGAAAAAGGGAAATATTTTGTGGCTTTGGTATAACATGGTATGAAGAGAATAATTGTGTGACATCTTCTTTCTTCCACCTGTATGTAACACAGGAAGCAATTTCCTTAATTACGTGCCTCTGTATACAATGAGAAAAATGCTAGATTTGGGATTTGTTTTATTTTTGTTTTTGTTTTATTGGTTTGTCCTAGGGCTTGAACTGTGGGACTGGACACTGTCTCTGAGCCTGTTTATTCTCAAGGCTCGTGCCCTACCACTTCAACCACAGCTCACTTTTGTCTGGCTTTTGCTGAGAAATTTATTGGAGAAAAGAATCTAGGGAACCTTCCTGCCTGGGTGGTGTAGTAGGAAGACCCCTACTCAGGCAGACAAGCCCACCTTGTCATCCGGAGTGACAGAGCCAACCGCAACAAAGTTGTTATTAAAGAAGCAACTTTATTGAGAAGGTATCTACACTGACCAGCAAGGGCCACACCACAGGCTTGGGATCTGATACTGCGACCCCCAGCGGCCCACGTGCTTTGGATTTTAAAGGTAAAAATCACAAGGTGAAGCCTGGTCACATAGGCTTCCAATGAGATTTTCACGCACCCAAAAGATTGCAGTCATACCAGACCACACGTAGGTCGACAATGAGATTACACTTTGTCATATAATGGCTGCTTAAACCAGCCTATCACTTTTGGTTTTAGTGACTCACAAATTCAATGGTAAAGTGGAGCTTAAGGTAAACATACACAAAGGAGTTTAGTGGAGTTTAACGTAAGCATGTGAAAAAAGGCAGAGTTTATAGTAAACTTGGGATGTTGCCACCATGCTAGCATGAGCTGGATTACTGGCTATCTGTTTAATCAGTCAGTCCTTAACCGAAAAAAGGTGGGTGAAGTTGTTAAGGGGAGGGGGACCTAGAGGCATTCTTTTCATTCCAAGAACTGGGCTGGTTGGAGCCAAGGATTTTGTTTTTTTTTCTATAATCCCTAAAACAAAAACAAAAACTGTAAAGAAGCTGTCCCAGCTGGAGTCTCCTCTCAGGGCCTAGTTCAGTGGGCTTTGAAATGTAATCTTCCAACCTTAGTATCCTGATTAAGTATAATTGTTAAAAAAAGTATAAATATAAATAATATTTGCAAGAATACCAGTGGAGGAAAAATGATGCAACCCAGTTTATTGTGGTGTTCTTTCCAGAACACGGAGGGCATCACATTAGCAGAGTTGCAGTGTATTTTCACAATGGAGATTAGCTATTGTTAATGTGAATTAAGGGAATTTTGAGGTGCACCATATAAGTTGGAAACTGTTGGTGTAGGATGACTTTATGGCATAAATCTTGTGATTGATGGTCATAGAAATAATAGCTTAATCTGAGAAACAACTGCTACTCTTGAAGAATTAATTATAACATACTTCATAGTTTTATCCTATACTAGAATGTGGCTCTTTTTTTGTTCACTTCTCAGTCTGTAACACCCCATTGGAAAATGCATCTATTGCAGAATTACATAACATGCAAACAGGTACATTTTGAATCTCTCAGGTATGGAATGTTCAGAATTTGAAAATGAGTAGTTATTAATCATAGGAATTTTGAAGAACACATACATTCTATCCTCTTAACAACTTATTTACTTTTAAAAGTTATGGGTTTCCATAGAATTAAACTGTTTTCTGTTTTAGTATAAGAAAGTACTAAATATATTCTATTTTCAAAATATTGGCAAGTATATTGTGAAAAAATTGTCTAGTTGGATATCATTCAAGTTGATTACCCTCTGAAAAAGAAGAGGTAAATAATTCAAATTAGATGCCAAATAATACTGATTTAAAAAAAGTTACTACATAAAGAATAATATTTACAATACCAAAACAGTACAATTTTATTTCATCAGCTTATTTTTTAAATTTAATTTTAATGTGAAAATGATGTGAAGTGGGGTTACAGCTATTGTAAGGTAGTAAATACATAACTTTTCAAACTTGTATTCCCCTCTCTAATTTTTCTCACAATTTTTCCTTCACCCCAATATCTCTCACAAGTTGTAATGTACATTTCCAACTTATTGTCTTGTGAGTATTGCTATTGCATTGGTTTGCCCTTTGTCATTTGTCTCGCCATTTTGTTGCTCCTGCTCCTTTCCCTAATTAATGTAAATGTATACACAATACACAGGGTACCAAAATCAAACACAGCAGGGGATAAACCATAGGGGAAAATCTCAAAGAAAATAGAAATCACATAGTACATCAAAAACAACCACAAATAAATATGTCTCCATATCTTGGAGTTCATTTTGCTCAGCATCAGCTTATATGGTCATATATATGCATAACAAAGCCACTGGAAAATAATAGTTTCATGGACACTATATGATGAAAACACATGTTAACTGTTTTTGATGGTAAAGGTGGAATTAGGATAAGTGAAATCACGATACTGATAAAGGAATTTCAAAAGAGTTTTAAATTTTATGACAGGTAAATTTTTTTTAATATTATTTTATTTTATTTGAGAACATACTGTACAGAGGGGCTACAATTACATGGGCAGGATAATGCATACATTTCTTACCAAGCATTGCAGCCTCCTCCTTTGTTTACCCTTCACCTCCCTTCCCAGCCTCCCCCTTCCCCCCCCACCGACATTGTAAAGCTGGTTTTGACATGACATTTTGTACTTCTCATTGTTGCAACAGGTCAACCTGAATCCTTAAACGACTTGTTTGCCCCCATCTCCTCCACATGTTATACTGACATCAAATATAGTGAAAGCGGGGGTTACACTGTGGGGGAGGGACATACAAAGCAACAAAGAAATAATCTTATAAATGCGTTAGAAATATATGCATGAAAGAAATTAAAACATTAAAATACATATTTAAGGGTTCATTTTCCTAACATCACATTATCTGACCTTTTCTGCTTGACTCATACCTATACTAGATATTGCAAATAAGGGAAACCATGAGACCTATGCTTCTTTGGGCCTGGCTTTACTTCACTTAATATAATTTTTTCCAAGCCTTTCCATTTCCTAACAAATGGGGAAATGTCATTCTTTCTGATGGAGGCATAGAATTCCATTGTGTATATATACCACATTTTCTTGATCCATTCATCTACTGAGGGGCATCTGGGTTGGTTCCATATCTTAGCTATGGTAAATAATGCTGCAATAAACATAGTTGTGCTGGTAGCTTTAGTGTGGTCTTGTTTGTAAACATTTGGGTAAATGCCCAAAAGTGGGATTGCTGGATCATAGGGGAGATCTATGTGAAGTCTTTTGAGGAACCTCCATACTGCTTTCCAAAGTGGTTGAACAAGTTTACATTCCCACCAACAATGAAGTAAGGTTCCTTTCTGTCCACATCCCCTCCAGCATCTGTTGTTGTTAGAGTTCTTGATTTTTGCTGTTCTAACTGGAGTGAGGTGATATCTCAATGTTGTTTTGATTTGCATTTCTTTTATGGCTAGGGATGTTGAACATTTCTTCATGTGTCTATTGGCCATCCTTCTTTCTTCTTCAGAGAAGCTTCTCTTTAAGTCTTTCGCCCACTTATTTATTGGGCAGTTGTTTCTTTGAGGATTTGTTGTTGGGTGGTTTAATTTTTTGAGTTCCAAGTATATTTTAGATATGAGACCCTTGTCCGTTGTATGGCTAGTAAAGATCTTCTCCCAATCGGTGGGCTTTCTATTGATCTTGCCAGCTATGTCATTTGCCCTGCAGAAGCTCTGCAACCGTATGCAATCCCATTTGTCCAACCTTTCTTTGATTTGTTGTGCTTCCGGGTCTCTATTCAGAAAATTTCGGCCTGAGCCAAGGAGACCTAAGGTTTCTCCTATTCCATCCTGTAATGTTTTCAGAGTGTCTGCTTTGAGTTCAAGGTCTTTGATCCATTTGGAGTTGATTCTGGTGCAGGGTGATATATAAGGATCTAGCTTTAGTTTTCTACATGTAGTTAACCAATTTTGCCAGCACCATTTACTGAAGAGGCTGTCTTTCTTCCATTCTATGGTTTTAGCTTCCTTATCGAAGATTAGATGGATATAGGTCTGTAGGTTCATTTCTGGGTTTTCAATTCTATTCCATTGGTCCTGAGGTCTGTTCTTATGCGAATACCAAGCTGTTTTGATTACTATGGCTTTATAGTAGAGTTTGAAATTTGGTATTGATATTCCTCCAGCCGTGTTCTTTCCGTTGAGGGGCGTTTTTGCTATTCGGGGTCTTTTATTGTTCCATATGAATTTTTGGATTGCCTCCTCTATTTCCTTGAAGAATGAGGGTGGAATTTTGATAGGTATCGCGTTGAATTTGTAGATAGCCTTGGGAAGTATTGCCATTTTCATGATGTTAATCTTGCCAATCCAGGAGCATGGGAGGTTTTGCCATTTTTTAAGTTCTGTGTTGATTTCCTTTTTCAAGATTTTAAAGTTTTCATCATAGAGGTCCTTCACTTCTTTGGTTAAGTTAATTCCTAGGTATTTTATTTTTTGTGGGGCTATTACAAATGGAGTTGCTTTCCTAATTTCAGCCACACTTTTCTCATTGTTGGCATATAGAAAAGCCATTGATTTTGGGGGGTTAATTTTATAACCTGCTACTTTGCCAAAGTTTTGAATCAGCTTGAGTAATTTGGGAGTGGAGTCCATGGGATTCTTTAAATACAAGATCATGTCATCTGCAAAGAGGGAGAGTTTTATTTCTTCTTTCCCTATTTGGATCCCCTTTATGTCTGCATCTTGTCTTATTGCTGTAGCTAGGCATTCTAATATTGGATTGAAGAGAAGTGGAGAGAGTGGGCATCCTTGTCTCGTTCCTGAATTTTAGTTTGAAGTCTATTTTATCTGATATTAGGATTGCAACTCCTGCCTGTTTATGAGGGCTGTTTGCTTGGTAGATTTTGTTCCAGCCTTTAACATTGAAGATGTGTTTGTTTTTACGGGCAAGATGTGACTGCTGCAGGCAGCAGATAGAAGGGTCTTGTTTTTTAATCCAACTAGACAGTCTATGTCGCTTAATTGGAGAGTTCAGTCCGTTAACGTTAAGAGATAGTACTGAGAGGTATTTGGGAGTTCCTGCCATGTTATCCACCTACTTGGGGGCTGCGAAAACTGGGTTCTTCCTAAGGTTCTTGGATTCTCAGTTTGGGTGCAGTTTTTTGGCCTTTGTTACTGTCTTGTTGGTTTTCTATGTGTAGGACATCTTTAAGAATCTTTTGTAGGGCTGGTTTTGTGGAGATGTATTGTTTCAATTTTTCTTTGCTATGGAAGGTTTTTATTTGGCCTTCAGTTATGAAGGAGAGTTTAGCTGGGTACAGTATTCTTGGTTGATAATTTTTTGTTTTTAGGGCATGGCATACGTCATTCCAATCTCTTCTTTCTTTGATTGTCTCTGCTGAGAAATCTGAGGTAATTCTAATTGGTTACCCTTTGTAGGTGATTACCCTTTTCTCCCTGACAGCTTTAAGGATCTTTTCCTTGGTCTGGGTTGATCCTGTGTGGATTATAATGTGATGGTGGGATGTCCTATTCTGGTCTGGTCTATTTGGGGTTCTAAAAGCTTCTTGTATCTGAATAGGCCTATCTTTTTGTATGTTTGGGAAGTTCTCTGCTAGGATCCTGTTAAACAAATTTCCTAGACCATTAACTTCTGTTTCTAGGTGCTCCTCTACACCCATTATCCTTAGATTGGGCCTTCTGATGGTGTGTTCCAGGTGTTGGATAGACCTATCATATTTCTTGGACTTGTCTTGGATGGTTGTATGTTCTTTCTCTATAATATCTAGGCTGTCTTCAATCCCTGAGATTCGATCTTCTGCATGGTCTAACCTACTGTCAAGACTCTGTACTTTGTTTTTTATCTCTTTTCCTTCTAATTGGTCAGCTTTGATGGCTTCAAGTTCTTTGTTGAAGCTCTGTTTTAGGTCTTGTATGAATTTCTTTACTTTCTTAATTTGGTGTTCAGTGTTTGTTCTCAAATCACTTAGTTGATTGGTTATGGTTTCTTTGGACTCCCATTCCTTCTGTTGGGTTCCATTCAGCATTCCCTTTGTGGTCTCCCTGACTTCCTTCAGCTCCTCTTTGTTAATGGATTCCATGAATGCCTTTAGTGATCTTTGTTTATTCTCTACCTGGTCTCTCAATTCCTGAATTACTCTTTGATTAGCTTCTTCCCGTCTGTGGGATTCCTGCAGTTCTCTTTCTTCCCGTTCGTGGGAATCCTGCAGTTCTCTTTGAGTGTTCTCTGCCTGCTCACGCCATTCCTCCCTTTCTCTTTGAGCATTCTCAAGTTGTTCACGCAAATCCTGTATCAGTTTTTGAGTAGCTTCCTCACGCTTATGATATTCCTGTATAAACTTCTGGGATGCCTCCTCTCTCTCCCTATCACGCTCATACAGAGTCCTTTGTACATTGTCAAACTTCTCATTTATCATGTTTGCTATTAGTGTTTGTAGAGCTATTTGGGAACTCTCCTCTGGATTATTCTTTATCTGTTCTAATCCCTGATTATCAAGATTGGGAATTGAGATACCCGAATTTGCCATTTTTCTTGTGTTTTTCCGGCTTACTCGGCCCATTTGAAATGAAGATTGCACCAGTTTTATGCTAGAACACTATCTTAATGCAACCATCAACCAAAGTTTGCGTTTGTACAATCAATAGTCTACAGATACAATCTAGTTCAACAGATACATCTATTCAACATCAAACAACTATATGTTAAAGTACTTCGAACCGCAAAAAAGAATTTGGAAAACCAGAAATTATTAGGATTAGGGAGAGATGTGGGTAAAAAATAGGAATAGTTTGGTGTGGGGAGGCACAGGGAGAGTTAACTATGTCCTAATCACAATGCAGGAAATGGGTTGGGTAGGATGTAAGTAGAGAGAGAGAGAGACCAGAAAAAAAAATAGAAACATAAAAATTAATGTTATTATAGAAGTTAAAAGACTGTCTATTTAGAGAGGAATGTGAATATGTTCCAAGAAGGGGAGGGACATAGAGGAGATGTGAAAAACTTTAAGGGTGGGAAAGGGAGAAGAAAAGATCAGAAGTTCAGTAGAGCTAGACAAAAAACAAAAAGATAATTAAGAAAGAAAGAAAAAGAGAAAGAAGACAAGAAAAGAAAGGAAAACGCTCATTCACATATTCCTAAAGTAAAAATTATAAGATGAGAAAAAAAAAAGTTACTGGAAAACAATTATTTTTTCAGAAGAGGCAAAAATTAAAGATTAATAAAAGTTTTAGAAGGGAAAAAAATATATATATAAGGTAGCAAAAAACAAAAAACAAGCAAAAAAAGAAAAGAAGAAGAAGAAGAAAAAAGAAAAAAGAAAAAAAAGTCTTTTGATTTTTTTTTTTGGGGGGGGAGGATTGGGAAGAATCCTGTATCTCCCTTTTGTCTGTAACCAGTCTCTTGTTGGAGTCTCTGGTCAGCTTGAGGTCCTGTGGCTTGATTGGTTTCTTAAGTCGGTTGGTTGGAAGAGGCAGAAAAATGCTCTGCTTTGCCCAAGATTTTGAGATCCCCCTCCCAGGTTAGTTTTCTGGGAGGGTGATCTGCTTTGAGAGTCACAAAAGAGGGGGGTGTGGTGATGGGGCTAGGTTCTGGGTACAGTTGAGGCCTTTCAACAAACAGTAGCTTATCCCTGGGGCTATTTTGTGATAAAGCTCACAGCGCCCAGCCTGGAGCCATTCCCAGGGTTTCTGTTTTTCAATTGATTGTGGTGGCTGCTAGAGGGAGGGGCAGCCTCTGGCTCTGGTTACCCAGTGAGGCAAGGCACTCCAATGGCTGGCACCTGACCTGGGTGACTTTTCCCTGGATGGTGCTTAGTCTGGCAGGTCACTTCGCCGTTAAGTTCTTGTGACCTGCTAAATGACTCGTTTTATTCCAAGGCCTGAGCTGGAGCTAGCAGCTCCTCCGAGCTTTGTCGGTATCCAAGATGGAGATCACCGGTGCTGGGGGGGGAGGGGTGGCCTTCCCTCCTCTGCTCCCTGAGAAGGAGTGAGGATGTCGGGCTTGTACTCACGCCGAGTCTTGGATCCTGGGTCGTCTCTGGTCTGCAAACAGCAGGATGAAGATGTCCGCTCCTTGTCGGTTCTTGTTGGTGTTGAGTAGAATCCGCTCGTCCACTGCGTCTGGCTCCTTCGTCCCAGACTCTCTGTGTGTCAGGTATGACCCCGCAGCGGTAGTCGCCGCTGCGACCCTGCCGCCGCAGTGGCAGCTGCTGTGTTTCCTTGGCTTCCCCTCTCTTGTCTAACTCTCTGTCCTGTGATGGCACACTTGGTGTGATTCTCTGGCTTAGGACTGTTCACTAGAACTCTAAAATTGCTTTCTATGCGAGAGCTTGTTCAGATTCCCGCTTCTCCTCCGCCATCTTCCCGGAACTCTGACAGGTAAATTTTAATTGTTCAAACTTTTTAACAACTTAGCCTATCAAGAAAATTTAAAATTGCCTGAGAAAATGGGCTTTCATGCAAAGAAATCCATGGAGACCTAGCTGAGAGGGAGCAATGTGGGTGAATATGGCTCATTTTCACACTAAACAAACAAACATCACAAACCTTGAAGTAAATCATTTACGTTCCCTTGAGAATTTTCCTTACCCAGGAAATGTACTCTCACTGTGTGAAACAAGGTTGCAGTGGAATTTAAATTCAAAGTTCTTTAAAAAAAAGACATCAAAATTTGTGAATTGACATTTAATTACCAAACAATAATTCTCTGAAAAAGAAGGAAAGATATAATTCAAAATCACTTGACTTTATTAAAAAAGAGTAGTTAAGAGAGATGAGAGAAACCATAGAGGACTGTTTTCTCTCCAGTGGTGTAATGGGTTCTTGATCTTGTTTCTTCCATTCTATCATCACAAGCTTTCAAGTGTGGCTGAGGAGTGGAGTAACCAGTTCAGACAAAGAATACTCACAGAAGAAAATATTTGCAGTACATGTAGATGATTTATAACCTTTGACAGTCTATTTATATCTGTTCAAAATTCTCCCCTACCCCAAACTGCATTCTTTGAACAGCTTTGTTTGCTTTTCCAAAGACTGCCCTTCATTAACTACTTAAAATTTTGTGAGGTCATACATATCCACTATAGATATTGCTGTTTGGTTGTGATTTTTGTGTGTTTTTGTTTGTAGTTGTGTTTTTAACTGAATTTCAAAAGGTTGTGCAAGTGTGTTACAATTAAATATGTCCATCTAATTGTCAAATGCTCCTGGATCAGAGTCTCTCCTTCTATCAATCTGAACCAACCCTTTCTCCAAAATTTATTTCAGATTTACCACTTCCTTTATTACATGTGTACATTGAGTATTCTAGCTGTACTTGCCCCTTTTCCATTTTTCGTTCATTTTATGTCTTTATTATTATTCTTTTCTGCTTTCGACTTCCTGATAGTCATTCTGTTAAACTGTCTGTTAATAATTTGAAAGGTTTATATAGATTCCATGGAATTTCAATCCTGCATATACTTGAAATGCAATAACAATTTGCAAGACTGGAGACGTGAAGCACCTAGACATGGTTTTATTCTCATCTTTTTAGAAGATTAATCTTCAACAAGAAAGTTTAAAAATCGCTTAGAATTTATAGCTGACTACCAGTTTTTATAAATGGGTTTGTACAATGGTGTGTGATTATTTTATTTTACATGGGATGATATTTTCTACTACCTATAAGTTTTGGAAAAAGAAGAAAACTAATATTTACTACTGTAGAGGAATATGATAGAAATAGAAGACAGATTTTATGTTTGTCACCTCTCTAATGAGTACCCATATGCAAGACTTAAAGTCATATTCTTTACTATGTTAGACAGATAGGGAAAACTTATGATAAGGCAACACATGATAAGGCAACTATTAGTGACTTTAAAATGTACCTTCCTATGTGATGAAATTTAATTTATTAGCTAATATTTGGATTTGAATCATGGAAGGCTGGTCGATTTAACACATTTCTGGAAGGCACCTACTGAACAACGCAAATGGTGGGAGATACTATTTCTACATTTTAATCAATGGTTGAACTTCCTTGGTATTTATGCTGGGTAAATAAATCATCTCTATTGTAACTTGATTCCTACACTTGAAAAAATTTAAAGTCACTATTTTCTGCTTGTCAAGTGTTATTTTGGTGAATAAGATTTTTAAAAGTTTGTTTGAAAAGGAATATACTTTCAGAAGATTAAATGTAGGTTATCATTGGTTTGAGAATGACAACATTTTTATACTACAGAACTAAGTTTTACTGAAGTACCAGTGTTTTGAAGCACTAAGGATCTTCTCAATTAATGGTTTTCTAATTTATTTTTGACTTCTAAGTCAAGTTTTCCTAGCCTTGGTAGAACAATTATGGATCTATCATTCCAAGAATAATTTTTGGCCTACTTATGTTGGACTGAAATCTTTCATTTATCATTAGGAGAGGGGTGTAAAAATAATTTGTGACATTTGTGATTTTGTTTACTCTTATAGGCTGGTCATCTGGTGATCTGTAAATTGAAAGTTTGAACTATAGTACTTTCTCTCATATTTTGTGATCTCATCTTTCATTTTAAGTTGCCTTACATTTCACAATTGCTTACTAGTAATTCCTACAAGGAATTAGGGCCCTGAAATATTGTAGGAAATTAGAAATTGAGATGGGTCTTTTCAATTACTTTCCGTTAGCATGTTGCATGGGCCAAGGTCAGAAGTCTTGCCCTTGTTATCTGATGATGCAGATAACTGGGACCTGGTATCCTCAGACCCGTGGGTACTACAGAAGAATAATAGCTTTTACACATCATATCAGCAAAATTTGGGTATAATCAGTAAGAATGCTTCAGAAATATGGAGAAAAACACTTTGGGTCCAGCGAGTTAACACAATAAACACAGCAGCAGTGTAAAATATCTTATAGATTAGAGAAAACAATACTGTTTTTTTTTTTACTATGTGAATTCAGAAGACCTAGAATACGTAAAGGTATCACAAGTTTATAACTAAGACATTGCTTTGATACTTTTTATATTCTAATATATATTCTAAACCTAATTATTTATATTCCAATTTATTTATGGGAATAAATTTCACTTTATTTGTCAAATTATCAATTAATTCTCGTAATTCTAGAAATTTAAGATCAGCAGGTAGAAATATAAAATATATAAGTATTTATAATATAGGAAATTGTTATGCATTGTTCTATTGTGGTTAGGGTATCAAATGCAACTCTGTTTTAAAGTAATATTACATTATCTCTACCTCAGTTTTTGGTAGAGTTAGACCTAAAACTTTACCATTTGTAAACCTGGAGGCAAGAGGAAACACTGTGATTAAAACATTATTAATTTAAGGACTAATATCGAGGAGAAACCTATGGACTTCTCCAGGAGCTATGGAAATATTTGGTGATAGAAAGTCAGTACTGTAAGTTCCTGCCTGTTTGGATGGTAGACAGACCAGGATATTAGGTAATCATGCATATGAATAATTTTTTCATCTTCCTGACTTTAGCTACTTTGAAATGATAGGTATAATAAACAATTATATTTCGATAAAAATACCTTCTATTCTGAAAATTTCAGTCTGAACTGTTAATCTCTCTATGAACCCTTGTAACTAAGATTAGTTTTGTCCAGTCAGACAATCTATGCTGTCAGGGTAAGATATTCTCGTTGGTCTGTTCCTACATGGAAGAAGGGTAAAGGGTCAGGAAGACATTTGTATCAGTGAGACTTCTTTGCGAAATTTTAAGCTGCAGAAGTTTAGAAGTAGCTCTTAAGCAAGGCTTACTTTGAATCCATTAGCTCCACAAAGGTAACTCAGTTGATAAGTAAGTACTTGAAATGCCATCACCTTTGGACTTAGCTATAAAGGCTTCAAAATATGATCAAATTAAAAATGAAAACGACAAAATAGTCATTGACAAAAATTGCAAATGTGAGCAATCAACCAAACAATATAAGTTTTTGCCACTATACATAGAAATTTAGAGAAATAAGATCAATAACATTTTAGGAACAATAAGGATTCCTTTTTACAAATAGGCAACCAAGGATATATGCCTGTATAAAGGTTGCATCATTAACTACTTAAATTTAAAGGATACTACATGCTTCAGCAGCAGGTCTACCCAAGTGACAACAATACAGAGATTAACATGGCACTTGCAGAAGGATGATACAAAAATTCGTGAAATATTCCATATTTTTCATTCTTCAAATGCAATAAATGAAAAAGTTATGAAAAAGTTTATTACAAAAATACAAGTGTAACAATACATGTAATTCATAGAATTAAAGGTTAGTTTGACATCAGTGTATTAAATCTTCACTTTAGAAAGGCCCTTACATAGCATAACCTTTACAAAACTTGAAATTAGATAACATTGTCATCTTATTCCAAAGAAATAAAATCCTGTAAGGACCTAGGAAAAAAGGAATCTTAACTTTTTCTATTTGGAATGTAATCTGAAAGGACACATTTATTAATGAACCTATATATTATAAAAAAATGTAGACTTCAAAGTATTATATCTAGAAAATAATGAAATAGATTATGGACTTTATACAAACCTAGATATACTTTTTTTCAGACCAGCACCAGGAATAACTTTAGTTTCTATACTATTCATTTCAACAGATAAGTTAAAATCAAAAAAAAAAAACACAAACTCTTCAGAAATCATTATAGATGCATACAAACAACTCTTGCATACATTTTGACATCAAAGTGAGGCAATTCACGTGGAAGAATACCATGGAATCCATGAATTTTTAAATTAAAATATTGCTGTTGCTTTTTATTATGAAAATATTTGTAGGGACACAAAGGATGGAATGGCACTTTTGAAATTTAAGAAACTTAACCAAACCATTACTACGTAGGAGAATAATTTGTACAACCTTCCACAACTTCAAAGAGGTAGTGATACATACTTATCCTTTTAGCAATATCAAATGCAGTTTCTTCCAAGTTATTCTTCAGACCCGGTTTGAAAAAATGGTTCAACAGAAGAAGAGACAGCATATCTTTGCTATTTCTCTTCCCAGCAGCAAGATGCAAGGGGATCAAGAGGCCTTTAGTTTGGGGATTGTTATCTGCGTCATGATGAAGTAAGAAAGAATCCATTCTGGTATTAATCCACATAAAAGTACTATGCAGGGGTGCCAAGCCATTCACAGTTATTGCATGAATATCTGCCTTGAGCTGCCAACTCATGGACAATGTCTACATGTCCACTCTAGGCTTCCCGATGAAGAGGAGTATACTTATCCTCATTCCTGGTATTCATATGAGAGGCCTTTTTGAAAAGGAATCTCCGCACTGCAGTAAGCCCAAAGAAGAAATTTGCTTGCATTCTTCTCCATTATTTTCTTGCAATTGATACCATTCCTCACGTTTTCATCTAGTTGATTGTCTTCATCAGAATTGCCTAACCAGAGACTTTGAGTACCAGTGGGAATGAGGTGTCCATGTATTTCCCCAAGAGTTCACATTGGTTGAACTGGTCAGAAAAATCTGGTGAATTTCCTGCATGTTTTTTCACCATGATTTATTTTCTCTTTTTTGATTTTTACTATTTTAAATTATTCTAACTGGAGAGTAGGTAATTGATAGAGAGCAGAGGAAAGACTTTCCTTTGTATTCAAATGCACAGACTGAAAATTAGGACCAGTGATTTCTTCATGTGCAGATTATTCTAGGAATGAGAAAATAGGAAACTACGTAATATGATTTGAGAAATACAATGATATAGTGTAAGAGAAGTCACTATTCAATATATGAGCTTTAAGAGATTTCTAATACATCCATTATTTATTGGTACTCAACATTAGAAAAAAATGTATAATGCAGTAGTAAAATAGAAGTCCTTTGCATGACTACTTAAATACCTTGTTTTTTTGTTTGTTTTTTGTTTTTTGTTTTTTTTATTGTGAAAATACTCTACAGAGGGGTTAAAATTACATGGGCAAGATAGTGAGTACATTTCTTATCAAGCATTTTAGCCTCCTCCTTTGTTTACCTTTCCCATCCCTTCCCAGCCTCACCTAGACCCCCACCGAATCCTCCCCCCTCCGCACCAAAGTTGTAAAGTTCATTTTCGACGTGACAACATGTACTTATCATTTTGGCAACGGGTCCACTTGTATCCTTATTTAAATGACTTGTTTTTCCCCTCCCCCTCCACAAATTATACCAACATCTAAAACAGTGAAAGCAGGGGTTATCCTATGAGGGAGGGACATACAAAGCAACAAAGAAATAATCTTATAAATACGTAGGAAACAAATGCATGAAAGAAAAAAAAATTAAATACGTATCTTAGGGTTCATTTACCTAACTTCACCTGATCTGACCTTTTCTGTTGACTCATACATATACTAGATATTGCAAATAAGAGAAACCATGGAACCTATGGGAAACTATGTTTCTTTGGGCTTGGATTACTTCACTTAATATAAGCTTTTCCAAGCCTTTCCATTTCCTAACAAATGGGGCAATGTCATTCTTTCTGACGGAGGCATAGAATTCCATTGTGTATATATATCACATTTTCTTGATCCATTCATCTACTGAGGGGCATCTGGGTTGGTTCCATATCTTAGCTATGGTAAATAATGCTGCAATAAACATAGTTGTGCTGGTAGCTTTAGTTTGGTCTTGTTTGTAAACATTTGGGTAAATGCCCAAAAGTGGGATTGCTGGGTCATAAGGGAGCTCTATGTGGAGTCTTTTGAGGAACCTCCATACTACTTTCGAAAGTGGTTGAACAAGTTTACATTCCCACCAACAATGCAGTAAGGTTCCCTTCTGTCCACACCCCCTACAGCATCTGTTGTTATTAGAGTTCTTGATTTTTGCCATTCTAACTGGGGTGAGGTGGTATCACAATGTCGTTTTGATTTGCATGTCTTTTATTGCTAGGGAGGTTGAGCATTTCTTCATGTGTCTATTGGCTATCCATCTTTCTTCTTCAGAGAAGTTTCTCTTTAAGTCTTTATCCCACTTATGTATGGGGCAGTTGTTTCTTTGAGGATTTGCTGTTGGGGGATTTAATTTTTTGAGTTCCAAGTATATTTTAGATAGGAGACCCTTGTCCGTTGTACAGATAGTAAAGATCTTCTCCCAATCCCTAGGCTTTCTATTGATCTTGCTAGCTATGTCCTTTGCCATGCAGAAGCTCTGCAACTTCATGTAATCCCATTTGTTCAATCTTTCTTTAATTTCTTGTGTTTCTGGGTCTCTATTAAGAAAATGTTGGCCTGCACCAAAGAGACCTAGGGTTTCTCATATTCCATCCTGTAATGTTTTCAGAATAGACGTCTGCTTTGAATCCGAGGTCTTTGATCCATTTGGAGTTGATTCTGGTGCAGGGTGATAGATAAGGATCTAGCATTAGTTTTCTACAAGTAGTTAACCAATTTTGCAAGCTCCATTTAGTGAAGAGGCTGTCTTTCCTCTATTCTAATTTTTTAGCTCCCTTTTGAAAGATTAGATGTCTATAGGTGGGTAGGTTCTTTTCTGGGATTTCAATTCTATTCCATCCGTCCTGAGGTCTGTTCTTGTGCCAGAACCAAGCTGTTTTGATTACTATAGCTTTATAGTAGAGTTTGAAATTTGGTATTGATATTTCTCCAGTAATGTTCTTTCTGTTGAGGAGCGTTTTTGCTATTCGGGGTCTTTTGTTGTTCCATATGAATTTTTGGATTGCCTCTTCTATTTCCTTGAAGAATGAGGTTGGAATTTTGATAGGTATCGCATTGAATTTGTAGATAGCCTTGGGAATTATTGCCATTTCCACGATGTTAATCTTTCCAATCCAGGAGCATGGAAGTTTTGACCATTTTCAAAGTTCTGGTTTGATTTCCTTTTTCAAGCTTTTAAAGTTTTCTTCATAGAGGTCCTTCACTTCTTTGGTTAAGTTAATTGCTAGGTGTTTTATTTTTTCTGGGGCTATTACAAATGGAGTTACTTTCCTAATTTCAGCCACACTTTTCTCATTGTTGGCATACAGAAAAGCCATTGATTTTGGGGGTTGAATTTTATTTCCTGCTACTTTGCCAAAGTTTTGAATCAACTTGAGTAAATTGAGAATGGAGTCTGTGGGATTCTTTAAATACAAGATCATATCATCTGCAAAGTGGGAGAGGTTTATTTCTTCTTTCCCTATTTGGATCACCTTTATGTCTGTATCTTTCCTTATTGCTGTAGCTAGGCATTCTAATAATATGTTGAAAAGAAGTAGAGAGAGTGGACATCCTTGTATCCTTGTCTTGTTCCTGAGTTAAGAGGAAATGGCTTTAGTTTTTAAATATTAATTATAATGCTGGCTGCAGGTTTGTCATATACAGCCTTTATTGTATTGAGGAATGTTCCATGGATTCCCAATTTTTCCAAAACCTTCATCTTAAAGGGATGTTTCATCTTGATGAATGCTTTTTCTGCATCTATTGAGATAACCATGTGGTTCTTATCTTTGCTGCTGTTGATGTGATGAATAATATCAATTGATTTGAATATTTTGAACCAGCTTTGCATTCCTGAAATGAATCCTGTCTGAACATGGTGTATGGTTTTTTGCATGAATTGTTGAAGTCGATTGGCCAAAATTTTGTTGAGAAGTTTTGCATCAATGTTCATCAAAGATATGGGTCTATAGTACTCTTTCTTTGATGAGTCCTTGCCTGGTTTGGGGTTGAGGGTTATGATGGCTTCATAGAATGTGTTTGGTAGTGAACTTTATCTTTCAATTTTATTGAAGAGTTGGAGGAGTATTTTTGTGAGGTCTGTTTTGAAGGCCTTGTAGAATTCCACTGTAAACCCATCTGGTCCTGGACTTTTATTACCTGGGAGGTCTTTCATTGCTGTTTCTATTTCAATGCTTGAGAGGAGCCTGTTAAGATGGTTTAACTAATCTTGGTTTAGTTTTGGCATGTCAATATTTGCTAGGAAAAGTTCCATTAATGCCAAGTTCCCAAACTTATTATCATAAAGATTTGCGAAGTATTCCCTTATAATTTTCTGAATCTTGGTTGTTTTTGTGGTGATGTTTCCATTCAAATCTCTGAGTTTATTTATTTGGGTTTCTTGTCTTCTTTTACTGATAAGATTTGATAAAAGTCTGTCAATTTTGTTAAGTTTTTCGAACAACCAACTCTTAGTTTTGTTGATTCTTTCTATAGTTTTTTTGGATTCTAATTCATTTAATTCTGATTTAATTTTAATTATTTCTTTCTGTTTACTGGATTGGGGTTTATCTTGCTGCTCTTTTTCAAGGAGGTTCTGATGTCTCATTAAATTGTTGGTTTCAGAACTCTCCAATTTGTTGAGGCTATAAACTTTCCTCTGAGTACTGCCTTATCTGTGTCCCAGTGGACCTGGTAATATGTGTGCTCATTTTTGTTGAATAGCATGAACATTTGAATTTCTTTTCTAGTATCTTCCTTTACACACTCTTGATGAAGCAGTGTGTTGTTCAGCCTCCATGTGTGACCATACTTTCTTTGTTGGATTTTAGTGTTGAGTTCTAATTTTATTCCCTTGTGGTCAGAGAGAATGCAAGGTATAAATACAATGTTTCTGAATTTGGACAAGTTTGCTTTGTGGCCTAAAATGTGGTCTATTTTAGAAATTGTTCCATGTTCTGCTGAGAAAAACGTGTATTCTTATGATGCTGAGTGAAATATTTGGCAGATGTCTGTTAAATCTAGTTGATCTATGTAGTTATTTAGATCTGTGGTTTCTTTCTTGAGTTTTTTTCCGAGTTGATCTATCTATTGGGGAGAGTGGTGTTTTAAAATACCCAACAATTAATGTATTTGGATCTTTGTGGGATTTGAAGGAAAGTAGTGTATCTTGGATAAATTTGGGTGCTCCGTTGTTTGGCGAATAGCTATTTAGAATTGTAGTATCCTCCTGAAGGAAAAAAAATCCCTTAATTAGTATGTAGATATTCTTTATCTCTTCTCACAAATTTTAATTTGAAGTCTATTTTATCTGATATTAGGATTGCAACTCCTGCCTATTTAAGGGGGCCGTTTGCTTGGTAGATTTTGTTCCTGCATTTAATATTGAAAATGTGTTTGTTTTTAAGGGAAAGACGTGACTCCTGAAGGCAGGACATAGAAGGATCTTGTTTTTTAATCCAACAAGACAGTCTATGTCCCTTAATTGGAGAGTTAAGTCCGTTAATGTTGAGAGATAGGACTGAGAGTTATTTGGGAGTTCTTGCCATGTTTTCAACCTTCTTGCAGGATGCGAAAACTGGGTTCTTTCTATGGTTCTTGGATTCTCAGTTTGGGTGCTGTTTATTGGCCTTTATTGTGTTCTTTTTGGTTTTCTATGTGTAGGACATCTTTAAGAATCTTTTGTAGGACTGGCTTGGTGGAGATGTATTGTTTCAATTATTCTTTGCTATGGGAGATTTTTATTTGGCCTTAGCTGGGTACAGTATTCTTGGTTGAAAGTTGTTTGTTTTTAGGGCATGGTATACATCATTCCAGGCTCTTCTTGCTTTGATTGTCTCTGCTGAGAAATCTGAGTCGATTCTACTTGGTTTCCCTTTATAGGTGATTAATCTTTTCTCCTTGACATCGTTAAGGACCATTTCCTTTGTTTGAATTGATCCTGTGTGGATTATAATGAGACGGTGGGATGTCCTATTCTGATCTGGTCTATTTAGAGTTCTAAAAGCTTCTTGTATCTGAATAAGCCTATCTTTTTGTATGTTTGGGAAGTTTTCTGCTAGGATCCTGTTACACAAATTTCCCAACCATTAACTTCCGTTTCTAGGTGCTCCTCTACACCCATTTTCCTTACATTAGGCCTTCTGATGGTGTCTTCCATGTGTTGGATAGATCTATCATACTTCTTGGACTTGTCTTGGATGGTTGTATTTTCTTTCTCTATAATATCTAGGCTGTCTTCACTCCCCGAGATTCAACCTTCTGCATGGTTTAACCTGCTATCAAGACTTCCTTCTTTGTTTTTTTTATTTCTTTTCCTTCTAATTGGTCAGCTTTTTGGCTTCAAATCTTTTTTGAAACTTTGTTTTAGATCTTGTATGAACTTCTTTACTTCCTTAATTTGGTGTTCAGTGTTTATACTCAAATCCCTTAGTTGGTTCATTATCGTTTCCGTGGACTTCCATTCCTCAGTTGGGTTCGGTTCAGCATTCCCTTTGTGGTCTCCCTGACTTCCTTCAGTTCTTTGTTAATGGATCCCATGAATGCCTTTAGTGATCTTTGTGTATACTCATCCTGCTCTCTCAATTCCTGTATTACTCTTTGCTTAGCTTCCTCCCATTCATGCCATTCCCGTAGTTTTCTGTGAGTGTTCTCAGCCTGATAAGGCCATTCCTGACTTTCTCTTTGAGTATTCTCAAGCTGCTCATGCAAATCCTGTATCAGTTTTTGAGTAACTTCCTCACCCTCATGATTTTCCTGTATAAACCTTTGGATTGCCTCTTCTCTCTCCCTATCACGCTCAAACAGTGTCCTTTGTGGGTTGTCAATCTTTTCTTGCATTGACCTTTTGTTTGCTTCCATTGACATTTGTTTGCCTCCTGTCCCTCCCTATCAAACTCATACAGAGTCCATTGTATGTTTTCAATCTTTTCATTTATCATGTTTGCCAGCAGTGTTTGTAGAGATATTTGGGAACTCTCTTCTGGATTATTCATTACCTCTTCTGTCCCTGATTATCATGAGTTGAGTTGAGATACCGAACTTGCCATTTTTCTTGTGTTTTTCCGGCTTACTCTGCCTATTTGGGATGAAAATAACACCAGTTTCCTGCTAGAACACTATCTTAAGGCAAGCATCAATCAACGTCTGTATTTGCACAGTCAATAGTCTGCAGATACAATCTAGTTCAATAAATACATCTATTCAACATCAAACAACTATATATTAATACACTAAGAACCGCAAGGAATTTGGTAAATCAGAAATTATTAGGTTTAGGAAGAGATGTGGGTAAAAAATAGGAATAGAGTGATGTTGGAAAGCACAGGGAGAGTTAACTAAGTCCTAATCTCAAAGCAGGAAATAGTTTGGATAGGATGAAAGCAGAGAGAGAGAAAAAAAGAAGACAGAGAAAGGGAACAAAAAGAGACCAGAAAAAATAGAAAAGTAAGAATTAAAATATTATGCAGTTCGAAGACAAACTATTCAGGGAAGAATGTGAATATAGTGAGAGAAGGGGAGGGATATAAAGGAGATGTGAAAAACTTAAAAATAATAATACTTAAAATATTATATAGCTATAAAGTGGTAATAATGCTATTAAGGAATGTAAGTCTAAGAGGTTTGGAATTGAGTAGTAAATTTGTGGATTAAGTGTGTACACAATGGGGGATAAGGTCTAATAATCGACTACGGGTTTATCTGAAGATGAACAGAACAACAATTAAGTCACATAAAGAATGAAAGAGAAGAAATGTTGAAAAGGATAAGAAAGAAAGAAAAAAATCAGAAGTTCAGTAGAGATAAACAAAAAACAGAAAAAAAATCAAGAAAAATGCACACACATATTTACTCCTAAAATAAAATTCTCAGAGGAAAAAAAAGGTACTAGAAAACAATTGTTTTTTCAAAAAAGGTAAAAATTAAAGATTAAAAAAAATTTTAGAAAAAAATTTTGTTTATAAAAGGTACAAAAAAAAGTTCTTTGATTTTTTGGGGATGGGTGGGAAAAATCCTGTATCTCCCTTGTGACCTTAACCAGCCTCTTGTTGGAGTCTCTGGTCTGCTTGTGTTCCTGTGGCTTGGTTGGTTTCTTAAGTCAGTTTGTTTGAACAGGCAGAAAAATGCTCTGCTTTACCCAGGGTTTTGCGATCCTTTTCCCAGGATAGTTCAATGAGAGGCAGATCTGCTTTGAGTATCACAAAAGAGGGATATGGCTTTTTCCTCAAGTTTGGAGATGCTGTGATGAGGCTAGGTTCTGGGTAGAGTTGAGGCCTTTCAGCAAACTGTAGCTTTTCCCGGGGGCTGGTTCGTGAGAAACTCACAGTGCTCAGCCTGGAGCCATTCTCAGAGTTTCTGGTTACTGAATTTCAATCGATTATCAAGGCTGCTAAAAGGAGGGGCAAACTGTGGCTCTGATTATCCAGTGAAGAAAGCCACTCCTGGGGCTGGTGCCGAGCTGGGTGCTTTTCCCTGTGTGGAGCTGTCTGACAGGTCAGTTAGTTTCTTGTGACCTGCTAAATGACTCTAGATTTCTTCCAAGGCCTGAGTTGGAGAGTGAGGATGTTAGGCTTCTACTCACGCTGAGTCTTGGTTCCTGGGTCATCTCTGGTCTGCAAACTGCAGGATGAAGATGTTTGCTCCTTGTCGATTCTTGCTGGTGTTGAGTAGAATCCGCTCGCCCGCCGCGTCTGGCTCCTTCATCCCAGACTCTCTGTGATTCAGGTATGGCAACTGAGGCCGCCGCCGCCACTGCTGCTTCCACGGAGGTGGCTGCTGGCAGTGGTCAGAGCTTTCTCCTTGCCTGCATTTTCCCTCTCTGGCCTAACTCTCTGTCCTGTGAAGGCATTCTTGGTGAATTCTCTGGCTTAGGACTGTTCACTGGAACTATAAAACTGCTTTCTATTCGAAAAGTTGTTTAATGTCTATCTTCTCCTCCGCCATCTTCCAATTCCTTGTTTTTTTAAAGACACGTTATCATCTAAAAAAGTAAGCCTGTCTATTGTCTTCTGTTGATTTTGATGATTGAAGATGCTTAATGACAAGTCAAAATGTGTTAGTAGTCCTTTGATATTAATTGTTTCATTTTTTCCTCTTGGAGAATATAATGATCACAGCAATAGTTCAGAATCACCAATCAACAGTTTAGCATCATGCTGCCAGTGCTAGTGGATCACCAGTAAGTAATCCTCGATACCATTTTCCACAAATTTTTGTCACAGATACAATCAGCCTGCCTTCTCTAGCTGCTTTCCTAGCCTGGACCTATTTATTCCTTCATTGTGCAGGAAAGTTGTGATTCAACTGATTTCAGTCAGATCTGTTCCTAGATTTATCAAGGATTTAGATTCTATTTTTAAAATTTGTTGTGGGGCCTGAACTCTGGGCTCGGGCACCGTCCGTGAGCTCTTCAAATCAAGGCAAGTGCTCTACCACTTGAGGCACAGCAGCACTTCTGGATGGTTCTGTTTATGTGGTTCTGGTTTGGGAAATGCCAGAGAAGAAAGTGAAATGATGCAACCAAACAAATGAAAGCGAAATAGATTAGGATAATTATGGAGCAACCATATTGTCTATGAGAATCATGAAAGAGAGAGAGGACAAGAGATACAGATGTGCAATGACTTAGCTAGCCACAAAATCCATGTTTCTGATCAATTTACAAACAATACAATTTTATTTTTTTATTTGATAAAAGAGATGGGAATAGAGTTTATATATTTACTTGAAATTGGTAAATATATTTTTAGTAGCCTACAAGAATCTTAATCCTTGGCCTGGGAAGGTGGCTCAGTGGTAGAGAGCTTTTCTTGCAGCTTACTACAGTGCAGAGACCACTTTCTGAAAAGGCCACTCATATGAATACTAGGGATGAGGATGAGTATACCCCTCTTCATCGGGAAGCCTATACTGGACACTTAGACATTGTCCATGAGTTAGTAGCTCAAGGAAGATATGCACGCAATTACTGTGAATGGCTGGACACCCCAGCACAGTGCTTATATGTGGAACATATTGCAACAGCACACACACACACACACACACACACACACACACACACACACACACACACACACACACACATACACACACAGTTCATCAGATTTCTTCTTAAGTAATTTTTGTGTATGGTCTTAAGAAGAAATTTACATTACTAACGAATTTCTGGCAGGACAATATAATCACTGTACATCTTGCTTCTATACTCTCAGTTTTAAATTACTATCTAAGTATGTGCATTAGATAAGAATAAGAAAAAGTAGGAGCCACAACGGTGGCTCAGGTCTTTAAACCTAGCTAATCAGAAAGATAAAATCTTATGACTATGGTTTGAAAGCAGACCATGAAAAAAAAAGTCCATTAGATTCTGGTTTGAAAGTAACCAGCAAAAGCTAGAAATGGAGCTGTGGTACAAGGAGTAAGATGCTAGCCTTGAGATAACTAAAACAAAACAAAAAAAATTCTGGTACAGAGTCAGGCCCTGAATTCAAGCTCTAGTATTTGTACTAATCTAATGAAAGAATGAATTAGTTAATTAATTACCTAAAATAAATTAAGTGATCACATGTGGAGTGGCAGGTAAAATGTAACAACCATGGTGACTGGATTATGTATTATTTTGTAATAAGGCAAATTATCATTTGCCGTAATCACTAATATTTTAATTGAACTTTTTTGTACAATAAACCCTGAATTTCGCATGTGTGTATATGTGTGTGTACATGTGCACACATGTGTGTTTATATGTGTGTGTGTGTGTGTTGTTGCAATGTTGGTTGCCAATATGAACAGGGAGAGGCCGAGAAGAGCTGTGTTGCAATGTTTTTTTAATTTATCAGTGTTCTGTCCTGTCATTTCAGTGGAACCACCCTTCTGTACATTTTATTTGTTAAATAACATCATCATTATTAAAACATTTACAAAATTAAGTTAGATATAAGAGATCATTTTCAGCTCTTAGTATATGTTAGGTAAAAAGATACACATATAATTAGGTAGTAAGTTATTGCTATAACATGAGTGTCAGTACAAAATATGTATTTGACCTCCTAAATTGGTTATACTTTTAAGATATACTCATGGAGTGATTTTGACCGACTTGACCAAACAGTTATTACTCTCTGGTTATTCCTGTGAAACTCAAGGTGGATATACTCTTCCGGATTTCTGTTGAAAATAACTTTCTTTGTAAGATCGTATCTATTCACACTAAGATAATAAACCCCATATTTCTTAGGTTTGAATATCCCATCAGATTGACTTTAAATCAGTATTGTGGCTATGCTTGTTAGATATATATTTCAAAACAAACAAACAAACAAAAGCATGAGTCACCTCCAGATTGTGGATTAATTTGTAGTTGTTTTGTACATACAAAGGTTTCTTCATTAATAGTTTTTTTTGTGGGAGTAACTATGACAACTTTAACAAATAAAGCTTTTTGAATATCTTTTCCAATTTAACATCCCAGAGCGAGTCTTGCAATTTCTGAAAACCCTTTAAATACTAGTATTATTACTAGTATTTATTATTATTATCATTAAATACTAGTATTTTAGTTCATTGACTATACAGCTAAAGACACTTCTGAAACAAATATTGTTAAGATCTGAAAATGTAAGTGGGCATATAGGCTTTTTTTGCATCATTTTATGAAAAGTCAGTTTTTTTTCGAAACTAAAAGAAATAGAATAAAAAATGTAAGTGAATTGGGTAACATACTTATTAGTATAATTTTGTTTTCTATTAGCACAGTCCTTTGAAGGTATATGATGCAGTTAAATTAATTTTTGTGTCACTGTGCTTGTTATTTTTTGACTCTTTGAAGTTATGAGAGTGAATTTTTATTATAAATAAAGGTCTTTTATAATGATCAGGATTAATCTTGTGTTTTGTGTTCTACTCCCAAGAAAATGAGTTATTTTCAAGTGTTAATAGTTTATAATTGAATCTTGAGTATCATAAGAAATTTTGAAAAAATGTGGTAGTATTGATGTCTTTTGTTTGGGGAGAGGGGGTCTGGTAGTGGGGTTTGAACTTTTCCCTCAGCTCTTCAGCTCAAGGCTAGCGCTCGACCAATTAAGCCACAGCGTCACTTTCGGCTTGTTTCTTTTTGCTTGTTTGGTGCTGAGGAATCGAACCAAGGGCATCATGCATGCAAAGCAAGCGCTCTACCACTAAGCCACCTTCCCAGCCCTTCACGTCTTTTTAAACCAATTGTATTCAGAAGTTGGAAAGTCTTTAATTCATTCTTAGGTCTTGGTGTCTATGATTTTTTATCCTCTCGTTCCTAACATTAATGATAATTCAGAGTGCATTGTTGGGTATAGGAAAGGTAAAATATTTATCTAGGGTCAAAGGTGATTTTTATATCAGTCTTGCTTTAATGGCATTTTAAAGTAGTAACTTTCTCTTAAAATATTGGGTATAAAAAGCAATCAAAATACTTCGAATGATAAACAATTTAGTTTAGCTACAATGTGGAAATGATTGGTCCATAAGACATGCAGTCTGTTTCCATCAGGAATTGGGGAGGTCATTCTTTCAGTAAGACTGTGTTAAAGAGAAATAGGATCCAGGCAGTGCAGTGTTGAGTGAAGGGGTAAAATATGATTTCTATTACTTTGAGCTAGAAATCAAGAATCTTATACTTTAGCAGTTCCTTTCACCAGGGAGGTATGCATTGATTATGAACTTTGAGTTTTCATATTACAGTTCCCTATTTTCTAACAATGTTAAAGAGAAATATTATGAGTGTACACAATAATTCTGGAAAATTTTCCTATTATTTGTAGACTAAGTGCTGGTATTTTAGTCATAAAATAGAATGTGGCTTATTTGATACAGTAGGAGATGAACCTCAGGGTAACACTTACAATGTGTGCAATGTTGTAGTAGTAATTACAACTCTGTAGACTTCAATGTCATCATCTGATAATTAAAAATGTAAGTAGTTCCACTTTATGCAATTATTGTGAGGATTAAATTAGATACAATTGGTAAAGTACTTGGAAAAACAATTAGCATTTGGTACATTCTACCTGTTATTTTACGATGTGATGAATTCTAACATTTTTACGTTGATTCTATATGTGCAATGTCATGTATTAATATTCATTGCATTGATCACTTTTCTGTCACTATGATGAACATAAGTGCGAAGAAAATTTCTGAGGAGGAAACTATTATATTGACTCATGGTTTCAGATCAAATGTCTCCATTGTTTTTAATCATATTTTTCTTATCTTAACTAGTTGTACATGGGAATTTCCATTCAATAAATGACTTTTTTAAGTATAATGGATCTTTATATAACTTTTCCCTGCCCTTCCAAACCTCACCACACTTTAATTTTTTCTAGTTTCATATTATTTGCATTAAATATAATGTCTTCACTCTTACTCCATAACTGTCTTTATTCCTTCCCTTTGACTTCCCCTCACATCTTCCAAGTGATAGTTGCCCAGTATTCATTTTGTTGGATTAAAAGTTCAATTTTATAAGAAAATACACCATTTAAGTGCTCCTGTGCAAATAGCATGATTTGGTTACTATTGTTGTGTAAACTTGTATAAAGTTCTAGCTTCCAAATATGAGATAGAACATGGGTCCTTTGTGTGTCTGGCTCTGACTTCGTTTGCTTAACATATTTTTAGATCTATCCATTTCTTTGCAAATAATGTAACAGTCCTCATAATGGATAGGGGCAATCCAATTCTGTATATATCACACACATTCTCCAACCATCACTCTGCCAAAGGGCATCTTGGCTGTTTTCATAACTTGGTTATGGTGAATAGTGCAGTAATGAACATGGTTGTGAAAGTGATTTTGCTGTAACATTTTAGAAGAATTCATCAATATCATTCTGGGAGCAATCATCTAGCCAGTTTTAAAGAATAAGCACATCCCTCCCTTCATCTTCATTACAACGTATTGCAAGTCCTCAAAAACACACTACCTCATACAGGCCTCAATAAGCTAAAACCACACTGTGCCCATATTCTGTCAATACATATTTAATAATTGTACATATAATTTAGTGAGAACCTTCTATGTAATTTCCTAATGTGGGAATGAGAGATATAACAACAGAGTAAAATAAGAAATCTGCATTTTAATTAGCTATAATCATATTTAAAATCTTTTTCAACTCTAACTCACAACCTCGCTTATTTTTATTTTAATCTTTATTTAATTACTTCATCTATCGCTTAAATTATAACAGGTGAGTTAAATACAAAGGCAAAAAGTGTGGTTTGATTTTGACAATCATGTGTGAGGATGCACAATATGAGCAAATAGATGGATCGGAATTAATAGCAATTATCCAGTTTGTTAAAGTAGAGATGGTTTGCCCAAACTGATTCAAATTTCATTCAATAAAAAGAAACGTGTAACAATTTCCTTTGTTTGCTCCTATTAACTTTTGTTGCCATTTTATTTTATAATGAAGGATGATTCTATATATCTACTGTAGACACAATAATATGTTAAAATATTTCTATCCGTATATATTGATATATACACACACATATATACCGAAGGGTACAATGATAATTTATAACTTCTGTAACTATACAATTTACTAAATTGTTAAAAACATCGACAGCTCATGCCCCGAATCCTGGTTACTCAGCAGGCTCAGATCTGATGAACATGGTTTAAAGCCATCCTGAGCAGGAATGTCCATGAGCTTCTTCTCTCCATACAACCAACAGAAAATCAGAATTGGAACTGTAGCTCCAAGTAATAGAGTGGTAGCCTTGAGAAAAAAAGCTCACGGACATCAGCCACGCTCTTAGTTCAAGAACTACAATCTACCCAAAACAATCTATTTAATTTACACCTGTGAAAGGAGAGTATTTCCATCACCCAAATGCACATCCATGCTCATTTGCAAGGTAACTGTGTTTTGTCTGAAGTACCAATAAACATTATCACTAAAGTAGAAAGCATTGGAACGTGGGTTAATTCTCTCTCATGGATTTTTCCCCACTCAAATACTCAAGTCTTACAATTATTCAAATTATTTATAATCATAACTTTTATATTCAATACACCTAATATTACAGTTTGAATTCAGTGTCTTGTGCCCACTAACTGGGTGTTCTTACCACTTTACCCTGTGCCCAGCCCTAAATTATCCCGATTATTTTTTCAGATAGAAACTGGCTTCCTACTTGTGTATTATCTTGGTCTTATTCCACTTTATGTTATTATTCCTGGAATTAAGAATAACAAGTGCATGGTATTATGTACAGATCTTTCTGTCTAGTATGGGCTTTAGCCACTGTTCTCACAACAGTGCACTCCCATGTAGTCAGGATTTTCATAAGCTTGTCATAGCTGATTTTTTTTTTAAATCTTTCATTTCCTGCAAGTTCTTGAGTACTGAATTAATTTGTGTTTTCTTGGGTTGTTTTGTTTCATTTGAATGTATGTGTTGAGTTGTTCTTCACTTTTCCTTTTGTTTCTTTCCTTCAATTTCTTACCTAAAGTGCTGAGAAACCGATTCTTCTTTCTCAAGATAGTCAGGGTGAACATTATTTATTCCAAAGCAATTTCAGTAACATTTAAAAACCTTCATATCTATGAATGGTGTACAAATGCTAAGCACTGAAAAGGGTGATTTTACTTTCACGGCAGTCTTTGGCATCACAGACAGATCATGAAATATATGAAGATAATATAACTACAGATGCATGCCAGGAGGAGAAAAACCTATTATTAATTGTTTGACAGAGGCTTCCCTTTTAGTGAAAAAAATATATTGCTTGATGCAGGATTTAAGAAAATCATATTGCTAGGAGGAACCTAAACAATCATCTAATACTATAGATTCAGAGTGATGAATTGAATTCCTGATTAATTTACTTTTGGGTCAAATAAAAGCAGGCTTCCAAAAAGAGAGTAGATTTTAGAGAAACATGATGAATTTTATGTAAATAGGTCCTTAGCTGATTTTGTTAATTTGTAAACTAATACAGGAAAATAAAGTACAGCTTCTTTTCTCTCTTCATTCCTTTTCCCTTTAGAGTTTAACTCTTCTTTCTCTTATTCTTTGGGAATTAATTATCATATTCCTATTACAAATTCTTAAAATTGAAACAGGTATATACAATGCTTCATTTTCTATTTTATTTTTTCCCATTTTCACTGACTTTTGGTCCAAACTATTATATGGATTAAAAAGAAACTTGACTCAGGAGTCTTTTGAGGAACCTCCATACTACTTTTCAAAATGGTTGAACAAGTTTACACTCCCACCAAGAATGCAGCAAAGTTCCCTTCTCTCCACATCCCCTGAAGCATCTGTTCTTATTAGAGTTCTTGATATAGCCATTCTAACTGGGTGAGGTGGTATCTCAATGTTGTTTTTGTTTGCATTTCTTTTATGGCTAGGGAAGTTGAGTATTTCTTCATGTGTCTATTTGCCATCCTTCTTTCCTCTTCAGAGAAGTTTCTCTTTAAGACTTTAGCTAGACAGTTTTTGTCCTTCCACTCCACAAATTATACCAACATCAAATACAGTGAAAGCAAGGGTTATACTGTGGGGGAGAGACATTAGTTGTTATGTCAGAAAAGGAACTTTACAACTTTGGCGGGAGGGAGTTGGGGCGGGGTAAAGATCAGATTGGGGGAGGTAGGAGGACTATGGGAATGAATGGGAAGGGGAAACAAACAGGAGACAACAATGCTTGATAAGAAAGGTACTGTTATCTTGCCCATGTAGTTGTAAATCCTCACAACAAAAAGTAAGAAAGAATATAATAACCAAAAAAAAAAAAAAAAAGAAATGTACTCATTACCTTGTCCATGTAACTGTAACCCTCTTTACAGTATTTTCACAAAAAAAAACAATTATAAAAAAAGAAGAAAAAAAGACTTTAGCTCACTTATTTATTGGGCAGTTGTTTCTTTGAAGATTTGTTGTTGGGGAATTCAATTTTTTGAGTTCCAAGTATATTTTAGATATGAGATCCTTGTCCGTTGTATGGCCAGTGAAGATCTTCTCCCAATCTGGGCTTTCTCTTGATCGTGCCAAGTAGGTTATTTTCCATGCAGAAGCTATGCAATTTCATGCAATCCCATTTGTCCAACATTTATTTAAATTGTTGTGTTTCTCGGTAACTATTAAGAGAATTTCAGCCTGTGCCAAGGAGACCTATGGTAGCTCCTATTCTGTCCTGTAATGTTTTGAGAGTTTCTGCGTTGACCCCGAGGTCTTTGAAGTATTTGTAGTTGATTCTGCTGCAGGGTGATATATAAGGATCTAGCTTTAGCTTTTTACAAGTAGTTAACCAATTTTGCCAGCACCATTTACTGAAGAGGCTGTCTTTCTTCCATTCTAGTTTTTTAGCTCCATTACAGGATTAAGTGGCTATAAGTCTGTGAGTTCATTTCTGATTTCTCAAATCTATTCCATTGGTCCTGAGGTCTGTTCTTGTGTCAGTACCAAGCTGTTTTGATAACTACGGCTTTGTAGTAGTGTATGAAATTTGGTACTGATATTCCTCCTGCAGTGTTCTTTCTGTTGAGGATCGTTTTATTTATTTGGGGTCTTTTATTGTTCCATATGAATTTTTGGATTTCTTTTTCTATTTCGTGGAAAAATAAGGATGGGATTTTGATAGGTATCGCATTGAATTTGTATATAGCCTTGGGAGGTATTTCCATTTTCAAGATGTTGATCCTTCCAATCCAGGAGCATGGGAGGTTTTTCCACTTCCTAAGTTGTGTTTTGATTTCCTTTTTCAGGTTTTTAAAGTTTTCGTCATAAAGATTCTTCACTTCTTTGATTAAGTAAATTTCTACGTATTTTATATTTTGTTATTTTGTGTGGCTATTTTGAATGGAGTTGCCTTCCTGATTTCACCCATGCTTTACTCAGTGTTGTCATACAGATAAGCCATTGATTATTGAGGGTTAATTTTATACCCTGCTTCTTTGCCAAAGTTTTGAATCAGCTTCAGTAATTTGGAAGTGGAGGCCATGGCATTCTTTAAATAGAAAATCATGTCATCTGCAAAGAGTTTTACTTCATCTTTCCCCATTTGGAACCCCTTTGTGTTTCCATCTTCTCTTATTGCGGTAGCTAGGCATTCTTATACTAAGTTGAAGAGAAGTGGAGAGAATGGACATCCTTGTCTCATTCCTGAGTTAAGAGGAAATGGCTTTATTTTTCCACCATTAAGTATAATGCTGGCTCTAGGTTTGTCATATACAGCTTTTATTGTATTGAGTAATATTTCCTGGATTCCTAATTTTTTCAGTCCCATCATCATAAAGGGTTTGATGCATCTTGTCAAATGCTTTTTCTGCATCTGTTGAGATAACCATGTGGTTCTTATCCTTGCTCTTTGTTGATGTGATGAGTTATATTAATTGATTGTGTATATTGAACTAGCTTTGCATCCCTGAAATGAAACCTGTTAGAATGTGATGTATGATTTTTTGGATGACTTTTTGAAGTTCATTGACCAAAATTTTGTGGAGAAATATTGCATCAATATTCATCAGAGAAATGGGTCTATAGTTCTCTTTATTTAATGAGTCCCTGCCTGTATTTGGAATAAGGGTTATTATGGATTCATAGAATGAGTTCTGTAGTGAATTTTCCCTTTCAATTTCATTGAAGAGTTGGAGGATTATTGGTTTGTGCTCTGCTTTGAAGGACTTGTAGAATTCCGCTGTAAATCCATCTGGTTCTGGGCTTTTCTTCGATAGGAGGTCTCTTAAGGCTGTTTCTATTTCAATCCTTGATATGGGCCTGTTAAGATGGTTTATCTCATTTTAGTTTATTTTTGGCATGTCCATATTTGCTAGGAAAAGGTCCATTTATGCCAAGTTCTCAAACTTATTAATATAACGGTTTGAGAAGCATTCCCTTATAATTTTCTGAATCTTGTTGTTTCTTTGGTGATGTTTCCATTCTCATCTCTGAATTTATTTATTTGGGTGTGTTCTCTTCTTGTTCTGATAAGATTTGCTAATGGTCTTTCAGTTTACTTAATTTTTTCCAAGAACCAACTCTTTGTTTTGTGTATTCTTTCTATGGACTTTTTAAAAAGGCTAATTCGTTTAATTCCTATTTAATTTTAAGTATTTGTTTCCATCTATTTGATTGGGGTTCATCTTGTTGCTCTTTTTCAAGGAGGTTCAAATATCTTATAAAAATGTTGGTTTCAGATCTCTCCAATTTGTTGATGTAGGAACTCAGAGCTATAAAATTGCCTCTGAGTACTGTCTTTGCTCTTTCCCAGAAGTGCTGGTAATTTGTGTTTTCATTTTTGTTGATTATCATGAATATTTGAATTTACTTTCTAATCTCTTCCATGACACACTGTTGATTCAACAGTATGTTGTTCAGCCTCTATATGTTACAGGACTTTTTTTGGTGGCCTTTGGTGTTGAGTTCTAAGTTTATTCCCTTGTGGTCTGAGAGAATGCATGGTAAAACTTCAATGTTTCTGAATTTGGACAAGTTTGCTTCAAGACCTAAAATGGGGTCTATTTTGGAAACTGTTCCATGTGAGGCTGAGAAAAAAGTGTATTCTGATGGTGCTGGGGGAAATATTCTGTAGATATCTGTTAAATCTAGTTGATCCATGCAGTTGTTTAGATCTGCAGTTTCTCTGTTAAGTTTTGCTGACTTCATCTGTCTTGTGGGTTTAGTGGTGACTTAAATTCTTCAACAATTTATGTCTTTGGATATATGTGAGCTCTGAGGGAAAGTAGTGTTTCTTGGATGAATCTGGGTGATCCATTGTTTGCCAAATAGAGATTTAGAATTGTAATATCCTCCTGAAGGGGAGATCCCTTAATTAGTATGTAGCAACCTTCTTTATGTCTTCTCACTAATTATAATTTGAAGTCTAGTTTATATGATATTAGGATTGCCACTCAAGCCTCTTTATGCGGTCATTTGCTTGGTAGAATTTATTCCAGCCTTTCACTTACAAAATGTGTTTGCTTGTATGAGCAGGTTGTGACTCCTGAAGGCAGCAGATAGAAGGATCTTGCTTTTTAATCCAACTATACAGTCTATCACTTAATTGGAGAGTTAAGTCCCTTAATGTTGAGTGTTAGGACTGAGAGGTGTTTGGGAGTTCCTGCAATGTTATCCACCTTGGGTGCTGGAGCAACTAGATTCTTCCTATAATTCTTGGATTCTCAGTTTGGGTGCAGTTTCTTGGTCTTTATTGTGGTCTTGTTGGTTTTCTATGTGTAGGACATCGTTTAGTATCTTTCATTGGGCTGGTTTGTTGGAGATATATTGTTTCAGTTTTTCTTTGCTATGGAAGGTTTTTATTTGACCTTCGGTTATGAAGGAGAGCTTAGCTCAGTACTGTATGATTGAATGATAGTTGTTCGTCTTTAGGACATGGCCTACATCATTCCAGGCTCTTCTTACTTTAATTGTCTCTGATGACAAATCTGAGGTGATGCTAATTGGTTTCCCTTTGTAAGTAGTTGACAGCTTTAAGGATTTTTTTTCCTTGGAATTGATCCTGTGTGGATTATAATGTACTGGTGAGATATCCTGCCCTAGTTTGGTCTATTTGGGGTTCTAAAAGTTTCTTGTATCTGAATAGACCTATCTTTTTGCATGTTTGGAAAGTTCTTTGCTATGGTCATGTTAACCAAATTTCCTAGACCATTAAATTCTGTCTCTGCGGGCTGGGAAGGTGGCTCAGTGGTAGAGCTCTGGCCTTGCATGCATGAGGCCCTGAGTTTGATTCCTCAGCTCCATATAAGAAAAAAGAAAAAAAAATCTGGAAGTGGTGCTGTGGCTCAAGTGGTAGAGCGCTAGCCTTGAGCTGAAGAGCTGAGGGACATCGCCCAGGCCCACAGTTCAGGCACACAACCGGACCCAAAAAAGAAATTCTGTCTCTAGGTGCTCCTCTACACACATTATCCTCAGATTAGGCCTTCTGAGAGTGTCTTCCAAGTGTTGAATAGATCTATCATGTTTCTTGGATTTCCCTTGGATAGTTTATATTCTTTCTCTGTAATAACCTGGCTGTCCTCAATCCCTCAGATTTGCTCCTCTGCATGGTCTAACCTAATGTCGAGACTTTCTACTTTGTTTTTTATTTCTTTTCCTTCTAACTGGTTAGCTTTGATTGCTTCAAATCCTTTGTTGGAGCTTTGTCTTAGATCTTGTATGAACTTCTTTACCTCCTTAATTTGGGGTTCAGTGTTTATTCTCAAATCACTTAGTTGACTGGTTATGGTTTTCCTGGACACACATTCTTTCTGTTGGGCTCCATTCAGTATTCCCTTTGTGGTCTCCCTGAATTCTTTCAGCATTCTGTTTATGGATTCCATGAATGCCTCTGTTGATCTTTTTCTATTGTCATCCCGCTCTCCCAAGTCCTGTATTACTCTTTGATTAGCTTCCTCATGTTCATGCAATTCCTGTAGTTCTCTTTGACTGTTCTCAGTCTGCTCACGCAATTCCTTTATTTCTTTTTGACTGTTCTCAACCTGCTCACGCAATTCCTGTATCATTCTTATGAGTAGCTTCCTCACTCTCATGAGATTCCAGTATTAATCTTTGGTTTCCCACTCTCTTCCTATCATGCTCACATTGAATCCTTTGCAGGTTTTCAATCTTTTCATTCATCATGTTTACCAGTAGTGTTTGTGGAGATTTTTGGGAACTCTCTTCTGGTTTATTCATTAAGTATGCTGTCAACTGATTTTCATGAGTGGGAATTCAGATACCTGGACTTGCCATTTTCCTTGTGCTTTTCCTGCTTGTTCTGCCTATTTGGTATGAAAATAACACCAATTTTTTGCTAGAACAAAATTTTAAGGCAATCATCATCAAAGTTCTGTAGTTGCACAGACAAAAGTCAGCAGATACAATCTAGTTCAACAGATACAATCTATTCAACATCAAAAAACTATGGCTTAATGAGCTAAGAACAGCAAAGAAGAATTTGGCAAATCACAAATTATTTATTTTAGTAAGAAATGTGGGCAAAAATAGGATTAGAGGGATTTTGAGCGGTAAAAGGATAGTGAATTTAACCAAGTTCTAATCTTAAAGAGGGACATGGATTAGACAGAATGATAGAAGCGTTATTAAGAAAAAAAAAAGAAAAAATGGAAATACAAAAATTTAAATTTAAAAACTGAAACACTTAAAAATTATGTGTTTAACGACGATATTGACAGAATTAAAGGATAGGATGAGAGGAAAGGAGGGATAGAAAGGAGACATAAAAACTAAAAAATGAAAATTCTTAAAAGTAGTTACTTGAAAATTATATAGGTATAAAGAGACATAATACTGCTCTTAAAGAATTTTAACCAAAGAGGTTGTGAACTGAGTAATAAATTTCTGGATTAAGTATGTACACAACGGGACATAAGGTCTAATATTCGACGATGGGTAAATATCTGGGGATGATCAGAATAGCAATTAAGTCTCACAAAAAAAGAAAGGGAAAAAAATGAAAAGAATAAAAAAATAAGGACCAATAGGACAGAAGAGATTTTTTTTAAAAGCACACACACACACATTTACACCTAAAATAATAATGATGAGAAGAAAAAAATTAATAAAAAATATTATTTTTAAAAAATTAAAATTAAAGAAAAGTACAAAAAAGAGTTCTTTGATTTCTTTTTTTTGGGGGGTAGAATGTGAAGATACTCTATTTCCCCTGTGTCCATAACCAGTCACTTGGTGGAGTCTCTGGTCTGCTTGTGGTGTTTGTTTTTCCTGTGGCTTTATTAGTTTGCTTAAGTCAGTTTGTTTGAGCAGGCAGAAAATTGCTCGCCATTACCCAGAATTTTGTGATCCTCCTCCCATGATAGTTCAGTGGGAGGGAGATCTGCTTTGAGTATCATGAAAGAGGGAGATGGCTGTTTCTTCTAATTTTGAGATGCTGTAATAAGGTTAGGTTCTGGGTAGGGTTAAGGCCTTTCTGCAAACAGTAGCTTTTCCCTGAGGTGCTAGCTCTGTAGACACACACAGCCCAGCCTGGAGCCATTCTCAGGGTTTATGTTTACTGAATTTCAATTGATTGTCTCAGCTGCTATAGGGAGGGGCAGCCTCTGGCTCTGTTTACCCAGTGAATAAAGTCACTCCTCCAAGGGCAGGGCTTCTTTGCCTGGGCTGGGTGACTTCTCTTGGGTGGAATTGATCCTGTCAAGTCAGGTTCCTGTTACCTCCTAAATGGGTCTTGCTTTCTTCCAAGTCCGGAGTTGGAGATAGCTGTTCAAATAGGCCTTTGTCAGTATCAAAGTTGGTGATTTCCAGTGGTGGTTTTCCCTCCTCAGCTCCCTGAGAAGAAGTGAGGATGTCAGAGTTCTAGTCATGTCAGAGTCTTGGTTCCTGGGACATCTCTGGTTTGCGATCTGCAGTATGAAGATATCTGCTCCTTGTCAGTTCTTACTGGTGTTGAGTAGAATCTGCTGTCCCGCTGTGTCTGGCATCTTTGTCCTGGACTCTGTGTTATAGGTATGCCGGCTATGGCAGCTGCCACTGCTGCCACAGCTGCCACAACTGTGGCTACCAGCAAGTGCTCTGATCTGTCTCCTTGCCTGGATTTTCCTTCTCTGGCCAAACTCTCTGTACTGTGATGGGACACTTGGTGTGATTCTGTAGCCTAGGATTGTTCATTGGAACAGTAAAACTGCTTTCTATGCGAGAGCTTGTTTAGCCTCTAGCTTTGCCTCTACTCTGTCCCTCTGAACACATTTTTTTTGCCTCTTATTGAAGGATATTTGATATTTTAAAGTAGATTTGTCCAAATATAATATTAATTTAATCAATTATTTCATTAGGACAATGTTGGCCAGATTTATTTCCAGTAAATCTTATCCATTATAATAAATGAGAACCTGCTGTGTCAGTCTCCTATTAATATGACAAAATACTTTATAAAATTAACTTCAAAGGAGGAAAGATTAATCTTGGTTTCTGATTTTATACATTTCAATTTACATTTCTTATCCTCATTGCTTTTGGTTGGTGGTGGTACACTACCCCATATCAGGAACATGTGATGGAGTATGTGTATTCATGGAAGTGAGGAAGTAAAGAAAAGGAAAAATAGGAGTAGGATAGGGAGAAAGGGGAGGAGGGGGAGAAGGAGAGGAAGAAGGAAAAGTAGAAGGAGACAGAGAAGTAAACGAAGGAAGAGGAAGAAAGGATTTTGATCTTAAATCTTCTTTGATCACAAGTTCTCACTGACCTAATCTCTATAACTATGCCCACTTGAAAGGTTTTAACTCTTTAAGGCAACATAGTGAAATCTAATTATTAATCCCAATCCTTTATTATTTTAGATTTAATTTCTGGGTAGATCTTTCTATACAATTGTGATAACTTCTGTTCCTAAATATGAGAGATGCTATTTGGCATAGAGGTGGTTTGCTTATACCATTGCTGGAGAGATGAAGGAAATATTTTGAGCTCAATTACATTTTATTTAATAGATAAGGAAGCTCCTAGAGATTTCATTTTGTGACCTTCAAAAATGACTATTTCATCTAACTCATAATGACTTGAATTTTTCATAATTTTATGGCATTTCCATTCAAGTATTTGTCATCGATAGTGAGGTTCTTTACTTCAAGTTGAAGGAAAAATAAATACTATAATGATCATTTATCAGAATTATTCTTTAAAGAATAGGTATAATATGAATTTCCTACCATTCAAAAATTAGTTATCTTCAAGTCTATAGGAGTAATTGGATAAGTGATTAAATATCTTGATTTAGTTATCTTATACTGAGGTTGATTCAATTTCTAAAAATCACTGTTGACATAAAATACATGAAATTCAGTGTTTCTCTGAAATGACTTGTAATCAAACCTCAGAAATAGATGACTAGTAACAAAGATATTTATATACTCACAAAATGTATGAATCTACAAAACCTAAAAAAGATTAGGTTTAAAAAAGATAAATTCATGTGACCACAGTATATAATATTTAATTTAATGAAAAATTGCTTCATTCAGCCTTACAGAGCCTTTTGTTTTTAGCTTACATGAGAAATTTGATTAACAATCCCTTTTTTGCTTTTGAATATTAGAATATTTCAATTTGTTTAAAGATTCTGGCATTTAAACATTTGAGTGGATATTTTTTCATAAAAATGAAAAATCTTTTTCACAATGCAAGTTCAGGCTTAATAACAATAAATATCTAAATGTTAATTTGTTAAATTGAGCCTCTAGAATTCAAATAATACAATTTATTTTATTCTTAGATATATTAAATCTGTGCTAAATATGGATGTCTCAAGCTTGTAATTCTCGCTACTCAGGAAGATGGGGTTCAGAGTCAGCCTTGCCAAGAAAGTTTGTGAGACACATCTCAATTAATCAAACACACACATCAAAACACACACACATAGATACACACACATACAAAGCCAGAAATAGAATGGTGACTCAAATGATAGAGCAATATCCTTGAGGAAATAAACAACAAAAACTAAGAGATAGTTCTTGAGGTAAAATCACAAGAACAACACACACATACACACACACACACACACACACTATTATGTCTAAATGCTTATTTTGTTTGAAGAAATAAATAATATCATGAAAAGGAATATTTGTTACATATCTTGGAACATTTGAGAAGTTGTTTTTAGTATAATTTGTGTTAAGATATAACATAGGTTATTAAAATTAATATTAATCTAGTTATTGTTCATAATTACTCATAACACCATAGAGTACAACAGTTGGGATTTTTCTATAGCCATAAGAGATATTCTGAGTAAAAGGAAGAGAGGAATATAGGATGAAAGAAGAAACAAAGAAAGAAAGAAAGAAAGAAAGAAAGAAAGAAAGAAAGAAGAAAGAAAGAAAGGAAGGAAGGAAGGAAGGAAGGAAGGAAGGAAGGAAGGAAGAAAGAAAGAAAGAAAGAAAGAAAGAAAGAAAGAAAGAAAGAAAGAAAGTAAGAAAGAAAGAAAGAAAGAAAGGAAGGAAGAAAGGAAGGAAGGAAGGAAGGAAGGAAGGAAGAAAGAAAGAAAGAAAGAAAGAAAGAAAGAAAGAAAGAAAGAAAGAAAGAAAAAGGAAGGAAGGAAGGAAGGAAGGAAGGAAGGAAGGAAGGAAGGAGAGAAAGAGAGAGAGAGGTAGGGATGGAGGGACGGAAGGAGGAAGCAAACAAGAAAGGAAGGAAGGAAGGGAGGGAGAAAGGATGGGTCAAAATCTATTTAGCGCAACATAACCTCCATGTAATTAATCCTTTAGTAAAGTCAAGTTTGCAATTTTCAGTTCTTTGCATGTTCTCCAAGCATGAATGAAACCAACAAATGAAGGATCATAAATAACCAGGTGAATCTGTTTGCATCTGCAGTAATATGTATGCAAATCTTTTTCTCATTTTTTATACGTCATCAAATAAGATTTGCAAACAATTAACATTTTGTTATATTCTAAAAATTGATGAAACTAAAGGATTTCAATACATTATATAATGTGAATACAATTATTTTAATGTTATTAATATTAAATTTTTCATGTTATATTAATTATAAAATTTTATTATGCATTTTATCAGACTAATTAGCATCCTCTGATTTTGGTTTCTGTGGGAGTCCTAATATCCGACTATAATAAAAATCAAAGGATATCTGTATTTCTTGGCACAAACGAATATTTCTGAAAGCAATTAACTCATCGGAGATTGTTGAAATAAGTTATCGGGTCCTTTAAATGCAGTATCATTTCATCTGTAAAAAGGGATAGGTTTACTTCTTCTTATTTGGATCCCCTTTATGTTTTTCTTTTTATTTACTTTTTTATATTTTTATTGTGAGAATACCGTACCGAAGAGTTACAATTACATGGGCAAGATAACATGCACATTTCTTATCAAGCATTGTTGCCTCCTCTTTGTTTCCCCTTCCCATACCTTTCCATACTCCCCCCACCCCACCCAAACCTCACCCCATCCCCCACCAAAGTTGTAAAATTCGTTTTTCGACATAACGACTTGTACATCTCATTTTGAAATGGGTCCACCTGTATCCCTAGTTAAACGATTTCTTTTTTCCCTTCGCTTCCACAAATTATACCAACATCAAATACAGTTAAAGCATGGGTTATACCATGGGGGAGGGACATACAAAGCAACAAAGAAATCATCTTATAAATATGTTAGAAACAATTGCAAGAAAGGAAAAAAATCATTTGAATACATATGTTTTTCTCTTGCCTATTGATCTTGCTTTAAAGTCCACTACCATACTGAAGAGTAGTAGAGAAAGTGCACATCCTTTTCTCATTCCTGATTTTAATGTCTTCATGCTTCCACCATTAAGTAAATTCTAATTATCTCTGCCATATACATACTATGTATTATATTGAGGAATGTTCCATGTATTTCTAGCTTCTCAGACCTTTTAATCATAAAGTTGTATTGGAGCTTGTTAAAAGCTATTTCTACATCCCTACAGACAATCATGTGTTTCTTGTCCCTTCTTCTGCTGATGGTTTGTATGATGTTTATTGACAAGAATATTGAATCCAATTGTATCTTAGGATGAATCCTATTTGATTATACAATATAACTTTTCTGTTAGTTGCTGAAATTGGTTGGCGAGAATTTTATTAAGAAGTTCTGCATCATTGCTTGTCAAAGAGTTGCGTTCATAGTTTTCTTTTTTTGGTGAGTCCCTATGTGATTTGGCGAAGAGTCTAATTCTAGCTTCATAGAATTTGTTTGATAATTCCATTTCCCTTTCTATTCCATTAAAGACTTAGATCTGTGTATTGTAAGTTCTTTGCAGGCCTTAATTTCATGGTACATTCATTGAGTCCTTGATTATTCTTGAATGGGATGTGGTGTATTGACATTTCATTTTCATTTCTTCTTATGTGTTTCTCCTTGGTTCAGATCGAGTATAGGAAAGCATCAATTTCTCCAGGATTCCCCAGGAGATTGGCATAAGGTTTTCAAATTTCTGTCTTATATCATTCTCAATTTTGCTTGTATCTGTTGTTTGGTCTCATTTTTGTCTTTAATTTTCTCTATTTGGATGAGTTCTCTTATTGCTTTGGTATTTTTTATTATGAAGGTGAAATAAAGAGGGGTGGGTTACAGTTACATAAGTAATGAGTACATTTTTAACAGTGTTACCCCTTGTTCATTTTTGCCTGCTTCCCCCAAACCTGACATCCCACAAGTTGTAAAGTTCATTTGTAACATAGGGTCTAGTGTATATCATTGTTGCTTTGGTTAATCTTTGTCCCACCATTTCTGTGATTTCCCTTCCCTTCCCCAAATCAGATTAACATGTATAAGACAAAGGGTACATAAATCAAAAACAGTGACTACAGGGAATAAACCAAAGGGTAAATCTAAATAGAAACAACTAAAAACAGTTCACTGTACCATCATCTTGTATCCATTTCTTGGAGATCATTTGTATAAGCATCATCTTATATGGTGATATGCATATTGCTATTGAGCTATTGTGAATATCCTAGACATATTCTAGTTTTTCCAAATGAGTGAAAATATGTAGCCTATGACTTTTTTGTGTTTGGCTTGTTTGACTTGTTATGTTTCCAAATTATTCCATTTCCTTACAAATGGGGCAATGTCATTCATCTGATGGAAGCACAGAGTTTTGTTGTGAATATATACGACATTTTCTTGATCCATCATTGCTGGGTGATAGGAGAACTCTACTGAGGAACCTCTGTACTTCATTACAGAGTATTTGAAGAAGTTTACATTTTCACCAATAGTGCAGTAATGTTCCTTTTTGGCCACATTCCCCAACATACGAGTAATATTCATTTTGGGCCCCATTCCCCACCAGCCCAGCATCTGTTATTATTAATTTTCTTCATAATGGTCCTTCTAACTGGGTTGACGTGGAATCTCAATGTTGCTTTGATTGGCGCTTTTTTTATGGCCAGAAATGTTCCATATTTCTTCATGTGTCCATTGGTCATTCATATTTCTTCTTCAGAGAGGTCTCTCTTTAAATCTTAAGCCCCCTTATATTATGAGGGTTGTAGTTTCTTTAAGGATTTCTGCTTTTGGGAGGGTTAACGTTTGTGCTTCTAAGAATATTTGAGATATGAGGCCATTGTGCGTTGCAGTGCAACTGAAGATCTTCTCCCAATCGGTGTGTTTTCTACTTATCTTTCTATCTACAAAAGGTCTCCTTTTAGTCAGCTTTGGTAAGGGTCTGTCAAGTCTGTTAATTTATTGAAAGAACCAGCTCTGTTATGTTGATCTTTGTCTTTTGATTTAAATTTTTATTTGTTTCCGTCTACTTGGCTTTGGCCTTGTTCCTTTTTTCAAGGAGCTTGAGGTACATAATTAAAATACTGATTTGAGATTTCCCCAATTGCTTGATGTAGGCATTCAAAGCTATAAATTTTCCACTAAGTACTGCATTTAATATGTCCCAGAGGAGCTGATATTTTGTGTGTTCATTTTTGTTATATTCCAGAAACTTTCAGATTTCCATTCTAATCTCTTCAGTGCCCCACTGGTCATAAATCAGTTTGTTGTTCACTCATCATGGGTTTGACCTTTTGTTGCTTTAGCTGTTTAATTCTAAGTTTATTCTGTTGTGATCTGAAAAGGTCCTCCTCTATCGGGGATGGTCGTCCTCTTCGACCAAGCTCGCAGCTTCAGGAGGGACGGACATGGAGTGGTGAGGGAGGAAGGGGATACCTGCCTACCCAGCCAGATCAGCCAAATCAAACCTGGCGATCAATGGGGTGACAGATGTCGCGGCCAGATCGCCCTCACATCCTCATGTGGTGACTTGAAAAGGCAGCCTTGCAGCAGCACTAAACAAGTGGCAAAAGAAATAAAAAGGAAAGACATCCAGTAAAACTTTGCATAAATTATAACCTATTACACTTTAAAAACAGTTTTACTTTCCTCTTGCCCTATATTTTGGCATGAGGCCCTCTGAATTAGCCAGAAATCTCCAGAATTTCTTCATACACAGTAATACAAATAAATATAGCTTCTATTCCTTTTTAAATTAAGGGTGATTGCATCTTGTTCTTTCCCAAGTTTGATTCATGAAAAAGAAATCCTGAAGTGTATCTGTAAAATACCAAACTCAGGATTTCTTTTGATCTCCTCACTGGAGAAAAATAATAAAATGACTGAGCAATAGGTATCACCCATATTGTCATTGTGGTATCTCTCTCTCTGATTAGAAAATAATCCTGCAGATCACTTATGCAAAATGTTTTCCAAGAATTCTTGTTGTTATATTGCATTTATCTTCCTCTTCCTGTCTCCTCTCCTGCTCTTTTCCCCAGGGTCCTGTTTCCCTCTTCCTTCTCTCCTCCCCTCTACTTTCTCCCTGTACATTTTCTTCTTCATCATGCTATGCCCTTCCTCTTCTCTTGCGCCTTCCTCTTCTTTTCCTTTCCTCTTTCTCCTACACTTTCACTTTCTTCTATTTCTTCCTTTATGGTCCTGGGGGTTGGGCTCCATGCCTTGTGCTCACTGAGCAGATGCTCTCCTGCTCACTACAGGCCTCCAGTCTAGACTTCATTTAAGTGACACTCTATTTCTGATTTGTTTTTAAGTAGCAAACCAAGAAAGACTTTTGATTCAGGATGTAATTCATTGTACATATTCTACACAATAAATTTGTGCTACTTCATACATTGTAGCTAGTAGGTTTTGATTATGCTTTGGGCTTCAGATAAACTCATCAGAAACAATTTGTTTGAAGGCAATCTAATGTGATTCTCCGAAATTAATGAACTGGTTTCTTTATATATTGTACAAGCACTTCCATATTGCTCCCAGTTTAATGAATTGTCACTTTGTGGTAGCAGCCACAGTAACACTAATCAAGGATTTCTGGGGAAAAGAAGAGTAAGTCCAGACAGGAAAATCCATGAGATCTGTATCTCAAATTAACTACTAAAAAGACAGAAGACCTGTGGCTATGTGGTTTAGTGCCATCTTTGCACAGACTAAGCTGACAAAAGGACTCATGCCTGAGTTGAAAACCTGTGGGGGTACACACACCTCCATCCTCCCACACACATACACACACACATTTCCCAGCTAGAGCAAGTAGAATATCTGTTTTTCCAGTAACATGACTGAGTTACTATCCTATGTGTTTGGATGTATCATCAATTTACCTAATTTTAATAAATGACACCCTGTTCATTATTATTTAATCCTGGTTACATTTTCATGCAGAAAATTGAGTTTGTTCTCAAAATCATGACTGTCTTGGTTTGTAAGAATGAAATAATTGAGCCTTTAATTCATTAGTTCATCAATTAGAAAAATAACCCTAACCCTAGAACCGATTGCCTTTGGATTCAAAAACCCACACAAATATATTTGATTTTATTCCTCTCAGCTTTGTTTCAACTCATCTTTCTTAAAATAGTTTGTAGTTTTACTCAATATCTTGCCATTTTTCTAACCTGAATCCTAACTGGAACATTTAGGCTAACCCTCACATTAATCATACCCTAATCCTAATATTATTATCAGTTTCCTATTTCATATTCATCCTAATTCTAACTTGACTTGTTATTTGAAGAGTTACTTCCAGTTTGACCCTAAATTTTCCATTTGCCTAATGCTAATACTAAGCCTAGCTGGAACTGAAACCTAACTTTCCACCTAATGAGAGTCCAATATTAATGTTTAAGAAAAATACTCTAGTTTTTATTCATTCTATCGAAAATTCCAATTTGCACTGTGGAAATGAATTTCAATTTGCCCTAATTCCCAAAAATTTCTTGACTCTACCTCTAAAGTTATCTTGTTCCTTAACCTGAACCATTATGTTATTTGTCCTCAAATTCCCTTATCATTAAAAATACTGTATTATCCATTGATCTACCTTTCCTAAACTACTGTATCCTAAAACAGTTTGAGATTTACTTACCACCTAGTCCTTTACTTAAAGCTAACTCTCAACTTAAACCTGGCTGGAAAACTCTCATTAATCATTACAAGAATGATCACCGAGAAATAAATATAATGATAATGTTCTAGTTACTATTCAGCCTGACATTTTTTTTGCTTCTATTTGTAGTGAAAACTCAATTTTATACAAAAAATTCCTATTCATAACACTAATCATAATCAGAACAAAATGCTGATCCTGATCTTAATCCCAATTATATGTCAATACTAACACTCACACAAGTACACTACTTTTCACTCATCCTAACTTGATTCAAATAAGCCTTCCAAACATAGGTCTCAATTTTTTCCAGTATCTTAGTCATTTTCTAACCCTAACTTAATCTTAACTGGAACACTGAGAATAAACATAAGCCTAATTGCAAGTAAATTCTAATATTAGTAGCAATACTCTAGTTGGCATTCACTCTAATTCTTACCATGCTTATTCGAAAATTTACCTTCAATTTGAGCCCCATTTTTTTTCTTCACTCTAACCCTAACCATGGCTGGAATCCTAACCATAACCTTGACACTAATGCTATCCCAATTCTAAAATTTATGAAAAATGCTCACTTTGTGTTCTCCTAACTAAAATTCCACTTGTAATTCTTGAAATGAATTGCAGGTTTTCCAAAACCCTACAGATTTTCTCACTCTTATTTCTGAACCTATCTTATTCCATAAAAGGAATCATTGTACCCATTGATTTCAAATGCTAATATAATGAAATACATTGTACTTCCATTATCCCAGCATTTCCTGAATTCCTAGAAAATAAAATAAGTTCAAATTTACCTAACATTTTCCCCATTTCTTTATTTTTGTTTTGTTGGTCGTGGGGCCTGATCTCTGGGCCTAGATCCTATCCCTGAGTTCTAGGCATGGGCATGATCCCTGAGTTCTTCAGCTCAAGGTGTGCACTTTGCCACTTGAGCCACATAACCACTTTCTGGTTCTCTCATGCTTAATTGGAGATAAAATTCTCACAGACTTTCCTGCTGAGCTGGCTTTGAACTCTAATCTTCAGAAATCAGTCTCCTGAGTAGCTAGGATAGCAGGCATGAGCCACCAGTTTAATCCATTTCTTTACTCTATCCTCAACCCCCTTTAACCAGAAACCTAATGCTAATCACAATCTGAATTAAAACCAAATGATTAATGTAAGGAAAATTGTCTCTATTTAATCAATCACACATTTTTTGCTTCTACTTCTTAGTTGAAAACTAAATTTTATCCTAAAGCTTGTCCTTCCCTAACCCTAACCAGAACTAAAACAGTAACTCACTTTAAACCAAATTGTATCTGAATGTTTAAAGTAACACTGACACTGGTTTTCATTTATTGTAACTTTGATGTTAGTCATTCTTCTTAAAATATGCTGCAGTTTTACACAATATCTTTTTCTCATCTTAAGCCCAACTCTAACTGCAACACCTTGCCTATTCCTAAGTCTACATATAACTGAATTATAATGTTAATAGCAAGCCTCTATTTCACATTTATCCTATCTCTGGCTCAGCGTGTAGGTCTAAAATTTAACTGCATTTTGAAACTAAATTATTATTATTATTTTAACTATGAAAAAACCGTACAGAAGGTTTACAATTACATGGGCAAGGTAATGAGTACATTTTTTTATCAAGCATTTTTGCCTCCTCCTTTGTTTCACCTTCCCATCTCTTCCCATCTCCACCCCCCCCCCCCGCCAAAGTTGTAAAGTTCACTTTTCGTCATAATGTCTTGTACATCTCATTGTTGCAATGGGTTCACCTGTATCCCTAAAATTATGCAGCAAAATATGTCTAAGAAATATATTTTTCAATAAGATGTTTCAATCCTTAGATAAAGTTCATTTGCTTTAATATAAAGTTTTCTCCAAAAATAAATTCTGCAACTAACCTAATGTATGTTTTCTTGCACAAAATACTGTGACTTCTAGTCTTGTTATGTGATTTTAATTATATTTTTAATTGTGACATAATCCCTGCCTACATTTATTACAAACTTCTGTAATTATACAAATCATGCCTGTACACACTAATTTGCATACTCTAATAATCAAACAAAATTATCTTTTTTCCTGTCTCCCCCAGGGAAGGATGAGGATGGAATGGAATGGAAATGGAATGGAATGGAAATTTGCAATGTGAGGATGGGATCATGAGCAATTTCTACTTGGATGAACAGGAATTCTTGTTTCTACAATACATTCTTACCATTTAATCACACAGGGAAAGCCACAAAATTTGAAGTTCATATGAAGGAATTACATTCCTAAAAGATGTGGCAACCCGGCTCAAAAGTCAAATCTTATCACCAGTTCTTTGTGCTTGCTGGCTGATTTATTTCTCTATCATATGTTTCATGTTGTTAAGTATATTAGTAATTCAGCTGTCAGTACATGGCAGGAGACTCCTAAAATCACAGCTATTGCTGTGTAATATTCTGAAGATAGGAAAAAGATTATATTGATCTCCAATTCTTCCCTTTGGCCTTTAATATACTAATTAATTGTCAAAACAATCGTGTAAGATGTTAGTTTATTTTCCCTTTTTAATTAGAGATTAAGCAAATGTTTATCACAGTAAAAAGTGTTAGTGCTATCAGAGCTCTGATATGAACACCTTCTCCCTAACAAGTAATGCTCTATGGACTGTAAATATGGAAGCCACAATAAAATTCTCTCTCTCTCTCTCTCTCTCTCTCTCTCTCTCTCTCTCTCTCTCTCTCTCTCTCTCTCTCTCTCTCTCTCTCTCTCCCTCCCTCTCTCTTCTCTCTCTCTACACACACACACACACACACACACACACACACACACACACACACACACACACACACACACACACACACACACACACACACACACACACACAAAGCTGCTGCCACCCAGACAAATGAGACATCAGTTCCATTCTTTTGTTATTATAGTTGATTGGTGTTTCCTCCATAGGTTTTTCTTTACTTAAGTATCTTGCCTGGACCTGTATCTTTCCCTGAAATCAAGTACATTCAAGTCACACTCCATGAATTCATACTACTACTCCAAAATACTAAAATGTATTGGATCTAGAGATCAATAAAACACCCACCTTGTTATTTTAGTAGAAATTGACATAATGAAAGTAGAGGAATATTGATCAGGAACTGAGGTAAGAGAACAGGAGTATGTGGGAAAATGTAGAATACTGTATGTGTGTTAGAGATACACAATCAACTTCTGTAGACTCATGTATGGAAAACTTGACATCCTATATTGAAAGCTCAATTTACATATACAGTTTTCCAGTTACTTTGCTTACCTATCACTTCTGATCACAAATCCTCTTATGAATGTTCATAGTAACTTTGAATATATCACAAGATTTGCATGTACTTATAATCTTAAGCAGAGAGTCTTCTACTACATCTTGCATTCTATGTGACGAACCCTTATTTTTTGTTTCTCTATTTGCTGAATAAATGTATTCCTGGAAACAGGATATTGACAGCAAATCTGGGTGTAATTTATATTTTGTAAATTTCAAAAATAATATAAACTTTGTATTGACTAATCATTTTCTAAAAATGAGTGATATTAATGAACACAATATTTTGTTGCCTTTAAGCAAATTGAGAATTGATGTGGTAGTTCTTGTGACTAATTTACTTAAACACTAGATTGTTCATGTATGAACATGTACATTGGACTTTTTTATTTTTACATATAAAGGAGTCCTCAAGGGTTTGCTTTAAACTGATAATGGGGTGGTCTCTTCCTATTTCAGACTTTATATATATTTCAGTAAAATAGTAGAAACACATGATGTTTACCAGAGCAATATAAAAGATGAGAACATATTTCTAAAGAGATTTGATTTATTGATTAAAACACAGAAAAGAGTAAAATAGGTTCCTCGCTTGATACTGAATAAATTTCATATGAATGTAGCTCAAGATGAGACTCAGATAAATTCATATTAATATTACTGAGATTTACATCACAATATAAGCAATATAGGTATTTTTAAGGAAGTGGTCATTCAAAGCCCTAGATACCTCATGGATGAAAAATGGAATTGAAAATAGCAGAGGACAACAATTCAACATGCAGCTATTATGATTTTATAGTGATAATATGAAAGAAATGGAGCTTTTGATTTTCTGAAGAAGAAAGTTTAGATAGCAACTTCAATGTAAAGCATCAGTTATAATGAGTCTAACGTCTTTTCTTCCAAGATATCCAAGAGTACTATACTCATCCTCTGAAATGTAAATAAGTAATAATTTTAATTAGCCTTTGTTAATATTAATTTAATTGGGTATCAAAAAGTTAAAATGTTTGCTCTCATTTCTTCAATATAGTAGCATACCTTTATACTTTACTGTCTCTTCATACAAGCCTGAAATCACTACTTCAAAGTAACACAAACACAAAAACAAAAATAACCTGATACAACAATCACAAATCCTAAATTATGTGAAAAAGACCACAATAAAAATAAATAAATCTGGGCTGGGAAGGTGGCTCAGTGATAAAGCGCTTGCCTTGCATGCCTGAGGCACTGGGTTCAATTCCTCAGAACCACATAAGCAAAAAAAAAAAAAAGGAAGTGGCACTGTGGCTCAAGTGTTAGAGTGCTAGCCTTGAGCTGAAGAGCTGAGGGACAGCACCCTGGCCCAGATTTCAGGCCCCACGTCTGGACACCCCCCCACACACAAAATAATATAAATAAATAAATAAATCTGAGGAAGAGAGAAAACAATGACAGAAGAACAACAGAAAATTACCCTAGCACTCTCTAATTAAACAGAGATTTAGAGTCCTAGCAGGTACTCCAGGTCTAGAGGGTCACACCAAGTCAGCTATAAGTTTATACTGTCTTCAGAAGAAAACAAAAATCAATGAAAAGTTACCCAGACAGGTAAGTGACTGCCGTGACTGTGTTGGCCAACATATTCAAAAGCACATCTGCAGTGTGGAAATAGGGCAACATGCAAAAAAGCAGAAACAGAAATGTATATCAGAGAAAGCCACATCCATCTACAGAGACAATTCACCATACCACTGGACAGTGTGAATTATGGCTGGAACCACAAGTTTGAACATCACAACATCTCACCTCAACTAGTTTCTACTCCTACACTTAATGGACTAGACAAAAACGTAATTCCAGAAAAGCCAATCACAACAGAAAACCAACACCTGGCAAATCACCCAAGAACACAGAGAGTCATGTATGAAGATCATAGATTCCCCCAAAATAAAACCTTCAAATGGACAGAACAAATCAGAAAAATACAATAAAAATAATGTCAAGGTAGTATAATTCACATAGTAAATAACCAGGCATCGGAACAGACAAGGACCTTAAAGTTAGTTATCAAAATACAATACAAATACTGCTGAAAAATGTGATTAATGGAAAGATAGAAAACCTCTACAAGGAAAATTGTGAACAAGATGAGACCAACCAAAGATTAGCAAAATAATTCATGGAGACTACAAACAGAAAGATAAAAAAAATTCTGAGAAGGCAAGGGAGTCCAAGAAAAAATAAATGCCTAGTTAAAAGATATGAGAGAAGACACAGAAAACAACCATTGACACTCCCCCACCCAAAGAAAATAAGTGCAGAAAGTCCATACAGGACCTAAAACAAAGCTTTAATAAAGAGAAAGACCCCCTAAAAATGACCAATTAGAAGTTGGGGAAATAAAAAACAAAGTAGAAAGTCTCCATAGCAAATAGATGACATAGAAGGTAATCTCAGTGTCAAAGACAGAATAGGTCTAATAGGAAAGAGGAGATAATCATTTAGAACAAATCCAAGAAATAAGAAATGATCTTGCAGAACTTCAAGAATCAGAAGATCAAATTTCGGGGAGATAGGTATCAAGAAAGAGAAGAGCAGGAAGCTAAATTGATGGGAAACAAATTACAGAATTCTAGCAGAGAACATGCCAAACATCCAAAGAAATAGGTTCACTCAGAGAAGAGAAGCCTTTAGAACTCCAAACAGAGAATTCTAGAACTGAAAAATCCACCACCACATCATAATCCATTAGAGGATCATTAAAGATCAAGGAAAGGATTCTTACAGCTGGAAAAGACTGATTATTTATAAAGAATATACAGTCAGAATAAATACAGATTTTTTAGTTGATATGATAAAAAGGAGAGCCTGACATGATATATGACAAACATTACGGGTAAACATCTACCAATTCATCCCAAGCCAAACACTCCTTTACATTTAAAGGATATATAAACATATTTCATGACAAAGAAAACTTGAAATAACGTATATCCAGCAAATCAGCTGGATAGAAATTAATCAAATATATCCTACATAGAGAAGATCAAGAAGAACAGGAACTGGTTATATAAAATGCTCCCTACCAGAGAACAAGGTAAATATATTAACAATAGATGAGGAACAGCTCCTAACAGCAGGGGTATAACATAGCAGGGCTTATCAGATATTTCTGTCTTAACTCTCAATATGAATGGATTTAAATTTCCATATAGAAGACATAGATTAGATAGTAGTATCAAAAAAAAAAAAAAAACAAGAGACACATTTTATTGACAAAAACAAACACGTACTCAAACTAAAAGGCTGGAAGGAAAATTTTCAAGCAAATGGACACCATAAACAGGCTTCAGTAGGATTACTAACATAAGATAAAATAGAATTCAAATTAAAATTAGTAGGAAGAGACATTACATATTGATAAAGGCAACTCTCAATTACGAGATATAGCCAGTCTTAATATCAATGACCTGAATCCTGGAGCATTCTATTTCATCAACCAAATTCTACTTTACCAAAAGGGACATCTCAACACATCATTCCCATCTATTGATTAGTTATCCAGGAAAAACTCAACCAAGAAACTGCAGACCTAAATAACTTTATTGACCACCTAGTCCTAACAGACATCTACAGAATATACATTCAGCGTCAGAATATACATTCTTCACATCAGCTCATGGAAGATTCTCGAAAACAGAACATATCCTTAGTCACACAGAAATTCTGTCCAAATTGAAAGAAAAAATATTTTAATTCCCATATCTTGTCAGACCATAACAGAATAAACTTAGAATTAAACAGCTAAAGCAAAAAAAAAAATGTCAAACCCATGAAGAGTGAACAAAAAGATGCTGAATGACCAGTGCAACACTGAAGGGATTAGAACGGAAATCTGAACTTTTCTAGAATTTAACAAAAAAACACACAAAATACCAGCTCCTCAGGTATTTGTAGTAATTACTGGAGGATTTATAGCTCAGAGTGCCTACATCAATAATTGAGGAAATCTCAAATTAATATTTTAATTATGTATCTCAAGCTCCTTGTAAACAGGAAGAAGCCCAAAACCCAAAGCAGTAGACAGAAACAAAAAAAAATCAGAAATAACTAAATATTGTCAAAATAAAACATAGAAAGAATCAAAAAATCAGAGTTGGTTTTTTAAGTAAATAAACAGACTTGACAGATCCATACCAAATCTGACTAAGAAGAGAATTTATATAGATAGATAGATAAAAAGCACGAAGATTCGGAGAACTTTAGTTGCTCTGCAACGCACAATTGCCTCTTACCTCAAATATATTTAGAGTCCCAAAAGTTAACCCACCCTAAAAAAATTCTCAAAGAAACAACAAACCTCTTAATAAGTGGGCTAAAGAGAAACTTCTCTGAAGGAGAAATATGCATGGCCAATAGACACATGATGCAATATGCAAAATTTCTGATCATAAAAGAAATGCAAATCAAAGCAACATTGACATTCCAACTCACCCCAGTTAGAATAACCATTATGAAGAAAATTAATAATAACAGATGCTGGGCTGTGGAGATGTGGCCAAAAAGAAACATTACTAGACTTTTGGTGGAAATGTATACTTGTTCAAATACTCTGTAATGAAGTATAGAGGTTCCTCAATAGAGCTCCCCTATCACCCAGCAATGATGGATCAAGAAAATGTCATATATATTCACAACCAAACTCTATGCTTCTGTCAGAATGAATGACATTGACACATTAGTAAGGAAATAGAATCACTTGGAAAACATAATAAGTCAAACAAGCCAGACCCAAAGAATCATAGGCTAGAGGAGAATTCAATTAACTGGATGAGTTTGTACTGATTTGTATATAGCATTGATTTTTATATTTCAAATTATGTAAATGTAATCTTACAGCTAACCCCAAAGCAATATATGTGTGTGTTTATATACATATATGTGTGTGTCTATATATCTGTCTGTCTTTGAAATAACTTTTTATTTTAAAACTATATCAAACTCAAAAAAGTAATTGGTATGGCTGATAATTCAAATAAAAAAAGCAGATTTGTTTTTGCCTCAGATCATCACTCTTCATTGAGCATTTATATTTTACTACACACAATATAACATACAGAAAATATTTTTCCTGCTCTGGAAGAACTTACATTTTGTAAGAATAAACACACCTTTAAAATTGTATTTTTCTTTGGTGTTTCCTGTAAAGAACCGAGGAAATATTCTGTAAGGTGAGATTTAGGTATAACAGCCCCATCATTAATGAAAGAAGAAAGATTTAAAGGCAAAAATGACAGACAGCCCATTCAGGATAGAATTTATAGGACATACAAAATTGCATCATCTATGGAGACATGTGCTGCAGTAGAGGATGTTGGAAATAGTTTGTGGGAGGCAAGCAAAGGAAGCAAGTGTTCTTAGACTGTGAGTAGAGCCAGAAAGTTCATGTGGCCTTTACCCAAGTAAATGGCCACCAAAGAGGAATGTTTGATGACAAGACAGAAGGCTGCAAAAAGGAAGGTAATCCTATGCAACTGACAAACACAATGACCAAAATTGAAAACAAACTGTATCAAGAAATTCTCACAAAACAAAACTGACTTGGAAGCACAGAATTTACAGTTAATACGCACTGTCATGATGGGCCAAGAACACTGTGGGTTCTTAATTTAGAAAATGCCAGATACTAAATTTTTTTTTGGGGGGGGTCCGTTCGTGGGGCCTGAACTCTGGGTCTGGGCGCTGTCACTCAGCTCTTCAGCTCAAGGCTAGCACTCTACCACTTGAGCCATAGCACCACTTCCGGCTTTTTTCTTTTTTCTTATGTGGTGCTGAGGAATCGAACCCAGGGCCTCGTGCATGCCAGGCAAGCGCTCTACCACTGAGCCACCTTCCCAGCCCCAAATACTAAAATTTTAACTTGAATATATTACTTTTCCAATCAGTTTTCCCTGCCCCAAAGGGAGAAAAATGTTTTTGAGTTGGGGGAAGAGTTGGAATATGGGAGGTTGCCAGTAGTTAGATTTTTCTTTTTAGGTTTTTCTGTTATGTTTATGTTATGTTTTGTAGTTATGATAAACTTTGCACTTTAAATTGGTAAAAGTCCAATGTCTGACAAAAGGGACTAAGGAACAACTTTTTAATAATGTACAATTTCTTTAGAGGAGATTCAAAACCAAAAGATTTTTTATATAAAAAGTTGTAGAGAAAGTAGTTGAAAAAAGTCCATTAAATTTTTTTTTATTCCAGCCGGGCGCTGGTGGCTCACGCCTGTAATCCTAGCTACTCAGGAGGCTGAGATCTGAAGATTGCGGTTCAAAGCCAGGCCGGGCAAGAGAGACCGAGAGACTGCTATCTCCAATAAACCACCAGAAAACCGGAAGTGGCGCGGTAGCTCAAGTGGTAGAGCGCTCGCCTTGAGCTGAAGAGCTGAGGGACAGTGCCCAGACCCAGAGTTCAAGCCCCACGGCCGACAAAAAAAAAAAAAAAAAAAAAAAAAAAAAAAAAAAAAAAATTATTCCACTTACATGAACTTAATACTTGTGTTCTTAACAAGTATGCTTGGATTGTTCATGAAAATTTCAAAAACATTAAACAAAGCTAGCCATCAGCTCAAGTTATTTCCCTGTTCACGACTTTTCTTTTTAACAGTACATGTATTTGAGGCACGTATCAGAAAAGAAAAAAAATTACAAAAGCAAAAAAAATTCGAAAAACCAATTAAATACATAGGGTTTTTTGTTTAATGCTCTGCTTGATATACATGAATAATGAATACCAAGGAGTTCATTTTTACTGCACCTTTGTTTCTACATTTGTTCTTAGGTTGGCTAAAACATTTATATACAAGTAAAATGTGTAGCAAAAATAATGAGAACAAACAGCAGTTCACTTTACAAATAATGGAATGTGAGCCATTTTTGCCCTTACCTGGAATTAATTGAGTCACAATTTTGTCTCAAAGAGCAGATCTGGTCCTGAATTCAAACGTGTGAACACTGAGATAGACTCTTCCACAGAAATACATGATTCCAACATATAGTATCCATGGAATATCTGTAAGGCGGGGCTAAGGCTCTGTCCCTGGATCTCCTAGCTCACAGGCTCCCACGGCTCTGCAGACATGGGATTTCCTCCAATACAATTTTATTTTTTTTACATGTCACCTATATTCTTAATTTACATTGAAATTTTCATAATCAGTGAAAGTATATTTTGATTGCTGTTCTTTTTTGTCATTTTTAAATGATTGTATAATTAGACATTCTACTAACATGAGATTGTGGGATTCACTTTTTAAAAAAATACTGTCTCTGGAAGTGTGTATGGTATCAGGAGCTCAATGTGAACATTCTATGATGACCTCCGACCATGATGATGAGATTATGAATGAAGTTTTGACTTCTACTCAAACTGTCAATCAGCACCAAGAGGTTCGTATTTGTGAACAGTTGGGACATGCTCAGCTGCATGTCCAAAGTCCTGAGAATGGGAAATCTGAGCTATTGGTATGAAAGTATGTTCATACAGATTTTTTGAATGCTGCTTTTATACATGAGACTGCTCATTGTTACTTAATCTATATTCCTCATCTTTTAAAAAAATTCTGTAATGTTTTACTTATTTTTAAATGTGCAACAAAATTCCATTAAATTACTGTTTTATTTAAGGTTCTGAGATGAAACCATTTTTTAAAACATTTTTATAGGGCTGAGAAGGTGGCTCAATGGTAGAGTGCTTGCCTCACATACATGAAGCCCTGGGTTTGATTCCTCAATGCTACACAAATACAAAAATCCAGAAGTGGTGCTGTGGCTCAGGTATTAGAGCACTAACCTTGAGATGAATTGCTGAGGGACAAAGCCCAGGCCCAGAGTCCATGCCCCACAATATATATACATATTTTTTCTATTTAAAATATCATAGTTATTCCAGTGTAGTTTTTATAAGCATCTTGGAATAATAAATATAACAGGGGGCACCCCTTCACTGCCTTTATTAGACAAGGGGACTCATGACACAATATGTGGCATGAGTAGAGTGTCAAGCATGAACATAAAAGCCAAGAATTACAGCACCATGAGTTTAAAGCTAACTACCAACATAAACAAAAGGAAAGGTAAATATAGTGATAGAATTTCATGAAACCGAAATTATGCATCATCTTTTTATTTATGTTGATGTCCAAATAGAGAATGTTAGCAATGGAAATCCAGAAATTATAGATGGGTTTTCAGAGTGCAGTGAGAGAGAAAGAGAGTACTGATAATTTTGTCCCTTTGATTTGGAGGACCCTGGGGAAGTGGTCATAAGTAGTGATGTCATCAGGACTGTGAAGTGGACAGAGTGTAATGAAGGAAAAATAGCTTGTGTGGTTCTCAGTGAGTTAGGGACTGTGGCAGGGACTGGATCTCTATAAGGTGAAAGGATCCTTCACATTCATCCCAGGGGACCACACATAGGAAGGCAGGCACTGGAGAAAGGTTATTATAAGGTTTATTAAAGAAGCCATATTTTCCTGGTTTATGGAGCACATGGCATCTGTCCCTATCCAGGTAGAAAGGGGGTCTGTGGCAGGAAGTGAGGTAGGTGGGTGCTTAGATGGGTCTGGGCAGAGAGAGGGAGGGGGCAGCTGAATGTTGGGAACTTCAGGGTTGGGAGGAACTCAGGTCTGGGTGGGGCTGAGTACCATAGGACAGCATAATGCTTACATTCCCCAATTTGTTGTTTAATAAAAATAGGGGTACCAGGCCGGGGGTTATGGGTGGAGGTCGTTTCTCCTAGAGTGTCTTCCTGCTGTAAATGGGCAAAGTAGTAAGTAGTAAGGGGTTCCTGCTTTATTGCTTGGCCAAATAATGTCTCCAGTTGCCTGTAGTAACAGGATGGCCTTGACTTGTTCCCAGGTGGTGTGCTCGGTGGGGGCTGTTATCCTGTTAAAAGAGACTTTTCGAAAGATCAGGCAAAAATTGACAAGGTAACAAGTTAACAAGGTAACAAGTTAAACATTAACACAAATGGCATAAGAGAACACATATTGGCCACGGGCTGGAAAAGTTCCATTTGGAGCATAAGCCCAGTTGTGGCCCCTTAGAGAGGAGGAGAAATACTCAGGGCAGAAAGGCAGAAAGAGGGTGTATAAGGTCTTTTGGGAAATCAAGTAGCAGAGAACATGATGGACAGCTTGGGAGTACCAGTCAGAGGCTACTATAAATACAAATAGCAGGGAACAAAACAAGACCGGAATTTTCTGTCCACTAACAAGTTAGACAGGTATGGACATTAGGTGGGCAAGCAACTATTTCTCTTGATCTCCCTGCTCTGATTAATTTTGAAATGGCAAGCATAAATTAACTCCATTTAGGAAGTAATCTCCTCTTACTCCTCTCCATAGTTGTACATTGTCTGGACTAAATTTGTCCTGGGGGTTCTCAATGTCTGTTGCTGGGATAGGTTGTCCTCGTTGGGATTGACTGGGTTTGAACTCAATGTCTGGGCACTTTTCCTGATCAATTCTGCTCAATGCAAATGCTCTACTACCTAAGAGTTCCTTGGAGGTGAGAGTCTCTTGAGCCATGTCTCCAGCCTGGCTCTTGGTTGATTAGCTGGGAAATAGAGTTTTAGACAGATTCTTTGTGCTCAGGATGGCTTTGAACTGTGGCAAAAGGAATCTTTGTCATAAAAGCTCTTTATATTTTCAATTTAAGAAACAAGGAGATAAATGAGATAGAGGTTAACTATAACTTGTTAATAATTGACTAACAATTGCTTATCAGAATTTTGTAGTAAAACCCGGTAGATATTTTAAACTACAAGTGATTGACATTCTAAGTACTGCCCCTTGCTCTGGGCAGCCTGTTTAAAGTCATACAACATTTAACCTTTAACAAATGTACAGACCCTTTCTTGGGCTATAGCAGCATATCTTGTTTAACATTTTGGTTTGTAAATGCATTTTTCTGGTTGAGTGAGGAGTCTGATCTGTAGTGGTTACAAGGATGCTTGCCCCTGTAGGCCTTTAGATAAATCTCATTAGGGACCTAATCTGAGGTCACAACCACTTTTCCTTAACTGATCAATTAATGTGGCTGGGCCAGCTCAAAAGTGATTGCCATTTAGGATTTTGAGCAGATACAGAGCGTTTGGGATTTCAATTATCCCTCATATTTTACAACTTTAGCTTTTGTAACCCAGTACCATATATATATGGTTTATGCAGCTGTTACGTATTTCCCATGCATAGGAGCAAACTGCATCTTGACGCACTTTGGTCCCTTGATTATAAAGGGAGTTGATCAGTGCACAGGGGAGGAAACAGAGAATTAAAAACTTTGCCTTAGTTTACCAGTCATGGTCAGAGGTACAATATTTAATCTTAGCATAGATAGACATAAGAAATAACATAAATAACAGCCAACTTAATTACCAATATCATTGACTTTGGAAAGGAAATAATCTTTTCTAACTCCTTCCCCATGGCCTTTTAAAACTGCCTGTTTATTTATTTGGCTTATAGTCAGGTCACAAAGCAATTCTGATTAAATGACAGCTTCTACTGTCAAAGATTTTTAGCAAGCAGAATACTTGGTAACTTTGGAACCATTACTATTTACATATTTTACATATAGACAGACAGAAATGCTTGTGCACAGATTATAGAGCACACTTAAATGCTAAAATTGACCATTTAAAGTTTTTGGAATTTTAGCAGTAATACTTTGCCTAATCATGGTAGAGCCACATAGTCAGTTCAAAACAAAACACTGCCAAGAAGAAGAAACTTTTTATTAAACAGGAGTCAAGACATGAACAGGCATATAGCATCACATAATGTCCCCTATCCTGGTCAGGTAAGGGGGGGTAGTTTATATGACCCCAAAAAACATCCAAGGAAATTAATTGTGAAAGCCACCTTCACGCCCTCCCCGTCTTCACTGGGCTTCCCTCAGAGCACCTGGACCAATTCCCTCCACCCAGACACCCCTGTCATGTGACACAAGGCAGCCCACAAGGATCATTTTCACCTGTATTTTACCCTGCCAAATATCTAGCACAGTCTTACCTCTTTCTGCTTACCTCTGTAATCCCATGGATATCTGTAAGTATTCTAGCTAGCTTTTGTCCATCACTTTTCCATGAGTCTAATTTTTAATTGCTACAGAATTAAATTTATCAAAACCATAACTTATATGCCACGCCGACTCCAGTGGAGTCTGCTTAGCATGGGAAACCATCTATCAGACCATGATAGGGGCTTCAGAGACCTATCTCTGAGTTTTGGGACTTCACCAAAGTCTACCTCAGAGAATGGGGCTTTACAGAAACCTATCTCCAAGTTTTGGGACTTCACCGAAGTCTACCTCGGAGAATAGGGCTTCTAAGAGGCCTACTCCTGGAAAAAGGCTGGCAAACCCCTGGGAAAAGATGTGTTTCTGTCTTTCTTCCCTCATAAGAGTGCCTGTTAATCTTTTACTGCTTCTACTGCTTTTTGTACTTGCTCATTGTCAATGTCCCCTTATTCAAAGCTCTTTCTTAAGAGTGTTGACGACTCCAATAACTGATGAGTGTCTTAAAAATATGACTAACTCACCAGAGTTAAGTGCTAACCTGAAACCCCTCTTATGGAGGCTAGGAAACAAGTTATAAGTAAATATAAAAGTATTGGGGAAAGTCACTTCAACAGAGGGAATTATTTGTAAGAAGCTGTAGGCTCAGCTAAAACAGAAAGAATGTATGGGCAATTGCTGAGATAATTATTTAGGAGAGAGAATTTCCTGCTGTTTACTAAGAGAATTGCTAAACCTAGAGAGTTGCTAGATCCAGGTCTCCTTGAAGTTTACTATTAAAGAAGAGACAGGAAAGATCTTATAGGAAAGTTAAGACCTCTATAAAAATAGGTAATGTTTAATTGGTGACAAACATCGAAACCCAAACCCATTGTATCCCTTAGAGATAAGCCGGAGACAAATGCCTATCAGGTGCCCAGCTGGTGACCACCCAAGAAAAAAGCCATGCAGCAAGATTGTGTAACCTTTTGCCCTTTCTCATGGAGACTTCTGTTATAAAAGTTTGCTATCCTCTACATTAAATCGCACTCAGCACTCAACACTCAGCATCCACTCCTCTTGTGTGAGTTGTCTGTTTGCCATCTCCCCACCTATTCCAGGTTCCTCCCCTAGGTATCCTCCGTTGTCCCGACAGAACCCGGTCCGCGGCAGGTGGCGCCCAACGTGGGGCTCGAAGCGGGGCTCGAAGCAAGGCTCAGAGCGGGGCATGATGCAGTTTCTTCAGTCAAGGCACCTTGGGAGGTAAGCATCTCTCTCTCTCTTTTTTTTTCTTTTCACCTGGAATAGTAGTCAGAAGCTCGTTGGGGTGCTGCAGGCCCCTCAGTTGTGACTGAGAAAGATAACGAGTAAATCATGGGGAGTTCATCTTCTAAGAATAAGGATAGTTTGTCTCTATTTTAAAACATATGCTAAAAGCATGAGGCACTAAAGCCTCCACAGCAGGAGTGGGAGAACAAACTAATCCTTGGTTCCCGCCAGAAAAAGGGAACCATTGAAAAAGTGAATGTAAATCTAAGTTCCATAAAGAGGGAACTCCTCTTCGAGAAAAAACAAAAAACAGGCAGAGGGGCAACCAGCACCTCCACAAGAAAATAAGAAACAATTAGATCATTTAATACAATTTTCATATTTCAGGAATGGTGAAAGCCTGCAGGTGTGGTCTTGGGGCTGGCGGAGAGTCTTGGCGGACGCGCTATAAGACTGCCAGCGGGGCCAGTGGGAGACGTCCCCTGGACCCCTGGGTGGGGCTGTCCTTGAGATCGGGTAGAGGGGGTTCTAGTCCCCTGGTAAGTGGTGAGATGTCATCCCATTCACTAAGACCTGATTTTGTCTTTGTGGCCACTTGTTTGTCTTGTTTAGTGTGTGTGTTCGTTTTATGTTTTCTGAGGTAGGGAAGATTTGGGTGAGTGTGACAGGCTCACTCAACAGACTCTGGATTCAGCTTGCTGAATAAAAACAACACAGAGATCCAAAAGACTAATTAGTGAATTGCCTTGCTAACAAGCAAGCTCTGGAAAAATAAAGCCCAACAAAGGTACCTAGTTTAAAAGGAATACTGTCTTAAATTTTTGTTTAAAAACTTTAAAAGGTGTACGTACAACTGATTTTGATTTTTGCGCGCTTTAAGATCTGTGTGAGTGTTTTGTGTGTGTCTGTGAACATGTTCAAAGATAAAAATTGTCAGCATGCTGTAACAATTGGGTGAATTTTAATTTAAAAATTCAAAAGATTATGAGGTTTGGGCATTACCAAAAATTTTAAAAAATCTTCACATTGTTTTAAATGGCTTTTTAAAGTTTCTTTAACTTACAAATTAAAAAATCTGGTATTTAAAAACTAATATTTTAAAATACATAAAACTATACTGTAATCAAGTTATCTGGCTTAACACAAATGCATTGGCTGTTTGGGATAAATATTAAAAATTTAAATGTAAAGGTTAGTTTAACACCGTCAAAGATGTTACTTGTTCTGTCTATCTAATACTGTGTATTTCATTCGAGAACCAAGAGATAAAAAAAGAAAAACTAAAAGCCAACAAAAAACCTTTAGGGGTAAGGGGTGAACAAGCAGAAGTACAGTTCAGCTGGTCATGCGGTGGGACAGGCCCTGGGAAGAGTCCACACATGGTGAGACAAGCTGGCACAAACGCAGTTCATCTAACCCTAAAGAGTCAGATTGGGTGTGTGGCCATTCCATAAAAGGGGCTGAGTGGCCCATCTTTGTTCTCTACAGATAGACACTAAAATCATGATGGTTAAAATGAGTGATGTGATGATCTGATTAGTATTACAAAAATTTCCCCTTGGATGTGTTAATATTAAAATTAAAAAGGCCTTAAAAAAAGGGTTAAAAAGTTATTTGTATAATGTGACTTGTTTTTGATGTTTTACAATTAGGATGTTTTTAAAAGTCATAAAGACGCTAAGTCTAGCTTTTTGGTTCAGTTATGATGATTGTTATTTTTGCATTAAGGGAAAATTGTCATTTGAGTTAAAAAATCTTAATGTGTATCTGTTTTAAAACAAACAACAAAGAGACAATGAGTGACACTTGGCCTCAAGATTTCAAGGGATCTTTTCATATACAAATAAAAACTAAAGTATAAAATATTAAAGGTGATTAATAAGAGGTTTTAAAAAAATTAGGAATGGATTTTTGGATATAAAGTTTAAATGTAAAATTGTTCTTGACATTGGCCTCAATGTACACACAAAAAAAATTAGGATTACCAAAATAATTACTATTCTAGTTTGCTCTTATAGGTTGTTTTTTTTAAGTTTCCAACAAGACCAGAACAAAACACAGAGGATTCTTACAAGTTGTTAGATATAACTTTAACTCTTAATAAGTTTCAGGTAAGAACATGCTTAAAAGCTACTTCTATGTTGACCACCTTGTTGCTTTTAATTGGAGTAAAATGGCCTTTTGTAAGACTCACTGATCTACAAACTGGTTCAAAGCCAGCCCAAACACAAAAAAAGTCCCTGTGAGACTGTCACCTCTATTCAGCCAACAGAGTACTAGCCCTGGACTAAAGAGTTATGGGACAGTATTCAAGCCCCGAGTCTGGGACTCAAAGTGACAGAGTGCTAGCTTTAAGCTGTAGAGCTGAGGGACAGTGCTCAGGCCCCGAGTTCAAATCCAACAACCAGCTAAGAAAAATGCCAATGAGGCATTTATCCAGTGTAAAAAAGACAATTCTGGGACAAAAACAATGGAGGAACATCCAGAGGCAGTAAGCCACCGCTTGGATGGCAAAAATGTCAGATCCTAGAGTCATTTGTGCGTGGCCCTTCAAAACTGGTCAGAGCCGGGAGGTCACAAAAAGATAGTTTGAAAACATGACTACCTTGTAAGGGACAGGAACTTGCCAGTCCTCTGTGATAGTAAAAAGCTAATGTTATAAAATGTGGGGGATAGTTTAAATCTTAACCCCTTTATGTGCCAAAAGCTCTAATTGGCAGCTCTAATTGAGCTGACACTAGTTACATGAAGTTCATCTGCTCAAAAAAAAATTTGTAAACCTGAGAGAGTGTTTCTATTGATATCTGTCTAAAGGCCTACAAAGGTAACTTAGACATTATTTGGGATCATTAGAGATCACATTCCTAAGCCATCTAAAAAGATGCTTTTACAAACCAGAGTACTAAACAAACCACACTGTAGCCGGAAAAAAGGTCTGTACAGTTGTCAAAAGTTAAATATTGTTCTTAATGACATCTAACCCTGATGGCCTCTTTGTAAAATAGGCTAAAGTTATAGGTTCCTGGCTAGGTAAGATCAACGCCCCTAAAGTCAGCTTAAAGAAGTTACAAAAGATTGACCTTCGCCCTTCTACCCCCATTTTAAAATCAAGGGTCCAGAGTCAGTTTTAAAAAAATGAGACAAAAAAAAGGCATAAAAAATAGTGTTAACTGTTGTAGGTGTTCAAGGTGTAAAAACTACATCTGTCAGAGATGATTACAAGACTAAGATTTACAAAAATATCTGGTTAGTAAAAAAAGTTGTGGTTTTAGTAAATTGTCCTGAAATATTTTTTAAAGATCTTAAAAACCAACAGGATCAAAGCCTGCCAAGCCTATACAATGTATCCTTAACCAGTCTATGTAAAAATTTACAGCCCATCATGAGGTGTGACAGTCCCTTGGAGCCACTGAGAGACCTGGCTGTTACGGCTGCTGCTGCTGCTGCTGTTGCTACATACCCTAATGGGTAAAGTTCAACGACGGCCTGACAGCCACCTAAAAAAACTCCTGCCTGATTCCATCACCTGAGTCTGCTTCCTGGTTGACTGCTGCTAAATCTAAAATCTTGTGGGACATCCTTTTGAAAGATATCCGGAAATCCTCTCTTCCCACAGTGGATATTGGGGACATGGATATCACTGGCTTACTTGTCTTAGGCACTTCAGTGCATAGTGACTGAAAATCCACTCTAGGGTCACAGCCTAGTTTGACTCTGGTATGGTAATAACCTGAGTGTGTTATCAATGGAGGTAATACTCTTAGCCTTAAAATCTAACAAGCTTCTACATCACAGTGGTGCCTTAAGGCTGTTCTAAGATAAAGGTTCCACAAGCCAAAGAAAAATTGGACAGTTTTAAACTCCAGCCACAAAGATACTCAAGGGATTGTAAAAAAAGAGGGTGGTAAAAAAAGCCTTAAAAAAAATTGTAAAAAAAGAAGTAAAAAAAGCCTTAAAAAAAAATTGGGAAAATTTAAAAAGTAAGGATTGTCTTTAAGACAAACCTCAAAAAGTTTAAGTATGTCACAAATGGTATGAGTATGTCTTAAAATTGGAGCTTACAAATACAGCTGGTATAAAATTGAGTTAACTGATACACGGAGTCAGGACTGGTAAAAAAAAAAAAAAGGGACAAATGCCACGCCGACTCCAGTGGAGTCTGCTTAACATGGAAAACCATCTATCAGACCATGATAGGGGCTTCAGAGACCTATCTCTGAGTTTTGGGACTTCACCAAAGTCTACCTCAAAAAATGGGGCTTTACAAAAACCTATCTCCAAGTTTTGGGACTTCACCGAAGTCTACCTCGGAGAATAGGACTTCTAAAAGGCCTACTCCTAAAAAAAGGCTGACAAACCCCTAAAAAAAGATGTGTTTCTGTCTTTCTTCCCTCATAAGAGTGCCTGTTAATCTTTTACTGCTTCTACTACTTTTTGTACTTGCTCATTGTCAATGTCCCCTTATTCAAAGCTCTTTCTTAAGAGTGTTGACGACTCCAATAACTAATGAGTGTCTTAAAAATATGACTAACTCACCAGAGTTAAGTGCTAACCTAAAACCCCTCTTATGGAGGCTAAAAAACAAGTTATAAGTAAATATAAAAGTATTGGAAAAAGTCACTTCAACAGAGGAAATTATTTGTAAGAAGCTGTAGGCTCAGCTAAAACAAAAAAAATGTATGGACAATTGCTGAGATAATTATTTAGGAGAGAGAATTTCCTGCTGTTTACTAAGAGAATTGCTAAACCTAGAGAGTTGCTAGATCCAGGTCTCCTTAAAGTTTACTATTAAAAAAGAGACAAAAAAGATCTTATAGAAAAGTTAAGACCTCTATAAAAATAGGTAATGGTTAATTGGTAACAAACATCAAAACCCAAACCCATTGTATCCCTTAGAGATAAGCCGGAGACAAATGCCTCTCAGGTACCCAGCTGGTAACCACCCAAAAAAAAAGCCATACAACAAGATTGTGTAACCTTTTGCCCTTTCTCATGGAGACTTCTGTTATAAAAGTTTGCTATCCTCTATATTAAATCACACTCAACACTCAACACTCAACATCCACTCCTCTTGTGTGAGTTGTCTGTTTGCCATCTCCCCACCTATTCCAGGTTCCTCCCCTAGGTATCCTCCGTCGTCCCGACAAAACCCGGTCCGCGACACTTATAATTTGTTATAGGACTACAAATTTGGAACTAGAAAAAGCAATATGCTCCTCTTGAGAAATTCACTTTCACCCTCCATAATAGGAGAAAACACAGACTCTCCACAATATCCACACTAGTGTTTTATTACTCAGAAGAACAATAGCATTTTCTACAAGTGAAAAACTCACAACAGACTCATCAGTAGTAAATAGAAAACAGCATGTAGTAACATCATTTTGGCATTACTCATCCAAACCGAAATGCTTAAGAATCATGTCTTCATTTTTCCACCAAAGAAACTAGAAATGGAACTGTGATTCTAGTGCGAGAAGTTAGCCTTGAGAAAAAGTAGTTAAGGAAAGTTACTAAGCTTTGAGTTCCATCTACAAGACTTGTATCTACACACAAAGAAAATGTATTCCCAAATATGTATTCTTTCAGGTTTTCTGAATGTTTCATGAACTTGGGGATGAAAGATGATGAGACAGATTTTATTCTTGTGCACATTTTGTAATAAGCAAGCAGTATTATCTTCCAACCGACCTTCCATTAAAAAAATGAATTGGAATAGTAATAGTGTTATATATAGTGGAAGACTTTTAGAAACAGTGGAGAAATTGATGCTCTCATGTCCGTGGATTAAAGCATGATAGATAGTCCTTCCCCATCTATCACTACCAAACCACTCTGGATGATTTGAGTTCAATCTCAAAGGTCCAGAGCTCCTGTTTCTGAGAAGTGTTTATTAAATTTCCTTGAACATCCATTCCTCAATATAAAAGACACAAGTCAACAATTTCACTATCTTAATTCTTTGTCAAGCCTGGAAGTAATTGATACCCATCCCTTTGGTCCAACCCCTGAATAACATGAAGGGGCATCATCCCTACTCTACACAATGCGAGGATGAGAAATGTTGCCTCAGTGAGTGGTTTTCCCTTACACCTTGCTTAATTCTGCCATGAAGGATTTCTCTATACTTTACAGAGGTTTCTGCCAAAGCTTTCCCTATATTGGGTTTCTTTTTTTGTGTGAGTGCTCTAATGCTGGCTGAAGGTTCATTTCTGCTTGAAAGACGTCCTCTAATGTTCACTCGACATTCTGTCTTGTCTCTAGGTCTCTGAAATATGTAGAGAAACCTGTGAAACTTCTGGCTAAACATTTGTCTACATTTATTATACTCACATTTTCTCTCCTTATTATGTTCTTGGATGTACTGAATACTGACTTCTGTTAAAAATTGCATATTTGTTAGACCTGATAGTTTTCTTTTCTCCTATGTGATTCAGTTCTCTGATGAACACTGTGCTATGCTGTCGAAGTGGGATTTTCTACATTGGTATTATTCATACCTTGTCTTATGTGCTCTATGTGCTTATGTGCTCTATAAACACTCATCCATGCATGATTACTAAGTGAAGGACTTTTTTGATACTTGTTTCATTCATGTTTTTCTCCTGTGTGTTTCCTGATGAAAATTTATCTATGACTTCTTGAAAACTTTCCACATTTTTTTCATTCATAAGATTTTTCTCATGTGTGCATTCAATTTGGAACCATGAGGTATGCCTTCTGGCTAAAAGGCTGCACATTTGCTACATTCACAAGGCTTCTTTCAGGTTTTGGATCTATCATGCAAACTTATTTTTCATCCAGGTGAGGCTTTCCATAGTTATCACATTCCTAAGATTTCTCATGTGTGTGGATTCTCTTATGCTTCCTGAGGTATGAACTCCGGATGAAGGACTTTCCACATTTGTTACATTCATAAGGTTTCTTTCCTGTGTGTGTTCTCTGATGAACAGTAAGGTGAAAATTCTGTCTGATATACTTTCCACATTTGTTACATTCATAAGGTTTCTCTCCTGTGTGTGTTCTTTGATGAACAGTAAAGTTTGACTTACAGGTGAAAGACATTTCACACACATTACATTCAAAAGGTTTCTCCCCTGTATGTTTTCTCTGATGGACAGTAAGGTGTGATTTTAATCCGAAATACTTTCCACATTTGTTACATTCATAAGGTTTCTCTCCTGTGTGTGTTCTCTGATGAACTGTAAGGTTTGACTTACAGGTGAAAGATTTTTCACACACATTACATTCAAAAGGTTTCTCCCCTGTATGTTTTCTCTGATGGAGAGTAAGGTGAAACTTTCTTCTGAAATACTTTCCACATTTGTTACATTCATAAGGTTTCTCTCCTGTGTGTGTTCTCTGATGAACTGTAAGGTCTGTCTTAGAGGTGAAAGACTTTTCACAAACATTACATTCATAAGGTTTCTCTCCTGTGTGTTTTCTCTGATGGACAGTAAGGTGTGATTTTAATCTGAAATACTTTCCACATTTTTTACATTCATAAGGTTTCTCTCCTGTGTGTGTTCTCTGATGAACAGCAAGGTGTGACTTACAGGTGAAAGACTTTTCACACACATTACATTCATAAGGTTTCTATTCTGTATGAATTCTCTGATGAACAGTAAGGTTTGACTTCTGTCTGAAATACTTTCCACATTTGTCACATTCATAAGATTTCTCTCCTGTGTGTATTCTCTGATGCAAAGTGATGTATGAGTTCATTCTAAATGATTTTCCACATTTGTTGCATTCATCAAACTTCTGTTCTTTGTCAGTTCTGTGATGCCTTCTGAGACCTGACTTTTGAGTGGAAAATTTCCTCGTATTCATAGGGTTGCTCTTCTGGTTTTGTTTTAGGTTGGTTAGAACTTAGTTCTGAATTCTTAGCGATAGATTTTGCACATTGCTTATACTCATCAGGATTCTCTGGATATTTCCTCTCAGGTTTTGTAAGGTGTAAATCCTTACTGAATGATTTCTCACATTCACTACTTGTATACGGATTCTCTCCTGTGTGTCTTTTCTGATGCATAGTGACTGGAAACCTCCCTCCTTGACAAAGTTCTTGGTCAAGAAGAGCAGACTTATCATATTCTTCTCTATATTCGTTATGGGTAGAGGTGGGATCTGTGACACAAACCCAATTATGTGGAAAGAATATCATCTCTGAATTTAATATCTTCTCTCCTCCATATTCAAAATATGGACCATCATAATTTTGACTAAAACCGTCTGAATATCTAAGTGATTGTTTAACTACAGGAGAAAAACCAGGCATATATGCAGTGGGCATCTTACCAGGCTCACTGTAGTGAAGCATGTTCTGACACTGAATGAACTTGTCCGTCTTCATCCTTAAGGAGTTCTCATCATTCCTATTCAGATCTGGCTTCTGTTTTGAGTTCAAATTAGAAGTTGTCACGAATCTCATTCTTTGCTCTATTCTGTTAATATTTGTGATAGCTACATCATGCAGACATTCATCTGGACCTTCCTGGCAAGTCTTAATCACATGCTCCATTTTTTGAACATCTAAAATGAGTTATATAAAGAAGAAAAAAGCATAAATAAGATCCAAATACTCCTTAATGTAAAGGTAAAGACATTTTTTCCATCTTAACTGTTACATATTTTAAAGTATTAAAGTAGGAACTGATTTATGAGTAATAAATTTCTTTCACCACAATGTATTGATTAAGAAAGTAACACTCTTCCTTACACCCTTTTTTGTCGTGGGGCATGAACTCCAGTCATGGTGTTGTCCTTCAGCACTTCAGATAAATGCTAGCTCTCAACCACTTGAGCCAGAGCACCACTCCCAGTTATTTCTGTTTATGTGGTACTGAAGAATCGAACCCAGAGGGTTATTCATGCAAGGCAAATCCCCTACCACTGAGCTACTATAGTCAAGAACTCTAATAACAACAGATGCTGGAGGGGATATGGACAGAAGGGAACACTACTGCATTGTTGGTGGGAGTGTAAACTTGTTCAACCACTTTGGAAAATAGAATGGAGACTCCTCAAAAGACTCCATATAGAGCTTCCCCAAGGCCTAGCAATCCCACTTCTGGGCATTTACCCAAATAATCATAAACAAGACCATAATAAGGGTACCATTGTTTACCATAGCTAAGATAAGGAAACAACACAAATGCCCCTCAGTAGATGAATGGATCAAGAAAATGTGGTATATATACACAATGAAATTCCATGCATTCATTGGAAAGAATGATATGGCTCCATTTGTTAAGAAATGGAATGACTTGGAAAAATAATATTGAGTGAAGTAAGCCAGGGCCAAAGAAACATAGGTCCTATGGTTCCCCTTATTTGCAATAACTCGTATATGTCTGAGACAAGCAGAAACGGTCAATAAGTTGATGTTAGGCAAAACGAAACCCAAGATAAGGACTCAAATGATTTTTTTTCTTTCTTGCTATTGTTTCTAGCATATATATCTATAGATATCTATCTATCTATCTATCTATCTATCTATCTATCTATCTATCTATCTATATACATATATATAAGATATTTCTTTGTTTCTTTATATGTCCCTCCCCCATGGTATAACCCCCGTTTTTACTGTATTTGATGTAGGTATAATTTGTGGAGGGGAAGGTGGACCTATTACAAGAATGAGATGTACAAGACGTTATGTCAAAAAATGAACATTACAACTTTGGCTGGGGGGGGGGCTGGAGGGGAATGATTGGAAGGGATGTTAACGGGAAACAAAGGAGGAAGCAACAATGCTTGATAAGAAATGTACTCATTACCTTGCCCATGTAATTGTAACCCCTCTGTAAATTATTTTCTCTATAAAAAAAGAGTAACACTGACAGTTTATGATGGAAAATGTTTTTCTGTGTTTCAGGGTTTTCTTCTTTTTTATGTCAGAGGAATTATTTACACAAATTACTAAACTATTTACTGCTATCTTTTTAACCTGTATAATTTAATATGTAGCATTCTTAGTTTTTTTCCCCAAAAATTCTTTTGTTTAATCTTAGGGGAATAGATGCTTTTTATTGTTTTATTTTCTTAAAATAATTTATATATTGTGCTACTTTACTTCACAAACATTAGGAGAACAGTATTTTCTAACTTTGGAGATTATACCTTTTTTATACAAACCTTTTCCTTTAACCTGAGAATAAAGTTTTATAACCATATATCTTCAGTTATAAGTTCTCACTGTGAATTATTTTAAGTATCTTTAGAAATTTTAAAATTTGTTTCCCTCCATCTTAGACAGAATCTCATCAGACTTTTAAACCCTCAGACTCATGAATTAAAGCCACATCAGCTCACCACCTAGTTAATCATTCTCTCTAGACTGAAAGCTTTGGTTCTGTATCCTGGCCTCTACTCTCCTTATCCTTATGAGAGGATAGCAGCCTTGGCATAGTCATTTGCTATACCTGCCTAGTCCTAGTTTCAAAGAAAACTAAATCTCATTTTTCACATTTCTAATTTTCGTTTTTCAAAATAATTTCCACAAAGAGAAAGAATTGCTAACTTTATCTTTACTTCCCTACACAGTTCAGTGTGCATCTACATGCATTTTTGATTCACAAGTCTAACACAAAGATGACCTAGTTCTCTGCTACACATGGGACTCATGGGAATTAAGAATATTATTGGTTTGTACATAGCAAGACGAATTTACCAATTTGGTTCTCGATCCAAGATCACTATGCAAGATGCTTTAACTCACCTGGGAAATTCTTGTCTGAGGCTTCTCTCATATATGACTGTTCATCTTGCTCCAGCTTGACAATCAATTGAGGTTTAGGACTACTGTGCCCTGTTAATAAGAGTGAAGACCTATTGCTCATGCTGTGTCAAAATTGATTTAAGTTTTCAGATATCCTGTTAACAAGGTTACTCCCAAATCTTCTTTCATTTCTCACTGGCTCCATGGCTGAATTTCCCCGAGGTTTGAATTAATTTTGCAGGTTGTGTGACTTGAATGCAATTTTTTTCAAGGTTAGCATTCTATTAGTTTGAGTCCTAGCTCCACTTCCAGTTTAAGAGTGGTTATCTGAGATAAGAGTCTCATGGAGATTTCACTGGCATTTTTTGATTCAAACTGAAAGACTCAGATTTCAGACTCGTAAGAATTACAGACATGAACCACTGCATCTTAGTACTAGTTTTGGACTATAAATACTCCCTCTAATCTAGTGATTTACAGTTCATATTTACAATAATGATAAAAAGGTGTGAATGTATGTATGTATGTATGTATGTATGTATGTATGTGCTTTCTACATTGTATATCTACCCACAATAATGACCTCAAGTTTGGGAAGACAGTCTTCTCTTTACAGAAGACAGTTTGGAACTTTTGTCAAACTGCTGATTTGGATTCTTGAACAATGAATATAAAATTGCCTCAGAATGTATATAATCTACCTGAAGCTTTCATTCAAAACAAATGACACTTCCCACAGACTGGAATCTTACTTCCAAATAGCATGCAAAGTTCGATAAATATTCACATATCTATTAATAACAAATCATTTTCTGGGCACCAGTGGTTCAAACCAGTAATCCTAGCTACTCATTAGGTTGAGATATGAGGAATGCCATACAAAATCAGCCCCAGTAGGAAAGCTGTGAGATACTTATCTCCAATTTAACCACCAGAAAGCTTGAAGAAGTGCTGTTACTAAAGTGATACAGTGCTCACCTTGAACTGAAGAGCTGAGGCACTGTACCAACCCCCAGAGATCATGCCCTACTTAACTTTTCAAGTTAATGTGATATTTTTGGCTCACCTAAGGACACCAGCATGCTATAGGTTTCCAGCATCACATCTCTATACAGGGTACTCTGAGAAATATCCAATTCCTGCCACTCCTCCCAGCTGAATTCCACAGCCACATCATCAAATGACACCAGCTTCTGTAAGGGCACATTCTATCAATCCCTGAATCCTGGGAACACCAAAGCTAGAATTCCATTCTTCTACATGTATGCTTTTGTATTACAGAATGTGGTTGGAACTTTCTGTGTTATTTATAAAATGAGAGAAAATATAATCAAAGTAGACATATTTGCTTCCATAGTAACTTGGTAATTACACATACAAAGTTTTTCTAATACATAAGAACACATTTCTGGTTCCAGCAATAAAGACAAGAAAACAGTTCTAAGAAGCTAATAACCTAGCAAGACAACAATAAGTATAAGTAGGAGTCTGAAAGTGTGTGTTTAGCTTATTTTGGTAATATTTACTACATATCTGGGTAGCAATGAAGTAAATAATTATGTTTTCTGCATTTTCATATTCTGCCTCACTGACAATACTATTTAGATTTTCTATTAAATAGTGCTCTCATAAACAGTCACAACATGGTCATTACATCCCATGCAATACATAACACATTAGTAGATCTATGAAAAGCACAACATCGAGGTGAATGTTAAAAGGAGTAAAATTACTCAAAAAATAGTAAATGAATGATTTGGCTCTTATAAGTTTTGACTTAGTTCTCACAATAAAACATCTGATGTTAATCATTTTTGTTATTAAATTTCTAGATATAAAAGTAAGGTCATTGATAGTCATATGTTTCCTTCATATGTGAAAACGAACTGCCAGCATGGACGTTTGTGAATATTGACTACTTCCTACCACACCAAATACTTACTTATTACCATAAAATGTTTCTTAATCAGTTTTGCATTTTAATAGGCCTTAGTTGAAGGATGGATGTAAATAGATAAAGGCTTAAGGAACGCTCAAGATGATATCCAAAAATGTGAAATATGACCACGACAAGAGGGATAGAGAAAAAAACTATGAATTGGGAAATGATCTAAAAAATATAGAAGTTTTAAAAATAGGAATAAAATGTGGCACTAATTTGTTGTACAGTGTCTAAAAGGAATACAGCCATTCTTGACAATATCAGAGGTGAATGATCACTAACATACAAAAAGAAAATATATCTATAAAGTGTTGAAAGAAAATGGACTTCAATACAAAATCCATTGGGCAATGGGCCTCTTCTAACAATATAGATTGATGGTATTCCTCGGGAAATATAATGCACCATTAAGACATCTTCATTTTAAGTGCTATTAAAATTATTCTGCAGGGCTGGGAAGGTGGCTGGCTCAGTGGTAGAGCACTTGCCTTGCATGCCTGAGGCCCAGGGTTCGATTCCTCAGCACCACATAAACAAAAAAGACAAAAGCCAGAAGTGGCTCTGTGGCTCAAGTGGTAGAGCCCTAGCCTTGAGCTGAAGAGCTGAGGGACAGGTTCCAGGGCCAGAGTTCAGGCCCAACAATCAGACAAACAAATTATTCTGCATCAAGAGAAAAATAAAAATTGCTAACATGGATCTACACAGAGGACAAGATTATTAAAAAGGTAAATGTGTAGTTAAAGGAATGGTACATGTGTAGGTAAAAGAATGTATAGAAAACATTGAATGTAATTTCTCTTGTGAAAAGAAAACTTATAGTACCATATTCATAGTTCATAAGGGATGCAAATTCAATATAGAAACACATAAGTGTTATAAAAACAAAGTTTGTGAATCCTGCATATGGATCAATTAATTTTGTACTTGCCTCGCAAATATGAGGTTCTGAGTTGAAAGAATTATTTCTACAAAAATTTAAAAGGAGAATAGAAAGGTTATAAATAGTTTATAAATTCCATTCAATTCCATTGAAAAGTAACTATATTATGCTATATGCTACTACTATGATAATATTGTAAAGATTAATGTTCCTAGTAAAAATGCATCCAGCAAGTTAATTTCCTTTGTGTTCCTACCAAAGAATCCCACAGGGTAGAAAGTTCATTTTCTTGCAGTTCTATAGTATAACAATTTTCCTCCACATTTTACTTCTGCTGAAGCTCTATGCTTCAACCTGAGAATGGCTTTTGTTCTTTACATGAAATGTCTGGTTATTGATGTATGAAAAATATTAATAAGACCCTTTTTAAAAATCTTGCAGTCCTTTCATATTTTGAGTTGCACAAATTCAATGGAACATAGAAAGAAATCTTTGAAAAAGTAGGGAACCTGTATTAAGCATGCAGTCTTACTTTTATCCTAAGAACAATGCAGTATAACAACTATTTACATCAGATTTAATTTGTAATTGGTATCAGAGGTAATTCACAGTGTACAGGAGATTGCCTGCAGCTTATATGAGAGGTGATTTACAGTGAATTTGAGGTGTGTGCAGAAGCAAAATAAGAAATAAATATCAGATGAGACAAACAGATATTAAATAGTAAAATGTACATCGAAATAAGACCATATTTATATTGTAAAATATAGTAAATATATAAGGCACTGTCTGACATGAACAGAAGAAAGAAAACTTAATGAGCAATCCAAAGTCATGGATTAGAGAGAGAAATAAAAATTAAAAAATATATACAAAGATACCATGAGCAAAAGTTAATGATGAAAAACACAAATAGTGATAATATGTAGGAAATAATCATCAGCCCATAATATATGACTACAGATACAGATCATTGATGATGATAGACAGATTATACATTATGATAATAAAAATTTATGCTGAAAAGCAAAGTGTACAAAAACATGTTTAAAACACCATGCAGTTTTAATACTTTAATCTACCATTACTATTGTAGAACTAATATTCCTCTTACTAAATGATATTATATTAAACTTAAAAAACACAATGGTGTTACATTTATCAAGACACATATTCCAAGATTAATAGTAAATCAGAAGACAAATGGTGTAGAAAGCAATATGAAAAATTAAAGTTAAGTTATAAATACATGAAAATTAAAAGATATATTTGTAGTATTCTATGAGTGAAATAAACACAGGGAAATTACAATTGATCTCAAAGAAATGTATTCCTTCATTGTGATTTATAGAATATTAAATGTAGCTTCATTCTTATTTCACCTTTGAAATAAAAACAAATAGTTTGGGGCTGGGAATATGGCTAAGTGTTACAGGACTTGCCTGCCATGCATAAAGCTCTAGGTTCCATTCCTCAGCACTACATAAATAGAAAAATTAGGAAATGGCACTGTGGCTCAGGTGGTAGAGTTGTAGACTTGAGTAAATCAAGATCAGGAATGGTGCCCAGAACAGGCTCCAAATAATTCAAGCCCCAGGTTTTGCAAAAAAAAGTTGAAATATACATGGTGTATTCACATGGATCTCTTCTGGAGAGTGGGGGAAAGCCAGAGAACTAGAAGGAAATGGGGTAAAAAGAGCATCTGTGGAGGTCATTAGGCACTGATGAAAGTAAGCTATACAAATCATGAGTCAAGATGGCAGGGAAACATTGGGAGAGAGTGAGGGTATGGAAGACACAGCATGAAAGGAAATGTACACAATACCTGGCCCAAGAACTGGCAGTCTCCCCATACATCACCACTATAACAATAAATTCAATTAAATTTGAAATAATTTCTTCATGGAGTTGTGTGAGCATAAAGTTAATGAAGAAAATGTAGCACAGTTAGAAGAACAGCTACAATTAGTAGAAATAAAATAATCACTTAATTGAAACATGAAATACTGGAGCTTAGGTTGAATATTAATTTTAAATATGCTGTTAACAATAATCTAACTTTACTTAGTACCCAATTAACTGTTAATGATAAATATTCAGGTAAGTAATAACAAAACAAAACAAGTGCTTCTGGCTCAAGATGCTTATCCTACCCTAGATACTAAGGAGGCTGGAAGCCAGACAACTGGGTGGACAACTCAAATTAAGCAGCTAATCAACAGATTGGAGGAGGTGTGGCTCAAGAGATAGTGCCAAAAAAGAAATTAAAGCCCAACTTAGGAAGTGTAAAAACCTACCATGCTCCCGGCATGGGAGGATCAACATTGTGAAAACGACAATACTTCCAAATGCTATCTACAAATTCAATGTGATACCTATCAATAGTCCAACCTCATTCTTCAATGAAATATTAAAAGCAAGCCAGAAAGGTACATGGAACAATAAAAGACCCCAAATAGCAAAAATGATCCATACCAGAAAGAACAATGCTGGTAGGATATCACTACCAAATTTCAAACTGTACTTCAAAGCCATAGTAATCAAAACAGCTTGGTAATTGCACAAGAACAAACCTGAGGACCAATGGAATAGGACTGAAGTCCCAGAAATGAACACACAGCTAAACTTTGAGAAGGGAGCTAAAAAATAGAATGGAAGAAAGACAACTTCGTCAGTAAATGGTGGTGGCAAAGTTGGTTCATTACCTGTAGAAAACTAAAGCTAGATCTGTATACATAACCCTGAACCAGAATCAATTCCAAAAGGATCAAAAACCTCACATTCAAAGCAAACACCCTAAAAAACATTACAGAAAAGAATAGGAGAAACTCTAGTGGTATTGGCACCAGCCAAAATTTTCTTAATAGAGACCCATAAACACAACAAGTCAAAGAAATGTTGGACAAATGGGATTGAATGAAACCGCAGAGCTTCTGCATAGCAAAGGACATTGCTAACAAGATCAATACAAAGCCAACAGATTGGGAGAAGATCTTCACTAGGCATAAAATGAACATGGGTCTCATATCTAAAATATACTTAGAACTCAAGAAATTAAATCCCTAACAACAAATCCTCAGAGAAACAACTGTCCAATAAATAAGTGGGCTAAAGACTTAAAAAGAATCTAAACTGAAGAGGAAATAAGAATGGCCAAAAGATATATTTTAAAAAAAGGCTCAACTTATAAATATGTTAGAAAGAATTACAAGAAAGAAAATACATCTAAATTCTTAATGGGGTTCATTTCGCCTAAAATCAAGTTATCTGACCCTTTCTGCTTGTCTGAGATATATACTAGTTATTGCAAATAAGGGAAACCATGGGACCTATGTTTCTTTGGGCCTTGCTTACTTCACTTAGTATATTTTTTCCAAGTCTTTCCATTTCTTAACAAATGGAGCAATTTCATTCTAAAAAAAAAAAGAAACACACACAAAAATCAAAAAAAGGCCCATCTTCTCTAGCCAAAAAGAAATGCAAATTAAGACAACCTTGAAATTCCACCTCACCCCAGATAGAATGGCTATAATCAAGAACACTAATAACAACAGATGCTGGAGGGGATGCGAACAGAAAAGGGAACCCAACTGCATTGTTGGTGGGAGTGTAAACTTGTTCAATCACATTGGAAAGTAGTATGGAGGTTCCTCAAAAGACTCCACATAGTGCTCCCCTTTGACCCAGCAATCACACTTTAGGGTATTTACCCAAAGCTCACAAACAAGGGTATACTAAAGCTACCAGCACGCCTATGTTTATTTCAGCTTTATTTACCATAGCTAAGATATGGAACCAACCTGGATGCCTCTCAGTAGATGAGTGAATCAACAAAATATTATATATATATATATATATATATATATATATATATATATATATATATATCCATATATCCATAATATGTATTTATACATATATGTATTTATACACAAACACACACATACACATTGACACAATGCTTTTCTATGCCTCCTTCAGAAATAATGGCATCACCCCATTTATTAGGAAATGGAAAGACTTGGAAAAACTTGTAATAATTGAAGTAAGCCAGGCCCAAAGAAACATAGGTCCCATGGTCTCCCTTATTTGAAATAACTAGTACATGTCAGGACAAGCAGTAATGGTCAAAAGTTATGTACATATGACCATATAAGATGATATGAAGTGAAATGAGCCCTAAGACAGGAACCCAAGTGATTTTTCTCTTTCTTACTATTGTCTGTATTGTACTTATAATGTACTATGTGATTTTTTTGTTCCTTTGGTATGGTTTTCCCCCACGGTATAACCCCTGTTTTCACTGTATTTTTTGTGGTGCCCTGCATCTTGTATATACATTTTTCTAATTTGGGGATAGGAAGGAAAAAAAACAAAATGCTTAAATAGGGATACAAGCTGACCCATTGTTACAATGAGATGAACAAGACACAGGTTGGGGACTGGGAAGGTGGATCAGTGGTAGATCGCTTGCCTTGCATGCATGAGGCCCAGGGTTCGATTTCTCAGCACCACATAAGCAAAAACAAAAAAAGCCGGAAGTGGAGCTGTGGCTTAAGTGGGAAGTGCTGAGGGACCACGCCTAGGCCCAGAGTTCAGGCCCCACAACCGGACCCCAAAACAAAAAAAAAAGACACTAGGTTGAAAACGAACTTTACCATTTGAGTGAGGGAGGGTGGAAGGGTTTGCAGAGGTTAGGAGGAAAGAAATGGTACAGGAAAAACAAAGGAGCAGGTAACAAAGCTCAATAGGAAATATAATCACATAACTGTAACCTCTCTGTAAACTATTTTACAATGCAAAAAGATTTTTTTTAAAGAAAAAGTAGTGCCAACAGTGAAGGAGGAAGCTGACAGGATGTGAGGCCTGGGAGTTCCTGTTCCAACACTAGCACAAGAAAGACACAGTGCAGAATGAGGTAGGTGTGTCCCATTAGTTTTGAATTTAGACACCAAGCATGCAACACAAAGGGTTAAGAAAACACAAAGGGGTAACACAAAGGGGTAAGAAAAATTTCAATTCAAAGAACTATGTCAGCAAAGGAAAATTGATCAGTAAAACAAACAAGTTCCAAGATACAGAATTTGAAAAATGGTGAGAGACAGATGTAGAGAAGGGGGACTGAAAGAGATGAAGACACAGGGAGGAAAATATTTTAAAAGTGGGAGAAAGAGAGAAATGATGAAAGCTTATGAGCAGGAAACAGAATGAAGAGAGTAAATAGAGAAAAAAATCTTGTGACGACACCTTAGGAAAAACACAGAGGGCTTTCTAGGAGGACCACACACTATATTATCAAATATTATCAAGTTTTATGTAGTCAAAGACCAGGAAGCAGTCCCAGAAGGATGCATGGAGAGTAATTTAATTACATGTATCTTACTAAGTAATCTCTAACATTTGAAGGTGTGTGTGTGTGACCACACTATTTCAGAAACTCCAGTAAAACCTTTTTAACATAATTCAACATTAATCATAAGGAGGTGATCTCTGACAAGTTGTCAGCAAATGTCCACTCTAATGACAAGTGACTCCCTCAATGACATTGAATCACAAAACAAATGTGATTACTTTATCTCACATCAGAAAACTCCAAGCATGTCTGCCCTCAACTAAGACAGGTTGTAACATTTTATAATCTACTCATTCTAAAAACCATCTTTATCTTACTTAGGAACATGTTCTTGAAACTGAATATTTTTTTCTGTTTTAAATCTTGGATATACTTAGCTTCCTAAAATGGAATGTGAAAAGTGAGAAATATAAAACAACTCACCAGATATCCTCTCATTCTTTCTTCCTGTTGCCAGTGAAGAGAAGATTCTGGAAGCATGGCTTAGAGAAAAGGCAATTGACATAGTCAGGAAAGAACCTGTGTGATTATGCCTCAGATTTTCCTGCTCAAAACATTATACATGAAGTGAAAAAGCAAAAAGCCTTCTTATGGGAGAATAATCTTTGATGTCTCAAGTAGAGTATTAAATGCTCCACTGAAGATGACTCCACAGTCCATTAGTTGGTAGACAAACAGTATTCTAGGTTAATATACATACAGAATTCATAAAAACTAAGGTTCCTAAAAATAATTGAATAATTAAAACAAAAATCCGCAGCTTCAATACCACTAGTTATTAATGAAATACATTTAGGGTTGTATGAATTATTTTTCTATTCACCAAAATGTATCCTAGGACTCCATTGAGCTTTTGCACTCTAATCTTATTCATTTATACATTTAAACTCCATGGAGAGAATATAGGTTATAACTCAATACTTTTTCCCCAAAATTATACAAGAAAATATATACAATACATATTACTTGTATTATAATATTTCAGTAATGTTTTTCAAATGGCACATTTCCCTGCATCCAAATACTTGGAGAACCCTTGAGCAATAACTTGAAATTTGTCATTTAGCTTACTTTACTTAAACAGTAAAGATTATGTAAATACAGTTTTGAGAAGTCCCTAATGCTCACTTTCCTAAACAATCATATGAAGAATTGTGACCATTCTCCTGGAGATAAAGGGCTTAATAAAGATGTAACATGAAATATTAAGCATAGGAGTGACAGAACATCACAGCTAAAGAACCAGAAGATTTAAATCTTATGTTGCATAAATAATACTAATAATACAGATAATACTAACACAAAATTCTAAACTGAGTACACCCCAAAATGCAGACTTATAAAAATAAAAAATAAATACCTATATGCTTTTTCTTATATTTATTGTTTGGCTTTAACACAGGAAATAATACTATCCAGAGGTTTTATTTTTTTTACACAACTACGTGGATTAGAAACTCTTAATATAAAATAACAAACTTTACAGTGATATGTATGAAATATGAAAACCTACTCTGTAAACTTCAGTTAGGTCATTTGTGCTAAGGAACAATATGAATCACTTAAAAGCAACATTTGCTAATTCATTTTGGATTGTTCCACATCACAAGAATGGTTTCTTACTTTTAAAAAGTAACAAAGAAATTTCTTTTTTTTTGGGGGGGGGGCCCGGTCGTGGGGCCTAAACTCTGGGCCTGGGCGCTGTCCCTCAGCTCTTCAGCTCAAGGCTAGCGCTCTACCACTTGAGCCACAGCGCCACTTCCGGCTTTTTTCTTTTTGCTTAGGTTGTGCTGAGGAATCGAACCCAGGGCCTCGAGCATGCAAGGCAAGCGCTCTACCACTGAGCCACCTTCTCGGCCCCACAAAGAAATTTCTGTAGGCTATATATCCATATTCAAATACTCAAAACCACAATTGTTGTAGATTTCAGGGTGGGATATTTTCTTCTTGTTTTGAGATTTAGACTACCATCCTTTAAATTTCAAGTCTTCTATTTCATATTATTTTATTAAAAGCATAATGTATATTTAAGAGTTTATTTTGTAACTGGGTTGTAATCCTAGCTATGAAGATGTCTGAGATCTGAGCACCACAGATTGAAGCCAGCTGGGGCAGGAAAGTCTATGAGACACTGATGTCCAATAAACTACTAAAATACCTAGAAGTGGAGATATGGCTTAAGTGGTAGAACATTAGGCTGGAACAAAAGAAGATCAGGGTCAATGTCCAGTGCTTGAGCCCAAGAACCAGGTCTAGCACACAAAAAAGAGCAATTTATTGTATTTTATTTAAATTCTATTGAACAATTGTTTTGGAATACATATTTAGGCAGTCTCTCAATTTAAATGATGTAAAATAGGCTCATTAATCTAGTGGAGAAATTGTAACTTGTCAAGAACAGATAAAGTGGAGAACATCCATGTTAGTAAAATTTTAGGCTAGGAAAATCCATAGTAAGTGCAAAGGATAAAAAGGGATCAATATGTTTCACTAACATATTTTAAAGAAATGTCAAGCTTCATTGACTTCAATTCCAATGAAGATTTTCTTAAGTGAAATAATACTTCTTTGAGCAGATTGAGACAAAATGGAGAACAATACCTAAAACTTCATTATATGTTACATCTAAAAACCATACCACTTTGAGTAAGACACAGTAGTTTAATTTCCTTCTGTAACACTCCATGACAAATACTTTCTTAACTACAGGTAAAAATGTATGCTATAAGGCTACTATCAATATTCCCACAGGTGAGACATTTGAGAGATCATGTACAAGAATTGATAGTGTGAACAGGCTGAATAAATTAGTAAGAACAGAGATAGATACTTTCAGTTGTGAAAATAATTCCTAATCCACAAACCACAGCCCCATGTCCCTTCTGAGAACTAGGTTCTGACTGATTCCTCAGGCAAGTTCATTTCCCCTCCTACTAGTTACTGTTAACCTTCCAACAGCACCAAGTGATTGGGAGTGTTAGAGGAAAGTGTACCACCTGAGTCTTGTGCTCTGGGGAGTAGAACCAATCTTTGCTTAAGGCAAGGAAACTGAAAACCTTTTGCCCTTCCTTTACCTTTCTGCCTCTGCTCTGTAGGGCTTGTCAGAGTTGACAAGGTATCCTCCTTCAAACATTGCTAGGCTTCATTGCTTAACAGAAAGAAAAAAAAAACAGGACCATCACACACTATTGTAATATCTCATGTAGACCTGTTCCTAGTAAAAAGGTCTTGTACAAACACGTGTTAACTAAAGCCAGGAGTACTAAGAAAGCTAACAATGAAGGAGAAGAGCAGAGACAACTATAGGAGAAACAACACAGAAACCCAAAAAAACAACTGCAATATAAATGGAGTCCTATCAGGCACACACCTCACAATCTTACTACAATTGTTATCATGCTCATCTTGCACCTGGGCAAAGATAATAAAGTCACATGTTTTAACAGCAGAATTTCACCATCATGGAAATATAAATGCACACTTTCTCCTATTCTGAGAACCACCCAACTTGCTGTCACAATGTTGCAAGCCAGTTTCTGGCACGTAGATGCACAAGGGCTGTGGCAGCACAAACTCTTGAGCCCTGAACAAATCATTAGCCTCATGCTGGAGGAACATGTGGAGGACCAATTTTACCTTGTGTTTTGCATCCAGCTCACAGTTCCTACCTGTTATTCGTTCCACAGCCTGAGATCCCTTCAAGTTACACCTCCAAGCTCCACTGAAGAGAAAACTTCCAGCAGCAAGGCAATGGGAAAGAAACTGGAATTTGCAGGCTGGAAACACCCACAGTGGGTTGGGAGGCACATGCGCAGAAGGATCTTTGCCCTGCTTTAAAAAAAAAAAAAAAGAATAAAACCCCTGCACTTTCAAAGTATCTGTGCTGCAAAATAGACTACAATTCCCACAATGCATCGTGCCACTCTGAGAGGAAGTAGGTTTCTGCCAGTGCTAGGCCCTTTGTCTTAGGGCTGCAGGGATGCATAGGGAGGTTTTCTCCAGCTTCTCATGAGCATAGGTGAGTTTTTTTTTTTTTTAATGAAAATCACTGTGTGTCTCCTGAAACATTGTTAGACTATCTGAGAAATAGACAAGTATTGGAAGCATGAAATAAGTTGGCTTTTTAATTCTTAGATCTACTAATGTAATTGAGGTTATGAGACTTTTGTTTCTGTTAGTGTTTAACAGATAAGTTCTGTTGAATGTAAATTATATCTGATTTCTTTACATTTTGGAATAGCTCCCTGTTCAATATAAAAAGGTATTCGCAGGCACTAAACTAAATCTTGGATCATTTTTCATGCTTTAATGTATACACTGCAATACAGTAGCAGAATTGCTAGATTATACTACAGCATAATCCTTGCACCAATTAATTTTTTTTAAAAAAATCTAACAATTTCCCAGAAATGCCCAAATTCCACTTTTGAAATCTTAAGTAGTTTTTGGCTGTTTCCAAATTTTTCCTTTCCTTTAAGGTTCTTTACTTTTCATTTCTTTTCTTTGATGTTCATTGTTCCTCTTTATGGTGTTCCCATTATCTTTTCTTTAACAATTGGTTCAGCTAAATAGTGAAAAGCATCCTGTGGGTAGGAGGAGTGGTCTTAGAACAAGCACCTCACTAAAATTACTGTTCAAACTGATGGTGGTTTGGGGAGATCGGGGGAATGTGAGTGAGGTGCAAGTGTGAAGTGAAGGATAGGTCTCTGTGAAGCTTGATGGCTTGGCCCAAACCAGTGTGTTTTTGTCTTTCTGATTGCATGCCCTATACCAGTGTGAATTCCTCCCTCTTCTATGATTCTAAAAGTTCCTCTCAGTCACTCTAAGCTACCTCATATTGTCTTCCCAAGTGTTACCCATTAGACTTTGGAATAAATCTTTGTTATCCCAGGTCCTGAGTGTGGAAAGTGTAAGGTCCGTTCCTGGATGGCGAGCAGACTCCACCCTCCTCGCAGCAAAGTCTCCACGTTACCTAGGCAACTGGGACACCTGGAAAAGGTCACATCTGCATCCGCTGAGGTCACATCTGAATTTGATGTGGCCACACCTTTCCCCAACCATACCCTACATAAGGGCTAGCCCAGGCCCAGACTCTCCCTTTTTTTTCTCTCTGTTCATTTCTAGCTCTTGCTGCTCTTTTCTTGCTCTCTTGCTCTCTCTCTTTCCCAGCCACGTGGAGTGCCAACCTTGCCTGGTCCCAGCAGGTCAACCCCTTACCTGAATACCATGTGCATGGTGCAGTTCTTACTCGGCTACCTCTTTTTTAAAAAAACCTAACATAAATGGTGCCGTGACTTGGATAAAGGCTTAAAGTCAGGATAGCTGGGATTTCTCTGTTTTTTTTCCCCTCATTTTTCTTTTCTTTTTTATTTTTTTTTGTTCTTCCCTTTTTGCTCTGAGGAATACCCGCAGTTCTGACGGCCTTTTGCGAACCACTCTGTCTGCGGCGGAATCAACGCATCGATACCATTACTGCCTTCACATCCACGTCCACACTTCTCTACTCTGGTGAGTGAAACTACTCTACGGCTCTCTGTCACTCAGTCTCTGTCCAGATGTGACGCCACGCCAGAGAGCTCCTATGGCCTTTAGCTGAAAGTCGGTCACCTATGAAGCCAAGGACGCTTGGCTTTGGGGGCTTGGCCATTTCTCTCTAGAGGGCTCTGGGGGAAGTCGGGACGCCGCTTCTGCTTGGTCAGCTCTCCTTCACTCACCAGACTGACTCTCCTATTCATTTAATGGGGTGCTACGAATCACGCCTGAGCCGTGAAACCCCTTTGAAATGTCTCCCGCGCTCCCTGGAAAGCCAGAGAGCCTCATTTTTATGCCATTCTCAGAAGCACAGTTTTTGCTACTGCAATGGTAAATGGTCAGAAGTTTAATTTCAGGCTCTTTGCTCTCTCTCTCTCTCTGCCATTCATGGGCAACTTTCTACCCTTTGTTTCTACAACTTTTTGGCTTGTGCCTTGAAGAGTGCGATGCAGGCTGGGTCCCAGGGACCCCCCTCTAGGTTCCCTCTCAAAGGCTAGCCAATGTAGGCTTAATCTATTCAGGCTTTCTTTGCATTCTTTCAGAAATTTGCCATCTTGAATCCTCCATCTTGGCCATGTGGTGGGTTAAGGGTTTGGCCCCATCTGACCCTTAACCTTCCACTAAGTTTACTACTCCATCTATTCTAAGGTGCCTTGCTAACAAGTTGCTGTTTTCACAGGCCCTAGTAACTGAGGCCCAACCATCTGATGTGCTTTGTTAACAAAGATGTCTAAATGTTGTCAAAATTTTAGGTTTTGAGTTTTGCCTTTTTTGTTTTGTGTTGTGTATTCTACTACTGACTACATGGTTCTAAAATACTGGGCATATCTATGCTAAAATTTTCATCACATCTAATGAGTTTTGTCATTTCAGAATATTTGTTGGCAATTCTTGATAAGAACCAGGTAAGCTCTACTTATTCTACTTTATCTCCTTGTTGATTTAATTGTAAATAATAAAGGGCTTTTGTGGCAAAGATTTCAGTTTAAAGCCAGCTCGGGCTAAAAATTCCCTAAGACTCCATCTCCCAGCTAAACTCTGCAAGTGGTACTATAACTCAGTGTGGTAGAGTGCTAGCCTTGAGCAGAAGTGCTCAGGGACAGTGCCCAGGCCTTGAGTTCAAACCTCCTTAAATACTAGTGGTACTATAACTCAAAGTGGTTCAGTGCTAGCCTTGAGTGGAAGCGCTCAGGGACAGTGCCCAGGCCTTGAGTTCAAATCTTGAATACCAACTGGGACAAGCCATCCCAGCAACGAGCACCTAGACTCAGCCAGTCTAGGGAACAAGGGAACGTGGAAAGGAGTAAGAGGAGATGATGTCACATCAGCTACTTTGTGCCTGCCCTTTCAAAATTAACATGAGCCGGGAGGTCAGTAGAAGTAAGAAGCCTGCCCATCCAATGTCTATACCTGTCTACCTATTAACTGAACAGGAATTTATATTCTTGCCTTTGTCACCTGAATTCTCTACCTAGTCGCCAGATGTCAGAAGTAACTAGGGACATTTCTACCAACATTTTCAGCCCCAAGTCCTTCCTCTTGCCATTTATTTGCTCTCTAGTATTTTTTTCCAGCCCCTCAATGCTCATGAGACTTCTCCAGATTTCATCTAAGGACTCACGCAACCAAGGGACAGCTGCTGTTCACTGCCTTCTCTGGGAGGAGACCAAATTCCAGCCTTTTACCCCTATTGTCGACTCCCCTTGTCAGCAGGAAGTAGCCAGAGAGAATCCTCACCCTATTTCATGATTATTAAAAGGCTGGAATGTAAGGTCCACTCCTGGATGGCGAGCAGACTCCACCCTCCTCGCAGCAAAGTCTCCACCCAGTACCTGCGTTACCTAGGCAACTGGGACACCTGGAAGAGGTCACATCTGCGTCCGCTGAGGTCACATCTGAATTTGATGTGGCCACACCTTTCCCCACCCATACCCTACATAAGGGCTAGCCCAGGCCCAGACTCTCCCTTTTTTTTCTCTCTGTTCATTTCTAGCTCTTGCTGCTCTTTTCTTGCTCTCTTGCTCTCTCTCTTTCCCAGCCACTTGGAGTGCCAACCTTGCCTGGTCCCAGCAGGTCAACCCCTTACCTGAATACCATGTGCGTGGTGCAGTTCTTACTCGGCTACCTCTTTTTTAAAAAACCTAACAGAAAGAGTCATGGTCACTTCTAGAAATTAGGCTTGTGTCCTGACCTCTGGCATTTGCCACAGTCAGGAATAATCAGGCATCATTTGGGACAACACAGTTCCTTTACTGATAATGCAGCATCACCAGATGTAGCGACCGTCTACTCAACCAGCGAGAAAGAACGACCACCACACCAGGAGTCTTCTCAGATCATGCTTTATTGGAGAGCCTTTTAGTTGTAGGAGAGCTTGGGCGCGAGAGTGCATGCACCCGAAACATAGCCGCTTATATAGGGAAATAGGAACGCTGGTCGGTCTATTGTTGGTCGCCTGCCTTTCACCGTCACCAGGTGTCATGGGATTGGCTGGGGACTCTACCTGGCTCGCGCACGCGCACAGCCCAGGCGTCCCGCCAAGCACCGTCTAATATGGGGTGGTTACCTCAAAGCTGCAAGGGAGTGGGCGGAGTCTCTCCCCGGCTCCCTACAACCAGAGAATTCCTAACTTCCTTAGCTCCCTAGGAGCTCTTCTCAAAATAAATGTGTAGGCCTAATCTTTCCAGGCCCAGTGATACAACTATAGTCCAGCAACTTCTAAGCCTGAGCAGGGAGGATCATTCAAGCTCAGGAGATGAAGACCATTCTAGGTAACATAGAAAGATTGATTTTCAAAGAAACACAAGTGTAGCAGTTCTTTACCAGAGGTTCTGGGTTTGATCCCCAATACTAGGAAAATAAAACTAGCCTAATGCACACCATTTTTAAACTAATAATAAATCTCTTTTAATACTGAGTGCACAATTTCCCATTTTTCTTTCTAATCACTAAGCATGAAACTGAAAATTTATAAAACTGCTAAATAACTGCAGAGGAAGAACATGCTTAGGTTCCTAGCTCTGTGAAGATCTGTGAGAGTAGAAAGCAATTTTAGGGCATTTCTTACCTCATTCCAATGACATCAAAGACATGTTGCTAGTGCTCATTGATTTGCTAAGCTGGTCATCCATCTTGACATTGGTCGTATTGCTGTTGGCCTTAGCAACTGCTGCCCCATTTTCTTCAACTGGAACTTGATTGCACTGAGCAGGATTGTTTCAGTCATGCAGTCCTGGAAGAGGAATTAAAAACAGGAAGCTCCATTATTTACCCCAATTCCTTCTATTTTTTTTTCAATTCCAGTCCCGCAAATGCACTTTTTCTTTACCAACAAATAGGTCCATGCTTCTTAATGATTTTTGTAATTGAAAAATTCTCAACATCCTATGATTTAACACAATTTTATAGGGAAAGGCTAAAAATTGAAGAAAGACCCTATAAGCATATTTGCAATGTGTGTTAGTTGTTACTTTCTTAATGCAACAGCCTCTCTAATTTCTCTCCATCCTAACTTACTTGAGACCCTACAAATGGATGGAACTGAGATAAGAACATCTGTCTTGTTATTTATATTACATCTGGGGCCTATTGGCAGCAAAAGGTACTTTGTTAAACTATTAACATTCACTGCATAGATAGTGAAGCAAAAAAGATTTTTTGTTACATAAATAACATCCCCAAGTTTTTCAGAGAGAAGCAAAAATACCAAATGTAGAACCAAGAATAATTGCTGACAGTGCTGATATGTCAGAGAAACTATTCACAACAAGGTGAACTGTGTTTTTAGTTTATAACTGAACTAAATTCCTTTCTTTTTAGTCCCGTTCTTTGTAGAGATTTTCATTTCCTTGGTTTTCAATCCCAAATAATTTAATAATTTTACTGATATCCCTTCTTTGAAAATGGATCTCACCTCTTGTGTGTTCTTGTTTTAAGACCCTGATATAAGTCTTGGGTTCTTTTCCATCATAGCTTCTTCTGAGATGAGCTTAGTCAGAAGCGCTAACACTTGTGCAAAAGATCTAATAAGTTTACCGGTTTTACAAAGGAATCTGGGTGGATTCAATTGACTGGGTGGGTTTGTACTGATTTATATATAGCATTGATTTTATATTTTAAATTAGGTAAATGTTATCTTACTACTTAAACCAAAGCAATATATGTGTGTGTGTTTGTATACATAAATGTGTGTCTCTATGCCTGACTGTCTTTGATATAACTGCAAACTTTTCATTTTAAAACTATATCAAACTCAAGAATAGTAATTTGTATAGCTGGTATTTTAAATAAAGAAGGCAGATTTTTTTTTGCCTCAGATCATCAGTATTTATTGAGCATTTACATTGTACTGGCACAATAGAACATACAGAAAATATTGCCCCTGCTCTAGAGGATCTTACATTTTATGAGAAAAAACATATGCACCTTTTCAAATGGCATTTTTGTTTGCTGTTTTCTGTAAAGTACCAAGGAAATATTCTGTAAGATGAGATTTAGGTATAACAGGCTCATCATTATTGCTAGAAGAAAGATTTAATGGCAAAAATGACAGACAGGCCATTTGGGATAGAGTTTATAAGAGATACACAATCTCATCAACTAAGGTAAGATGTGCTGCAGTGGAGGATGTTGGAAACAATTTGTGGAATGCAAGCAAAGTAACAAAGGATCATAGAGAGTATGTAGAGCCAGAAAGATCATGTGGCCATTTCCAAAGTACACAGCCACCAAGACAAATGACAAGGCAGAAGACAAAAAAATAAGGAAATCCTATGTACCTGACAAACAGAATGACCAAAATCGAAGGCAAACTGTACCAAGAAATTCTTAAAAACCAAAACTGATTAGGAAGCATAGAATTTACAATTAATGCTATCCAATGTCAGATGGGCCAAGAACTACGTGGCTTTTAATTCAGAAATTGCCATCTGCCAAAATTAGCATACTAGTTTTCCAATCAATTTTCCACCCCAAAGGAGAAAAAAAAACACTTTTGTTTTTGAGGTGAGGGTAGAATGGGGAGTATTGGAAGTGGTTGGTAGTTAGATGAGGATTTTTGTTGTTATGATAAACTTTGCACTTTAACTCAGTAAATTGCCTGCGAAAAGGGACTAAGGAACAATTTTCTAATAATGTACAATTTCCTTAGAGGAGATTTAAACTCAAAAGAATGATTTACATGAAATATAGTAGAGAAAGTAGTTGAAAAGTCCATTCAAAAATGTTTTATTCCACTTTCATGAACTTAATACATGTGTTCTTAACAATTATGCTTAGATGGTTCATGAAAATTTCAAAAGACATTAAATAAAGCAGGCCATCATCTTATTTCTCTGGTAACTAGTTTTTTTTTTTTACAGCATATGTGTTTGAGGCACGTAGCAAAATAGAAAAAAAATCACAGAAGGAAAAAGAATCTAAAAACAAGTTAAATACATAGGGTTTTTTTGTGTGTGGCTGTGCTTAATACACATGAATAGTGAATACCAAGCAGTTCATTTTTACTACACCTTTACTTTTATACCACTTCTTAGGTTGTCTATAACATTGAAATACAAATAAAATGTGTAGCAAAAATAATTTGAGCAAACAGCAGGTAACTTCACAAATTATGGAATGTGAACCGTTTCTGCCTCTATCCAGAGTTAATTGCGTCACAACTTTGTCTGAAAGAAAACTCCTGGTGCTGTAGTCAAAGGTGTGCTCACTGAAATAGACTCTTCCACAGAAATACATGATTCCAAATTGGAATAGCCATGGAATATCTATTTGAGTCACAGCCCTAGAATGCTCCAAAACTTTATAATACACAACGATCACTACACCTGTGACTGGAACCAATTTTCCCTCTTATTCTACACGAGTACAAACTAATATGTAGGAAGATTTCTTCGCTTAGACGTGGAATCAGTTTTAACACTGGCCCTTGTGAAGTCACCATGAACCAAAGCACATGCCAAACATTTATAACTTGTTTAAAAATTCCACATCGTCATACTGGCCATCTCATGATGAAAACAGATAACTCACTAAATGTTAACATGCTCTATTCTCCTAATATGAAACAAAGAAACAAAAAACACATGGGAAATACAGAAATTAAAATAGAAGTAACATAACCCACATAAAGTATAAAGTTCTCAGCAATGACTTCATCAAAAGCTGTCTTTTCAAGAAAGGAATCTTCCTCTGGGGAGTTCAGAATCTCATATAGAACAATGAGAAGTTAAGGGCCAGACACATTCTGTTAGGGTGCATGGGATGAATTTCCTTTTTGCTAACCTCAAAATCTTCTTGGTATGCTTGGAATGACTAACTCACAATCCCTTTCTTGTCATCACCAGCAGCAACCTCAGCCATGATGTGGTAGCAGTCTTTCTTCATTTTCAAATAGAGGACTTTGCTCTCTGCTTGTGGAGCATTAGGGATCAAGAACTTTTCCAAAACAGACATTATATCATTGCAGATATCTCTTATCTTGTTCTCAATTCTTCCTGTGTTCTCACACGATCTGCTGATTTTTCTCAGCACCTTCTGTCTTTTGCTCAACACTTGAAATTACTCTCCAAGATGACCTATGGGTTCAAGTAAGCAGCTGAATGAATATTCCTTTCTTCATTAGGTAATTCAGCTTCTTGCTCAGTTACAGACTTGATGCAGGCTGCCATGTCACCATATCGCTCAGCCTGCTTGGCCACTTCAGCCTTCTGCACCATCTCATTTCTATCCATGACTGGATGCTCTGTGTCCTGAATTGGTGGTGGAGGAAAGACAGGAGGTAATTGGTCTCTGGATGGTGGCAGAAGCAGCGGTGAGACTGAGAGTCTGTCCCTGGATCTCACAGCTCACAGGCTCCAGCACCTTTGTAGACATGGGTCTTCTTCAAATCCAATTTTATTGTTTTTCCATGTGACCAATATCCTTAATTCGCCCTGAAAATTTCACAATCAGTTAAAGTACATTTTGCTCACTACTCATTTTTTGTCATGTTAAAATGACTTCATATCCAGACATTGTAGTGACGTGTGATTGTGGGTTTTATTTTTGGAAAAAATATGGCCTATGGCAGTGTGTATGGTGCCAGGTGTTCAATGTGCACATTCTATGATGACCTCGCACAATGATGATATGATGAAGGAAATCTTGCCTTCTACTCCAACTGTCACTCAGAGCAAAGAGATTCACAATTATGAACAGTTGGGACATGATCAGGTTCCTGTCTAAAGTCCTGAGAAATGGGAAATCTGAGCTATTGGTATGGAGCTACCTTCATACAGAGTTTCTGCATGCTACATTTACACATGAGACTGCTCAATGTTACTTAATCAATATTCCTCATCTTAAAAAAAATTATGCTATATTTTACTTTTGTTTAAACGTGCAGGAAAATTCCATTAAATTACTGTTTTTATTTTAATTTCTGCAATGAAATCACTTTTTAAAACATTTTTCTATGGCTTAGAATGTGGTTCTTTGGTAGAGTGCTTGTCTCAATTGCATGAGGCCATGCGTTTGATTCCTCAGCATCACATGAACAGAAAAAGCCATAAACAGTACTGTGGATCAAATAATAGAGCACTAGCCTTGAGCTGAACAGCTGAAGGACAGCACTCAGGCCCAGAGTTCATGCCCCACAATCTAGAAAAATATATATACATATTTTTAATTTAAAATATCATAGTTTTTCCAATGTACTTTTAATAAACATCTGGAAGAGAAAATATAACAGGGGGCACACCTTTATTGCCTTTATCAGATTAGGGGACTCGTGATACAAAATAGAACAATGTCAGAATCGGATGTGTGGCATAAGGAGTAGAGCTTGAACATAAAAGCCAAAAGTTTAAAACACCAAGTGTTTAAAGCTAACTACAACATAAACAAAAGCAAAGGTAAATATAGTAATAGAATTTCATGAAACAGAAATAATGCATCATATTTATATTTGTGTTGAGGTCCACATAGGGAATGATAGACATGGAAATCCAGAAATTTTAGATGGGTTTTCAGAGTACAATGAGAGAGAAAGAGAGTACTGATAATTTTGTCCCTGTGATTTGGAGGATCCTGGGGTTGTGATCACAAGAAATGTCATCAGGAGAGTAATGTGGATAGTGGATGATGAAGGGAAAATAACTTGTGTGGTTCTCAGTGAGTTAGGGACTGTGGCAGAGACTGGGTATCTACAAGGTGAAAGGATCCTTCACATTCATCCCAGGGGACCACACAGAGGAAGGCAGGCACAGGAGAAAGATTATTATAAGTTTTATTAAAGAAGCCATAATGTCCTGGGAGAGGGAGCACATGGCGTTTTTCCCTATCCAGAATAGCAGGAGGATCTGGGGGCAGGAAGTGAGATAGGTGCTTGCTCAGGTGGGTCTGGGCAGAGAGAGGGAGGGGGCAGCTGTATGCTGGAACCTCACAGCTGGAAGGAGCCCAGGTCTGTATGGAGCTGAAGACCAACAGTAGGCCTAATGCTTACATTCCCCAATTTGCTTATTCAAATACATAGGGGAACCAGCCAGGTGATATGGAGCTCGTGTCTTCTGGAGCTCCTTCCTGATGTAAAGGGGCAAAGTAGTCAGGGATCCCTGCTTTATTGCCCGGCCGGTTACCATCCAAGAACCATGTGCTTGATTGGTTTGTAAAGGTCATCTTTTTTCCATGAAAATAGTTAGAGCACTTGGCTTGCATGCTCAAGGCCCTGGGTTCGATTCCTCAGCACCACATAAGAAAAAAGCCGGAAGTGGCTCTATGACTTAAGTGGTAGAGTGCAAGCCTTGAGCTGAAGAGCTGAGGGACAGCACCCAGGCCCAGAGTTCAGGCCCTACGACCAGACCAAAAAAAAAAAAAAAAAGTTGCTGTTCACGCAAAAATTGATCTTAGGAGCCCAAGAGAGAAATAAGCCAGGAAGGTTTGATTACCAGAAGAGACATAGCATGGTACCTGGCTCCTGGCATCTTGGAGGGGGGAGATCAGACTTTTATAACGTTAGGATTAGAGTAGCCTGAAGAAGTAGCAGAGATATTTAAAGATGCCACAGTCAAAAGGTGTCATGGGCTCTTTTGGCTACTTCCTGCTGGGGAGGTGAAGGAGTCACTGGAGCTAGGGATATTAGGGTCCAGCAGGGCAATGTAAATGATGTCTTCAGTTGCATGTAGTAACAGGATAGCCATGACTTGCGCCCAGGTGGTGTCCTGAGTGGGGGCTGTTATCCTGTTAAAGGAGACTTTTGGATAGATTAGGCAAAAAGATGACAAGGTACCAAGGTCAGTTTATATGAATGGCATAGAAGAATACACATTAGCCATGGGCCAAAAAAGTTATATTTGAAGCATAAGCCCCTATTCAGGGAAGTAGGGAGAAAGGGGGTGTCTAGTGTCTTTTGTACAACTAGGTAGGGGAGAAGATAATTGACTAGTTGGGAATACCATTCAGAGGCTACTATAAATACAAATAGCAAGTAACAAAAACAAGACTGGAACTTTCTGTCCAGCTATGGACATTAGGTGGGCAAGCAACTATTTCTCTTGTTCTCCCAGCTCTGATTAATTTTGAAAGGGCAAGCCTAAAGTGACTCCATTTAGGAAGTCATCTCCTCTTACTTCTCTCCATGGTCTTCCATTGTCAGAACTAATTTTGTCCAAGATGGTGTGGAGGGGGAGTGGAGAGTGTGTCTCAGTGTCTGTTGCTGGGAGAACTTGTCCTAGTTGGCATTCACTGAGTTTGAACTCAAGGTCTGGGCACTCTCCCTGAGCACTTCTGAAAGGCTAGTGCTCTACTCTAAGAGAGTTCCTTGGAGGTGAGATTCCTTGAGCCATGCCTCCACACTGGTGCCTGGCTGATTACCTGGGAAATTGAGTTTTGGAGAGATTCTTTGTGCTCAGGATGGCTTTGAACTGTGGCAAAAGCAGTCTTTGTCACAAAAGCCCTTTTTATTTCCAATAAAAGCAACGAGGAAATCAATGAGATTGAGGTTACCTATAACTTGTAAGCAACTGACTAACAATTACTTGCCAAAGTTTTGTAGTAAATTCCAGTAGATGTTTTTAAACTGTATCTAATTGGCATTCTAAGTACCACTCCTTGCATCCGGGCAGCCAGTTTAAAGTCACTTATATACAACATTTAAACTTTAACAGATGTACAGACCCTTGTTTAACATTTTGGTTTGTAGAAACATTTTTCTGGCTGGATGAGGAGCCTGATCTGTAGTAGTTGCAGCAATGTCTGCTCTGTAGTCAGTTAGATCTCAATGGGGACCTAATCTCAGTTCCAAAACTTTCTTTCCTTAACAGATGAATTAATGTGGCTGAGCCAGCTCAGAACTCACTGCCAGTTTGGTACTTTGAGCTGATACAGTGGAGTTGGGAATTACATTATCTCTCATATTTTACAACTTTAACTTTTACTACACAGTACTGTAGATGACTGGGAAGTCCATGCTGAGTTAGACAGACATGGACATTAAGCATGCCTACCTTCCTATCTTCCTACCTGCCTATCTTCCCATGGCCTCCAGACTCTGATCAAGCTTTGAAGAAACAAGCACAAGTGACTCCAGGATCTGATACCATTTCTGCAATCCAACAAACAGTGTCTTACTGCCTCTGCATGTTCCAACATTTTCAGGGTTCCAGGAATGCCTTTCTCTATGCTGGGATAAATGAATCTTTGGCAGTTTCCTTGTGCAGTTGGTGGACTTGAACTCAGGGTTGAGCATTGTCCCTCAGATAGATCTCCAGATCAAGGCTAGTACTTTGCCACTTTGAACTCTAAACCAACTCCACTTTTGAACACTCTCCTGGCAGATTAGAGATGACAATCTCACAGGGACCTTTCTCTGCTCAGCCTGGCTTGACACCAGTTTTCAGATCAATAAATCTTTACTTGTGGGCATATTTACTCCAAGTAAAAGCAAAAAGATGGTCATTGGAAGTGGATTTATAAGCATGGTCTTACCTTGAACTTATTAAGGGCCAACACTACATGTGACAAACTTGTCCTCTGTCCTTTATTGTGTTCCTTTTGGAAACTGCTATAAAAAACCTATAATGGCAAAGTAGGTTAAACAATCATTTTGGTGATCCTAATTGATCTCTTTTACTTTCAAATAAACTTTAGGATAATTTTCCCTTTTAAACTTTTCTTTGTCTGGGAAGCCTGCCACTACCCACAACTTACCAAATTTTTCACAAAAGGTAGGCCATTTTTAATCCCTTTTTAAAAGTCAGTTTAATTTGCATTTAAATGCTTCATTGAAACATCCCTTACCTCTTGGCTGAAAGTTTAAACATAGTCTATGTACCTACGTATGCATTAGACAGTCACAAGGATCATTTTTACCTGTATTTTACCCTTCAAAATATCTAGCAGAGTCCTGTTTTTGCTTATCTCTAAAATCCCATACATATCTGTAAGTATTCTGCAAGCTCTTGTTCCTCATTTTTTTGAAAGTCTAGCTTTTGTAATTGCTGCAGAATTAAATTTAGCAAAACCGTAATGTAATTGTGATTTTTTACAGTCATTTTCATGAAACTGGAAAAAGCAATATTATTGAGGGAAGAGAGATATTCATCCTCCTGAGAAATTCACTTTCAGCCTCCATAACAGTGAGAAAACACAGGCTCTCCACATTATCCACACTAGTGTTTTATTATAACTCACTCAGAGCAACATCATAATGGACTAAAAGTGAATCAGTCACAATTGCTGCATCAGCAGTAATTAATTAAATATAAAAAGAAAGTACTAAAGTCATTTTGGGGTTACTCATACAAAGCCAAATGCTTATGAATCATGTTTTCATTTCCCCACCAGAGAAAATAGAAATGTAGCTGTGATTCAAGTGGTAGAATTTAGCCTTGAGCAAAAGTACTTAAGGAGAGTGGCTAGGCTTTGAGATCAACCTACAGACTTCTACCCACACACAACGAAAATGTATTCCCAAATATGTGTTCTTTTATATCTGAATGTTTCATGAACTTGGGGATGAAAGATGATGAGACAGATTTTACTCCTGTACACATTTTGTAATAAACAAGGAGTGTTATCTTCCAACAGATATGCCATTCAAAAACTGAAATGGAATAGTAATAATGTTGTAATGCATGGACCACACATATAGTACAAGTCTTTTGGGGAGCAGTAGAGTAGCCATTGCTCTCATGTCCTTGGCTTCAAGCATGATAGTCTTTCCTTATCTATCACTATCAAAACACTTTGCATGATCTCAGTCAAATCTCAAAGGTCTAGAGTTCTTATTTCTGAGAAGAGTTCATTAAATTTCCTCCAACAGCCATTCCATAATATAAAAGACACAAGTCAACAGCTTCACTATCTTAATTATTTGTCAAGCCTGGAAGTAATTGATACCTATCACTTTTGTCCAGTCTTTGAATATGAAGGCACATCATCCCTACGCAATAAAATGAGAGGATGGGAAACATTGGCTCAGTGGGTGGTTTTCCATTACACCTAGTTTAATTCTGCCATAAAGGGTTGCTCTATAAATCACAGAGGTTTCTGCCAAAGGTTTACCCATGTTGGGTTTGATTATGTGTGAGTGCTCCAATGCTGACTGAAGGGTGATTTCTGCTTGAAAGACATCCTCTAATGTTCACTAGACATTCTGTCATTTTGCCAGGGCTCTGAAACCTGCAGAGACATAACTTCTGTCTAAATATTTGTCTACATTTATTATATTCACTTTTTATCTCCTGTTTATATTCTTGGATGCAATGAGGACTATAAACTTGGATGCAATGAGTCTATATACACTCATCCATGCATGACTTCTTAGTGAAGGACATTTGTTTTTTTTGGTCAGTCGTGGGGCTTGAACTCTGGGCCTGGGCACTGTCCCTCAGCTCTTCAGCTCAAGGCGAGCACTCTACCACTTGAGCTACGGTGCCACTTCTGGTTTTCTGGTGGTTTATTGGAGATAGGAGTCTCATGGTCTCTCTTGCCCGGGCTGGCTTTGAACCGCGATCCTCAGATCTCAGCCTCCTGAGTAGCTAGGATTACAGGTGTGAGCCACCAGCGCCCGGCTCCTAGTGAAGGACATTTTTGAAACTTTTTACATTCATAAAGTTTCTCTCCTGTGTGTTTGCTGATGAAAATTTAAGTATAATTTCTTTTCGAAAAAATTCCACATATTTTATTCATAAGTTTTTTCTATGTGTGCATTCAATGTTGAACACTGAGGTATGCCTTGTGTGTGAAAGACTGCACATTTGCTATAATCACAAGTCTTATATCCTGTTTGGGTTCTCTGATCCAAGCTGATTTTTCTTCCAGGTGATTTTCCATATTTATAAAATTCCTAAGGTTTCTCATCTGTGTGGATTCTTTTATGCCTGCTGATCTGTGAACTCCGTGTGAAGGACTTGCCACACTTGTTACATTCATATGGTTCTCTCCTGTGTGTGTACTCTGATGAACAGTAAGGTCTGATTTCTGGGTCAAAGTCTTTGCACACACATTACATTTTTAAGGTTTCTCTCCTGTGTGTGTTCTCTGATGATGACAAAGGTGTGTCCTCTGAGTAAAACACTTTCCACATTTGTTACATTCATAAGGTGTTTCCCATGTGTGTATTCTCTTATGGACAGTAAGGTGTAACTTACATCTGAAATACTTTCCACATTTGTTACATTCATAAGGTTTCTCTCCTGTGTGTGTTCTCTGCTGGGCAGTAAGTTGTGACTTGTATCTGTAGTACTTTCCACATTTTTTACATTCATATAGTTTCTCTCCTGTGTTTGTTCTCTGATGAAGAGTAAGGTCTGATTTTTGGGTGAAAGACTTTGAACACACATTACATTCATTAGGTTTCTCTCTGGTGTGTGTTCTCTGATGGACAGTAAGCTTTGACTTACATCTGAAATACTTTCCACATTTATTACGTTCATAAGGTTTCTGTTCTGTGTGAGTTCTCTGATGCTTTCTGGGACCTAACTTCAAGAGTGGAATATTTTCTACATATTTCATATTCATAGAGTTTCTCTTCTCATGGTATTTTAGGTTGGCAAGTCACTTCTGACTTCTTAGAGATAGATATTGCACATTGCTTATACTCATCAGGCTTCTCTGAATATTTCCTCTCAGGTTTTGTAAGGTATAAATCTTTACTGATTGAATCTCAATTCATTACCTGTATAAGGATTCTCTCCTGTATGTCCTTTCTGATTCATAGTGTCTATACACTTTAAGTGGAATGTTTTTCCGCATATAGTGCTTTCAGGTGGTTTCTTGGGCAAGGAGATCAGACTTATCATATTCTTCTCTGTATCCATTATGGTTATAAGCAGGATCTCTGATACAAACCCAATTATGTGGAAAGAATTTGGTCTCTGAGTTTAAGATCTTCCCTCCTCCATATTCAAACTACTGAAGCTCATTTGGACCCTCATAATTTTGACTAAAAGGCTCCAAATATCTAAGGGATTGTTTATCTATAGGAGACAGACCAGGCATATATGCAGCAGGCATCTCACCAGGCATAATAGGGGGACCTGTTCTGATGTTGAATGAACTCTACAGTCCTCACTCTTAAGAGTTCTCGTCATTCCTATTCAGCACTAGCTTCTGTTTTGCTCTTTTATTCATGGCAGCACTTCACACAGACATTTATCTGAACCTTCCTGGTACGTTGTAATCACATTCTCCATTTCTTGAACATCTAAAATGATTCATGAAAAAAAGACAAAAACATAAATGAGATCCTTAATGTAAAGGTAAAGATATTTTTCCCATACTATTAGAGATCTTAAAATACTAAAATAGGGGGGCTGGGAAGGTGGCTCAGTGGTAGAGCGCTTGCCTTGCATGCCTGAGGCCCTGGGTTCGATTCCTCAGCACCACATAACCAAAAAGAAAAAAGCCGGAAGTGGCGCTGTGGCTCAAGTGGTAGACGGCTAGCCTTGAGCTGAAGAGCTAAGGGACAGCACCCAGGCCCAGAGTTCAGACCCACGACCAGACCCCCCCCCCAAAAAAAAAAAACAAAACTAAAATAGGTAATGATTTATGAGAGAATATATTTCTTTCTCTATAATGTGTTAAAAAATAATACTAATATTTTACGATGGAAAATGGATTTTTCTGTTTCAGTTCTCTTGTCTTTTTCATATCAGAGGAATTATTTACACAAATTACTAAACTATTTATGGCTAGCATTTTTGGCTGTGTACTGTTGTAATTAGTATTCTTGGTTATTTTTTGAAATATTGTTTTGCTTAATCTTAGGGGTATAGCTGCTTTGGGTTGTTTTATTCTTTAAATATATTATATTATATACATATATATTATATACATATACATATATACACATATATACATACATATATATTATATACATATATTATATACATATATGTATATATTATATACATGTATTATATACATATATGTATATATTATATACATATATATTATATACATATATATTATGCTACTCTATGTCTCAAATATTAGGAGAAGAGTATTTTCTAATTTTGGAGATCATACCTTTTTTTTATACAAGCCTTTTGCTTGTCACCTGAGGGTAAGGTTTTATATACACATCTCTTCGTTTCTAACTTCCCACAGTGAATTATTTTAAGTATCTTAGTAATTTAAAAATTTGTCTCTCTTCTTTTTAGACAAAGTTTCATCAAAATTTATTCCTGTCCCTCAAACCTATGTAAGCCCAAAGATTCTCCAGCTCACCACCTAATTAATCATTCTCTCTAGACTAAAATTTTGATTCTGTATCCCAGCCTCTCCCCACCTTATCCTTATCAGAAGATAGCAGTCTGGGCATACTCATATCCTATACCTGCCTTGTCCTAGCTTCAAAGAAAATGAAAGCTCATTTTCGAAATTTCTAATTTTCTTTTTTGTCAGAACAGTTTCCACACAGAGAAAGAATTGCTAACTTTAACTTTATTGACATACACAGTTCAGTGTGTATCTACATGCACTTTTTATTCACAAATCTAACAGAGAGAATCACCTAGTTCTCTGCCACACATGGGACTCAGGGGAATTAGGAATATTATTGGTCAATACAGAGCAAGTGAACTTACCAACTCAGTTCTGGATCCAAGATTACTATGCAAGATGCTGTAACTCACCTGTTAAATTCTTATTTTTATTGTGAAAATAGTGTACAGAGGGGTTACAATTACATGGGCAAGATAATGAATACATTTCTTACCAAGAATTGTTGCCTCATCCTTTGTTTCTGGTTCCCATCCCTTCTCATCCTCCCACCGCCCCCCTTCCCACTTCCCTCTCAACCTCCCCCCCCGAACAAAAGTTTTAAAGTTCATTTTTAGACATAACGACTTGTGCATCTCATTGTTGCAATGGGTCCACTTGTATCCCTATTTAAACGATTTGTTTTTTTTTCCCTTCCCCTCCACAAATTACACCAACATCAAATAAAGTGTGGGCAGGGGTTATATCATGGGGGAGGGACATACAAAGCAACAAAAAATAATCTTATTAATATGTTAGAAACAATCGCATTAAAGAAAAAAATTTGAATACTTATCTTGTGGCTCATTTCCCTAACATCAACTTATCTGACCTTTTCTACTTAACTCAGACATATACTAGTTATTGCAAATGAGGGAAACCATGGGGCCTATGTTTCTTTGGGCCTGCCTTACTTCACTTAATATAATTTTTTCCAAGTCTTTCCATTTCCTAACAAATGGGGCAATATCATTCTTTCTGATAAAGGCATAGAATTCCATTGTGTATATATGCCACATTTTATTGATCCAATCATTTACTGAGGGGCATCTGTATTGGTTCCATATGTTAGCTATGGTAAATAAAGCTGCAATAAATATAGATGTGCGGGTAGCTTTAGTGTGGTCTTGTTTGTGATCATTTGGGTAAATGCCCAAAAATGGGTTTGCTTGGTCATAGGAGAGCGCTATGTGGAATCTTTTGTGGAACCTCCATACAGCTTCCCAAAGTGGTTGAATAAGTTTACACTCCCACCAACAATGCAGTAAGGTTCCCTTCTATCCACATCCCCTCCAGCATTTGTTGTTATTAGACCTGTGAAATTCTAGTGTGAGGCTTCTCCCATATATAGCTCTTCATCTTGCTCCATCTTGACAATCAATTGAGGTTTAGGAACACAGTGCCCTGTTAATAAGAAACAGTGGAGAACTATTGCTCATGCTGTTTCAAATTAGCTGTAAGATCTCAGATATCCTTTTTACCAGGTTGCTCTAAATCTATTTTCTCATTTCTCACTGGCTCCATGGTTGACTTTCCCCCAGCATTGGTTTAAACTTTTCAGGTTGTGTGGCTTGAACTCAGTTCTTTTTCTCCAGGCTAACATTCTATCAGTTTGAGCCTAGCTCCATTTCCAGTTAATGAGTGCTTAATTTAAGATAAGTGTCTCAAGGACCATTTACTGGCATTACTGGCTTCAAAATGAAAGCCTCAAATTTCAAACAACTAAGCAGCATGGATAACAGACGTGAACCACTACACGCACACACACACACACACATACACACACACATATACATATACACATATACATATGTGTATATATGTGTATATATACATTACATATATGTACATATATATACATATATACATATATTTGTGCATATATATGTATATATACACACAAATATACATATATAAGCATATAAATACCTATATACATATACGCATATATATACATATGTGTATATATACCTATATACATATATATGCATATATATGTGTGTGTGTATGTATATGTATATAGGCATATATATCCATATATAGGTACATATATGTATATATGTATATATACACACATATATATGCATATATATGTATATAGGTATATGAATATATATACATATATATGTACATATGTATGTTTGTTCATGCATTTTCTAGATTATATATCCACCCACAATAATCACCTCAATTTTGTGGAGGCTGTCTCCTGCTTAGGGAACATAGTTTGGAATTTTTTGTCAAACTGCTGATTTGGATTCTTGAAGAATGAGAATTACATTGCCTTGTAATGTATATAATCCACCTGACGATTTTCTTAGAAACAAATAACACTTCTCACAGACTATAAACTTACATTAAAATAGCATTGAAAATTCGATAAATATTCACATTTCTACTAAAAACAAATCATTTCTGGGCATCAGTGGTTAACGCCTGTAATTCTAGCTACTCAGTAATCTTAGACCTGAGGATCGCAGTACAAAGTCAGCCCTGGCAGGAAAGATGTGAGACACTTATCTCCCATTAACCACCAGAAAGCTGGAAGAGGTGATGTGGCCCAATGATAGAGTGCTCACGCTGAGCTGAAGAGCTGAGGCATACATAGCAGGCACCTCGGCCCAGAATTCAAGACAAACCACCAACAAAAAAATCATTTGACCTTTCAACTTAATGTGATATTTTCAGCTCACCCAAGGACACCAGGATGCTATATGTTTCTAGCATCACAACTCTATAAAGGGTCTTCTGAGAAATATATAATTCCTGCCACTCTTCCAAACTGAACTCCACAGCCACATCATCAAATGACACCAGCTTTTGTAAGGGCATATTCCATCAATTTATTATCACTGAGTCATGAAAACACCGAGGCTGGAATTTCTTTGTTCTATATGTGTGCTTTTGTCTCACATAATGTGTTTGGAGCTTGCTCTGTTATGTATACAGTGAGAGAGAAAAAAAATCAACGTAAAAATATTTTCCCCCATAGGGGCTGGGAAGGTGGCTCAGTGGTAGAGCGCTTGCCTTGCATGCATGAGGCCCTGGGTTCGATTCCTCAGCACCACATAAACAAAAAGAAAAGAACCGGAAGTGGCGCTGTGGCTCAAGTGGTAGAGCACTAGCCTTGAGCTGAAGAGCTGAGAGACAGCGCCGAGGCCCAGAGTTCAGGCCCCACGACCGGACCCAAAAAAAAAATATTTTCCCCCATAGTAACTTGGTAATTACAAATACTAAATTTTTCTTTATTTTTTAATATAGTTATGTATATATTTTTATTGTGAAAATACAAATAGTTTTTCTAATACATCAAAACACACTTCTGATTCCAGCAATAAAGACAAGATAAACAGTTCTAAAAAGCTAATCATCTCGCATGACAACTTTAAGTAGTTGAAAGTGTAGTCTGAAAGTGTGTGTTTAGCTTATTTTGGTAATATTTACAACATACCTGTGGAACAGTGAAGTAAACAAATATTTTTCCTGAAATCCTATTCAGATTTTCTATTAAATAGTGCTCTCATAAGCAATCACAACATGGTCATTACACCATATGGAATAAATAACATATTAGTAGATCTATGAAATGCAGTGTCCAGGTAAATGTTAAAGGGTGTAAAAGTACTCAAAAAATAGTAAATGAATGAGTTGGCTCTCATAAGATTTGACCTAATACTCATAATAAAACATCTTATATTAATCATTTTTGTTTTTAAATTTCTAGATATAAAAGTTTGTTCATAGATAGCCAGATGCTTCCTTCATAAGTAAAAAAGAACTGCTAGCATGCACTTTTATGAACATTGCCTACTTCCTATAATACCGAATATATATTTATTACCATAAAATGATTCTTAACCAACTTTGCATTTTAATAGGCCTTAAGGTTAGGATGCATGTAAATGGATAGAGGCTTGAGGAACGTTCAAGAAGACCCCCCAAAAATGTGAAACATGACCACCACAAGAAGGATAGGGTAAAAAAATAAGAAGAGGGACATGATCTAAAAAATATAGAAGAAAAGTTTTACAAATTGCAATAAAATACGGTACTAATTTCTTGTTAAGTGCTTAAAAGGAAACATTTCTTATTCCCAAATTGAAATCCATTACAATTGAACAATGGCCAACAATCCCTCCAATACAGTCATGCTTGAAAATATCAGAGGTGAATGATGAGTAACACACAAAAAGGAAAAATATATCTGTAAAGTGTTGAAAGAAAACAGACTTCAATACACAATCCAGTGGGGAAAGGGCCTCTTCTAACAAAATACATTGAAGGTATTTCTAGGGAAAGAGAATGCTTCATTAACACATCATTTTAAGTGTTACAATAAAGTATCCTGCTTCAAGTGAAAAAATGCCAACATATATCTACATAGATGAGAAGATTATTAAAATAGTAAATGTGTAGGTAAAAGAATATATAGAAAGTTGATGTGTAGGGGAATGAACCCCAAGATAAGTATTCAAATGTTTTTTTGTTTTGTTTGTTTTCCTTTCATGAAATTTTTTCTATCATATGTATAAGATGATTTCTATGTTGCTTTGTATGTTCCTCCCCCACAGTATAACCCATACTTGCACTGTTTTTGATGTTGGTATTATTTGTGGAGGGGAAGGGGAAAAAAATCCTTTAACTAGAGATACAGGTGGACCCATTGCAACAATGAGATGTACAAGTTGTTATGTCGAAAAACGAACTTAACAACTTTGGTGGGGGTGGGGGGAAGAGAAGGCTATGGGAAGGGATGGGAAGGGGAAACAACGAGGAGAAAACAATGCTTGATAAGAAATGTACTCGTTATCTTGCCCATGTAATTGTTACTCCTCTGTACGGTATTTTCACAATAAAAAATAATAATAATATGAATGAATAATAAAGAGTAAAAAATGGTAAAAAAAAAACCCTAGAACTAATTTATAAGTGTATAAATAAATACAATGGGGTTGTATTTAAAAACTTATGTATTAAAACAAATGTATTAAACAAAATATGGTATTTTCAGGAGAGAATTCAAATTCACAGTTTAAGGAAATAAATACCAGGAACCTGGTAAAAGAGTTAGTGGAGTGGGGTCAAAGGGAAGGGATAGTTGAATGAAGAGAAGAAGCAAGGCCTGCAGTCATACAATTCAATGCATATCTTACAAAATTAAGAAAACTGAGGGGAGGGGTGTTGTTAGGAGGGATGGGTTGAATAAAATGTGTCACATTGATCAAGATGCATTGTATTCATGAACTGATTTGTTGATTGGTAAATCCATTATAGAACTATTAAAAGATAATTAAATTTAAATTTAAATTATTGAAATAAAAAAAGGAATGTATAGAATACATATTGTATTTAGTTCCTCTTGTGGAAGGAAAACTTATAGCATTAAATTCATGATTCATAGTGCATGAAAATTCAATATGTAAATATATAAGTGTATTAAAAACAAAGTACATTAACTGGGCATATGGATCACTTAATATTGAACTTGCCTGGCAAATATGAAGGCCTGAGTTCAAAGAATTAATTCTACAAAAACATGTAAAAAGGGAATAGATTTAGGTTATAAATATAATTATTCCATTGAAAGGTAACTATATTATGCCAGATAATTCTACTGTGAAAATATTGTAAAATTTAAATGTTCCTAGTAAACGTACATTGAAGTACATCCAGCAAGTTAACTTCCTATATGTTCCTAACAAAGACTCTGACAGGGTAGGAAATTTGTTTACTTGCAGTTCTATAGTATAACAATTTTCCTGCTCATGGTACTTCTTCTGAAGCTCTATGCTTCAGCTTGAGAATGGCCTTTGTTCTTTACATTAAAAAAAATCTCTGGTTATTTCTTTATAACGAAATTTTCAGTCAAATTACCAGACTAGATTATAGCGACTTTATAATATCCTTTCCAAAAAATCTTGCAGGCCTTGCATATTTTGATTTGCACAAATTCAGTGGAACATAAAAACAAATTTTTGAAAAAGTATGGCACCTGTATTGAGCATGAAGTCTTATTTGTATCCTATGAACAATCCAGTATAACAACTATGTACATCAGATTTAATTTGTAATAGGTATCAGAGGTGGTTCACAGTGTATAGGAGAATGCCTGCAGGTTATATGAGAAGTGATTTACAGTGAATTTGAGGTGTGTGCAAGTTACATAGCAGCAAAATAAGAAATAAATATCAGACGAGAGAAGCAGATAATAAATAGCAAAATGGCAATCAAAATAAAACCTTATTAATACTGTATAATATAGGAAATATATAAGGCACTGTCAAACATGAACAGAAGAAAGAAAACTTAAGACATGAACTAGAGAGAAGTACAAATAAAAAATATAAATAGAACGCATAAGCAAAAACTAATAATGAAAAATACAAGGAGTGATAATATGAAGGATATAAACATCAGACAAAAATATATTTTTTGTAGACTTGTTTTATTCTTTTCCCAAGTAAAGAGATGACAGTTTTTGATATCAGGAATATGAGTAATTTACTGTTCTTTAAGCAGATGTAAAGCTACATCTCTTATGAAAAAAAAAACTTTGACAAATGATTAGAAGTTGAACACATTTTCTACCAAAACAAAAACGTTCTCACTTATAAAGGAAAAAAAAAATCCCTGGTGGGTGTTTTGAGTCCCACCTAAAAATAATAAGTTGAAGAGAAAATTGAATAGTGCGAGAGAGTAACGACATGTGTGGTGCAGCTTAACATTTGGTTCTTTTGAGAGGCAAATTTAGTGTTCTAAAACCTTCAGATCTCATCTGGCCACCTGATAGCTAGGGTTATGCTGTGTGGGGGTATCTGGTTAAGACTGCTAGAGAAGAAAGTGCTAGTTCATTCCAGATCTTTCTATTTGTTTTTTTTTTTTTAATTTTATTTGTGAACATAATGTACAGTGGGGTTACCATTCCATTGGCAGGATAATGCATACATTTCTTACCAAGTATTGCAGTCTCCTCCTTTTTTTACCCTTCACCTCCCTTCCCAGCCTACCCCCTCCCCCCCACCAAGTCCTTCCCCCCTCCCCCCCACCGACATTGTAAAGCTCGTTTTTGACATGACAATTTGTACTTCTCATTGTTGCAACAGGTCCATCTGAATCGGTAAAAGACTTGTTTTTCCCCACAAGTTATACTGACATCAAATATAGTGAAAGTGGGGGTTATACTCTGGGGGAGGGACATACAAATGACCACAGATACAGACCACTTATAATAACTGACATATCATACACTTTGATAATAAAAGTTTTATGCTGAAAAGCAAAGTGTGCAAATCCATCTTTAAAAGGCCATGCAGTTATAATATCTTTAATCTACAAATTTTGTAGAAATAAATATGAGAAATAAAAATACGTGATAAATACATGAAAATTAAAAATATATTTATAGTATTCTATGAGTGAAATAAACACAGGGGAAATTACAATGGATCTCAAAGAAATGTATTTTACCATTGTGATTTATAGAATATTAAATGTAGCTACTTTCTTACTTCACCTTTTAAATAAAAACAAATTCATTTGGGTTGGGATTAAGGCTAAGTGGTAGAGTACTTGTCTACCATGCATGAAGCCCTAGATTCAATTTCTAAGCACTACATAAACAGAAAAAATAGGAATTGACATTTTGGCTCAAGTGATAGTGTGGTAGCCTTGATCAAATCAAGATCAGGAATGGTGACCAGGATTGGTCCCAAGTTCAAGCCCCAGTAATGGCAAAAAAAAAAAAAAAAAGTTGAAATACGCATAGTGTATTCACATGGATATCTTCGGGAGGTTGGGGGAAAGCCAGAGAACTTGAAGGAAATGGAGTGAAAAAGTGCATCTGAGGAGGTCATTAGGCATTGATGAAAGTAAGTTATACAAGTCATGATTCACAATGGAAAGATTGTGAGAGAGTGAGGGTATGGAAGACACAGAAAATGTACTCATTACTTGACCTAAGGACTAGTAGTTTCCCCATAGATCACCACTATATCAACCATAGAATAAATTAATTTTGAAACAATTTCTCCATGGAATTGTGTGAGCATAGAGTGAAAAATATGTAACACATTTAGAAGAGCAGCTAAAATTATTAGAAATAATATACAGCACTTAATTTGAAACATGAAATACTGGAGCTTAGGTTGAATATTGATTTTATATAAGCGATTAATAATAATCTCATTCTATTGTTGTATCCAATTAACTGTTAATAATAAATATTCAGGTAAAAAAAACAAACGAATACTTCTGGCACAAGAATCTCATCCTACCATAGGTACTAAGGAGGCTACAGTCTGGAAGCCATACTGGGTAGACAGCTCAAATTAAGGAGCTAATCAAAAGGTTGGAGGCATGTCTCAAGAGATAATGCCAGCAGTGAAGGAGGAAGCTGAATACTGTGAGGCCTGTGAGTTCATGTTCCAATTCTACCACAAGAAAGACACAGTGGAGGCATAGGTAGGTATATACCATGAGTTTCAATGTTAGACACCAAACATGCAACACAACAAATCCTCATCTCAGACATAAAGAGAAAAAAACTGATTGGGGGAGGGGGAGAGGAGAAGAGCAAAGGGACCAAAAAATAAGGAGGGAGAATGGTCCAGTGTGGAGTGTAGAGGAGGGGGAGAGAGAGAAAGGGAAAGGAATAAAGAAGAGAGGAAGGGAGGAAGCTTCATAACATTAGATTTGACTGTTACTTCTTGAATGGGACACCCAACACTACCCAATAAAAAAAAAATCAAACAAGATTAAGTGCCTCCAAGTAAAACCTTGTACATCACAAGACATGATCTACAAAGAAGGAAAAGCATGGTATGAGAGTAAATATTTGTGTATATCTCTAAATTGACTAGTACCTGGAATGAATTAGAAAATATAAAAGAAAATCCTACAAGTAAGCCTAACACACAAAATCTAATTTGACAATGTGAAAAAAGATTGACGAGATTTTCTACAAAGAATATGTATAAATAGGTGATTAAAACATATAAAGAAGTCCAATATCAATTATCATGACAAAATTCAATCAAAATTATATTGAAAAACTACTTTATACATGTTGTATGGACATAGTTTAAAAAACAGTGACAAAAATTATCCAATATTTAACAAGTTTGGGGAAGGATGTGAAAATAATATGAACCCTGACACATTTCTGGCAGTAATATAAAAAATCATAGGTATTTTTGAGATTCCTAAAAGAACTAAGTCAAGCATTACACAGAAATAGGATCCAGGACACCTATTTCTGGATTTGTACCTAACAGAAGAGAAACCAGAACTAGAAGAAATATTTTGAGAATTACTGTACATCCACTCACAATAACCACAATATAGAAGCTTGTAAATGATAGATAAATTATTTGAAAGCAAGAAAAATTTACTACCTTTTATGGCATGGATGAAACTTGAGTAAAATGAGATAAATAAAGTACCTAAAGGAACAGCATGGTATGATTTCACTGAGCTTCCAAGGATGAACAAACTCATAGAGCCAAAAATTATGAAATTTCCTGAGTCTGGGGTAAAGAGGAACAGGAGCTGCATATTTAATGATTATACAGCTTCATATATGGAAGATCAAAAATGTAATATATGGATAGTTGGATGGTTGTAACATTACTATAGATCTTTTTTTCCATGTATGAGTGGTAACCTTCCCTGTGTAAACTCAAGCAAATATGCTTGCTTATGGGGACTTGGGGACCAAGTGCCAGTGAGCCTTGGGGCCACTTGTTTCCTCTTCATCTCTCTATCTGTTCATGTCTGTGTTTTTCTGATTTTCTTTGGCTCTGGAATCCCATAAGCCTGCCTTGAGTTACAGGTAGCCACAATTTCTTATAAAGTGGGTAAGAAAAATGTCAATGCTAGCCTTGCGCTGAAGAGCTGAGGGACAGCACCCAAGCCCAGAGATTAAGCCCCAGCATAAAAAGAAAGAAAGAAAAATGTCAATTCTAAGAGCCATGTCAGCAAAGGTAAATTGATCAGTAAGACAAAATAGTTCCCAAATACAGCATGTCAAAAAACAGTGAGAGACACATGGGGAGAATCGGGACTGAAAGAGAAGAAGAGACGGCGAAAAATATATAAAAAGCAGGAGAAAGAGAGGAATAATGAAAGTTAATGAGTAGGAAACAGAATGAAGAGAGAAAATAGAGAAAAAAATCATGAGAGGACACCTAGGGAAAATAGAGAGGACTTTCCAAGAACACCACACCCTATGTCATCAACTATGATCAAGTTTTATGTAGTCAGAGATCAGGAAGAAGTTCAAGAAGTATGTATGGAGAGTAGTTTAATTACATATAGTTTACTCAGTCTTCTATAACATTTGAAACTGTATGTGAGACAACACTTTTTCAGAAACACCGGTAAAACCTCTTTAACATAATCCAACATTACTCATAAAGAGGTGATCTCTGACAAGTTGCCAGCAAATGTTCACTTTACATGACAAGTGACCTCCTCAATGTCTCTGAATCACATAGCAAGTGTAACTACTTTTTCTCACATCAGAAAAACTGGAAGCAAGTCTGCCCTCAATTTAGACAGACTGTAACTTATTATAATCTACTCATTCTAAAAACCATCTTTTTTTGTGAAAATACCATACAGAGGAGTTACAATTACATGGGCAAGATAACGAGTACATTATGAACCCAAGCTAAGTATTCAAATGTTTTTTTTTTCCTTCATGCAATTGTTGCTAACGTATTTATAAGATGATTTCTATGTTGCTTTGTATGTCCCTCCCCCATGGTATAGCCCCTATTTTCACTGTATTTGATGTTGGTAGAATTTGTGGAGGGGAAGGGCAAAAAAATTAATTTAACTAGGGGTACAGGTGGACCTATTGCAACAATGAGATGTACAAGTCGTTATGTTGAAAAAGGAACTCTAAAAACCATCTTTATCTGATTTAGAAACATGTTCCTAAAGCAGAATCATTTGTTCTGTTTTTAAATAGTAGACACCCTAAGCTTTCTAAAATGGAATGTGGAAAATGAGAAATAAAAAGCAACTTACCAGAGTTCCTCTCATTCTTTCTTGCTGTTGACAATGAACAGAAGATTCTGGAAGCATGGCTTAGAGACAAGGCAATAGACATAGTCAGGAAAGAACCTGTGTGATTATGCTCCAGATTCTCCTGTTCAAAAATTACAGATGGTGTGAAAAAGCACAAAAGCCTTCTTATGGGAAAATAATCTTTTATATCTCAAGTATAGTACTAAATACTCTCCTGAAGATGACTCCACAGTCCATTAGTTAGTAGACAGACAGTATAAAAGCAATTCATTTCTAGTTTAATATACATACAGAATTCATAAAACTAAGGTTCCTAAAAATAATTGAATAATTGAAACAAAAATCCACACCTTCAGGAACCCTAGGTATTAATACTTAGGGTTATATGAATTATTTTCTATTCGTTAAAATGGATTCTAGGACTCCATTGTGCTTTTGTACTCTATCTTACTCAGTTACATATTTAAACTCCATGGAGAGCATATAGGTTATAACTCAGTACTTTTTCACCCATAATTATACAGGAAAATTTATACAATACATATTACCTTCATAATATTTCAGTAGTGATTTTCAAATGGCACATTTCCTTGTATCCAAATACTCAGAGCACCCTTGTGCAATGACTTGAAATTTGCCATTTAACCTGCTTCACATAATCAGTAAAGATTATGTAAATAGAGGTTTGAGAAGTCCCTAATTCTCACTTTCCTAAACAATCATACGAAGAATTATGGCCATCCTTAGGGCTAGGAATGTGGCTCAGTGATAAAGTGCTTGCCTAGCATGCTTGTAGCCCTGGGTTCGATTCCTCAGCACCACATAAAGAGAAAGAGAATTATGGCCATCCTGATGTAGATAAAGGGCCTAATAAAGTTGTAACATGAAATACTAGACATAGGATTTACAATCCCAACCAACAACCACAGCCAATGAACCAGAAGATTAAAATCTTAAGTTACACAAATAATACTAACACAAAATTCCAAGCTGATGACACCCCAAAATGCAGACCAGTAAAAATAAACAAATTGCATACTATATGCTTTTTCTTGTATTTGTTGGCAGGAAATCCTACTATCCAGACCGGGTTTTTTTTTTTTTAACAACTGCATCGAATGGAAACTCTAAATATAAAATAACATGAACTTCATAGTGATATGCATGAAAAATGAAAATCTATAAATTTCATTTAGGTACTTTCTGCTAAGAAACACAATATGAATCATTTAAAAGCAACATCTGCACATTCATATTGGGTTTTCCACTTTACAAGAATGTTTTCTTACTTTAAAAACTTGCAAAAAAATTTTATACACTAATCGATATTCAAATACTCAAGACCAGGCGTGTTGTAGATTTCAGGGTGGGATTTTTTTTGTTGTTTTTGTTTTAGGATTTGTGCTATCTTTAAAATTGAAAGTCTTATTTCATATTATTTTATTAGAAATATAATCTGTATCTAAAAGAGTGTATTGTAATTGGGCTGACTTGTTTATGATTTTAATATTAGCTACTCAGAAGTTAGAGATATGAGCACCACAGATTGAAACCAGCCGGGGCAGGAAAATCTAAGTGACTCTGATCTCCAATAAACTACTAAAAATACCTGGAAGTGAAGATATGGATTAAATAGAAGAACATTAGGCTGGAACAAAAGAAGCTCAGGGTCAGTGTCCAGTGCTTGAGCCCAGGAACCAGGAGTAGCACAGAAAAACGGGCACTGTAGTGTATTTAAATTCTATTGAACAATTGTTTTGGAAAACATATTTTAGCAGTCTCTCATTTTAAGTAATGTAAAATAGGCTCATTATTGTAGTGGAGAAGTTGTATCTAGTCAAGAACAAATAAACTGGAGAATATCCATACTAGTAACATTTTAAGCTAGGAAAATCCATAGGAAGTGCAAAGGATAAAAGGGATCAACATGTTTCACTAAGATATTTTAAAGGAATGTTCAAGCTTCATTGACTTCAATTCCCACAAAGAATTTCTTAAGTGAAATAATACTTCTTTCAGCATTTTGAGACAAAATGGATAACACTAGCTAATATTTTGTTATATTTTACATCTACAAAACATACAAACTTGAGCAGGACACAGTACCTCAAATTTCCTTCTGTAACAATCTTTGACCAACAATTTCTGAACTGCAGGTAAAAACCAACGAGTTAAGGCTACTATCAGTATATCCATAGGTGGGACATTTCAGAGAACCTGCACTAGAAATGATACTGTGGAGACGCTGAATAAATTAGTAAGAACTGATACAGATAATTTTAGTTGTGATAATTATTCCTCCACCAAAAACCACAGCCCCATATCCCTTCTGAGAACTAGGCTCTGTCTGATTTCTCAGGCAAGTTTATTTCCTCTCCTAGTAGTTACTGTTAATCTTCCAACAGCACCAAGTGATTGGGAGTGTTAGAGGAAAGAGTACCACCTGAGTCTTGTGCTCTAGGAAATAGAACCAATTTTTGCTTAAGGCAAGGAAGCTGGAAACATTTTGCCCTTACTTTGCCTTTGTGGCTCTGCTCTGTAGGGCTTGTCAGAGTTAACAACATATCTTCCTTCAAACATTGCTAGGCTTCATTGCTTAAAAGAAAGAAGAAAAACAGGACCATCAAACACTACTGTAATATCTCATGTGTACATGTTCCTAGAAAGAAGGTCTTGTACAAACACGTGTTAACTACAGCGAGGAGTGCTAAGAAATCTAACAAGGGAGGAGAACAGAGACACCTCTAGGTGAAACAACACAGAAACCCAAAATACAACTGCAATATAAATGGAGTCAAAGCAGACACACACTTCACAATTTCACTACAAAGGTTATCATGCTCATCTTACACCTGGGCAAAGTTTAATAAAGTCACATGGCTTAACAGCAATGATTCATAGTCATGGAAATATAAATGCACAATTCCCTGTTGTTCCTATTCGGGAGAACTACCCAACTTGCTGTCAGAGCTTTGCGAGCTAGTTTCTGGCACCTGGAGGCACAAGGGCTTTGGCAACACAAACTCTTGAACCCTGAACAAATCATCAGCCCCTTACTGGAGTAACATGTGGAGGATAGACTCCTTCTTGGGTTCTGCATCCAGCTCGCAGTTCCTGCCTGACAGTGGAGAGATACTTTCAAGTTACAAGTCCCAAGCTCCACTGAAGAGAAATCTTCCAGCAGCAAGGCAAAGGGAAAGGAACTGGAATTTGCAGGCTGAAAATACCCACAGGGAGTGGGGAGGCTCATGCGCAGAACAATATTTGCCCCTTAAAAAAAATAGAAACCAAGCACTTTCAGAGCATCTGTGCTTCAAGGGAAACTACAATTCCCACAATGCACTGTACCACCCTTGAGGAAGTGGGGTTCCACCAGTGCTAGACCCTAGGTCCCAAGACTGTATGGTTGTCTATGGACTTTTCTCTCCCACCTGTGGAAGCATAGGTAAGGTTTTTTTTCATGAAAAAGTACGGTTTTCCTCCTGAATCATTGTTAGGCCAACCGAAAAATGGAAATTGTATTGGGATCATGAGATTAGATGGCTTTTTAATTCTTACTTATATTATTATAATTGGGGTTATGAGACTATTTTGGTTTTGTTTTTATTTAACAGATAATTTCGGTTGAATGTAAATCATGTCCTTTTTTATTTTTTATAATAGCTCCCTGCTCACTATAAAAAAGGTATTCCCAGACACTAAACTGATTCTTGGGTCATTTTCCATGCTCTCATGTATACACAGCAATAAAGTAGCAGAATTGCTAGGTAGATATGCAGCATAATCCTTACACCAATTTAGATTTTTCAAAAATCTAACAAAATTTCAGAATCACCCAAATTCCATCTATGAAATTTTAAGGAGTTTTTGGCTGTTTCCAAATTTTTCCTTTCCTTTTAGGTTTTTTTCCTCCTCTTTTCTATTCTTTTTGTTGTTGTTCCTGTGGCTTGAATTCGAGGACACTATCTTTTCTTTAATAATTTCTCCAGCTAACTAGTGAAAAGCATCCTGTGCATGAGTAGAGTGGCGTTAGAACATGGTAAATCACCACCTTGCTGTTCAAAGAGAAGGTGGTTTGGGCAGATCAGGGAGAATGTGGATAATGTGCAAGAGTGAAGCTTGATGGCTTGCCCCAAACCAGTCTGTTTTTGTTTTTCTGTTCTGCATGCCCTACTTTGGTTTGGATTCCTAACTCTTTTCTGATCCTAAAAGTTCCTCTAGGGAAGTCTAAGCTATCTCATATTTCTCTTCCCTGAAATTGTCCATTAGTCTGTGGAATAAATCTTTGTTATCTTAGGTTCTTAGTGTGGGAGCAGTCAGGACCCACTTTTAGAAGCCAGGCTTTTGGCCTGACCTATCACAATTGCCACACAGTCAGTAATAGATAGGCATCATTTGGAACAAGAGAGATCCTTTGCTGATAATGCAGCTTCAACAGAGAATTACTAAATCCTCATGAAAATCTCCCTCGGAAATCTTCTCAAAATAAATGTGCAAGCTGAATCTATACAGGCATAACAGGACACCTATAGTCCAGCAACTTGTAAGGCTGAGCAGGGAGGATCATTCAAGCTCAGGAGATGAAGGCCATTCTGGGTAACATAGGAAGATTGAGTATCAAAGCAACACAAGTGCAGCATTTCCTTACCAGAGGCTCTGGGTTTGGTCCTCAGTACTAGAAAAACATTAACCTAATGCATAACATTTTAAACTAATAATACATCTCTTTTAATGCTGAGTGCAAAATTTCCAATTTTTCTTTCTAAACACCAAACATGAATCTGCAGTTTTATAGAATTGCTAGATGACTGTAGAGAAAGGACATGCTTAGTTTCTTAGCTCTGTGAAGAACCATGAGAGTAGAAAACAATTGTAAGGCATTTCTTACCTCGTTCCAATGACATCAAAGACATGTTGCCAGTGCTCATTGATTTGGCTAAGGTTGGCATGCATCATGACAGTTGTCCTCTTGCTGCTGGCCATAGAAACTGCTACCGCATTTGCTTCAATTGGGACTTGATTGAACTGAGGAAGATTCTTTCCTTCATGTAGTCCTACAAGAGTAATTTAAAACAGGAAGCTTCACTATTACCCCAATTCCCTATTCTTTTTTTCAATTCTAACCCCCCAAATGCATTTCTTCTTTACCAACAAATATATGCATGCCTCTTAATGATTTTTGTAATTGAAAAATTCTCATCATATTATGACTTAACACAAATTTACAGGCTAAAAGGTCAAGAAAGACCCTCTATGCATATTCATGAGATGTGATAGTTGTTACTTTCTTAATGCAACAGCCTCTCTAATTTCTCTCCATTCTATCTTACTCGAGAACCTACAAATGGATGGAACTCAGTTTGATTAACTATAAGAACATTGGTCTTATTATTTATATTACATCTGGGGCCTAGTGACCACCTAAAATCATCATGTTCATTGTGGTTGACATCTGCCCTTTGTTAGTAACTAGAATCCTTAATAGGTTTGAGACATCAAAATGCTTCAGGAGACACAAGCCCCTCCTCCTACCAGACTTGCCAACCCAGAGGAAGCAACTGCTCTCAATACATGCCCACCTACAAAGGGTTCACACTTCTCACCTCACCTCTTTATAATCTTTTCATTTCCTTCAGAAAGATGAAAAGTAAGTCTAAAAACTCAACAATTACAGAAAACACCTATGTAACATTAGATTCTCAGCAGTGACTAGAGGGTTCTAACTACTTCCACCTGAGAATGCCTGCTGGCTCACTTTCTGAAATGTCACAACCTCTTCTTCAATGGGAGGTCTGTTGTATCTAGAACTTGTTTCCATCTGGCACCAGGTATCCACACAGCTCTTTGATTTCATCATTTAACTGAATCCATGAATTGAGTCTGTCTACAGTCTCTTCTTTCCTGATAGTCACCTGCCTATAAAAATGCATTTGGCTGCTGAAGATAGCGAACAAAACAGGTATACCATTCCCTGCTAAGAAAAGACTGTAAATTTAATTCTTTTTAGTCAGCATCATTAAGGATTTAAATGTATGTTTTCCTCTTACAACACTCATGTTCAGTATCAACAGACATTCTCAAGGCTTGCTGAAGTAACACCTGTAGCAGCCCAACAAAACTGACTTTTACTCATTGCAGATCTATTACAACTAGGAGATAACAAACATCAGAAACAAGAAAGGCTGGATATATTAAGGACCCCATAAATTTCTTCTGTTTTAGGTCTTTTAACTATTCAGTTATGAATGTTAACAACCTGCTAATTTAATTCTCACTCAAACCTTTCCCCTTTTTAAAACTAATCAAAAACTTACCATGTTAAGACCAATGTCCCGTTTTGATTTAATTTCTAATCCCATCATGCTGTATATCAACCATTTATAATACAATGCACCAGGAATAATAAAGCCATATACATGAGGGAGAATTGAAATAAAGAAAAATAAAACCTAAACCAATGTCCACCACTCATTTGATCCTACACTTCAAATGGTATTGCATAGGTTTTGCATGGAAATCATAGAAATGTTAACCCAATCCAGTCTGTTCTACACAGGGTGATGCAAAATATCCAATGCTTCATTGTTTACAAGCAACCTTAGCAAGCAGGCTTCAGCACAGAATCATCCTCCTTACAAGGTTAAGTGGTTTACTCTAATAAACTTGACAGTAAATAATGTAATTAAGCCTAGATGAAGGTACAAAGAATTCTGAGGTCTTAAAAGTCTTGAAATACATTCAGTTAAAAGGGATACAGAAGGTCCTTTGGTAAACTATTAACACTCACTTCATAGAGTGAAGTAAAAGAGATTTTCTTGTTATGTACAAAACCTCCCCAGGTTTTTCAGAGAGATGCAAAATTCCCAAAATGTAGCACCAGGTACACAGACAAACCTGTTTAAAGGCTTGATTGAAATTCTATCCATAGAAAATCAAGCTTTTTGTTTCCATTCTTCTAACACACATTTTAGCTTTTACATCTATGGCCTTTCAGAACCCAGATTCCTAAATAATCTCACAATGGCTTTAAAGTCTCCTTTACCTAAGCTTTTAGAGAACTTTCCCAGTATTCCAAACACTTTCCTGTGTGTAAAACTTGAATAAAGAACTTCATAGGACATTTCAAAATGAGATGATGAAGTACATTGTCATTTGAATTGTATGTATTTTCATTTTGTTTGTTTTGTTTTGTTTTAATTTTAAGTTGGTTGTAGAACTTGGACTCAGTACCTGGGAGATGTCCATGAACATTTTTTCCTTTTTTTTTTTATTGTGGCATGAACTTTTTTTTCTCAAGGCTAGAGCTCTACCACTTTCAGCCACAGGGCAACTTGCATTGAATGGTGTGTTCTTTAAAAATCTTTAAGACTATTTGAAGCCTTCAATTTGTCTTCATCTCACCACTGACATAAACTTTCTACCACTCTAAGCAGGATTCTATTGGTAGCAGTTAGCAACTGAATATTCCTACCATCTGAGTTCAAGGAGCTGATTTGGTCATTCCAAAAAGTTTAAAATCTCCAGCTCTTCTAAGTAAAATTTTCATTGTATGTGAACATATTTATCAATGTATGAGCCCCTATGCTTAGAGGAGCCTATTAAGACTCCTACTGGTAGAGTCACATTAGCTGCTGGCCAAGCAAGAGGCCAGCAGAGGCTTCCTACAGCAGACACATAACACTTATCACCATCTATCCAGCGAAATTTGAGCTCCACTACAACCCAACCCTTTATTATTCTGCCTGCTTAAAATCATTTTCAATAAGTTCCTTAACAGTGTGCATACTTGCAGCAGCCATTGCTATGGAAAACAGGGGTTGCTTCTGTGAAGCATGTTGCTGCTTTCTAAACTTCAGAATGTAAATGAACAATGGAGGAACAGTAATCCCACTGAACAGGGCTTCGAGTTTAACAAAATTAAAGCTCCTTTCTAACATTGACATTTGGTACATTGCAACCTCCTATGAGCAGATGACTGACTTCTTCACAGGAGAGGCCCTCCCATGATCTGTTCAAATGTGCTATCTGTTCCTTTGACACAATTTCTCCAAAATGTGCTGCTCAAGTTGGTTTTCAGTTTCAATTTCTTTCAAATTCAGAGCCCAGTGAGCCAAGGATTGCACTAGTTCCTGGAGCACAAGCAAGAGGGTTTAGAAAGAGCCTTCAAGTCAAACTAATACTGTTCCCAAACTTGTAAGCTCATCTTTTGATTAGACTCAAGGGGAGGGGTCCAGTCAAGGAGAGGGACCTTAGGAAAGAGAAACAGCCCTGGCCTCCTGAATACCTACCTGGTTGGCCAGCTTCAAACCACTTCATCCTCAAAGGAACATTCTTTTATATTCCCTTTTAATTACCTCATTTACCTCTCTAATATTTATACAAGTCACAGAGGACAGTGAAGTTAACACTTAGTTGAAATTTAATACTCTTACACATATTTCTAAGATGATATGAAAGGTGACACCTCATTTTAACAAACTGAGGAATGCATTGTTACTAAAGTAGTCATCACATAACAATCTCCCTTCTATCAGAGTTATTTTTGTCTCACTTTCTAAATGATATAGTGTAAGGAATGAAACAGAGTGTGATAATTAGTACAGATTAATTAGCAGAAAATTTCTTCTGGCGGTGGAAATATCTTTTGTCTGTTTATCTAGGTGGTGGCTATCAAACCCAGATTCTCAGGTAACCTAAGTTAATTATTACTTGCCATATCCGGGGGTTATTTTATCTTCCAAGCAGTTAAAAATTTTAGGCTGATTCTGGTGCTTGAATTTAGGGCCTGGACATTATCCCTAAACTTTTTGCTTTAGACTAGTACCCTCTCACTTGAGCCACAGCTCTACTTCCACATTTTTGTTGTTTTTGGGAGATAAGCCTCAAATTTTTCCTGCTTAGGGCCCACTTTGAAGCAATATTCTTACATCTCAGCCTCCATTGTAGCTGGGATTGCAGCCATGATCCACCAGCATCTACATTCTGTTTTTGTAAAAGAATCTTCCAACAATAATAATAGACAACTATTACTGTCGCTATATGAACCTGTAATCCTAGCTAATTAAGAGATTGAGTTCTATGGCTCATGGTTTAAAGCAAGACCGGTCAGATGAATCAGAGTTTTGTTTTCTGTTAATCTACTTGTGCTAGGGCAGGAAGTCTGGACCTGAGCACTGTCCCTGGGCTTCTTTTCCTGAAGGATAGTGCTTTACCATATGAGTCACACAGTACCATGGCCAGTTTTTCTGATGCCCAGGGTAGCTTCTACCTATGATTTTCAGATCTCAGTCTCTACAGGCTGAAAAGAATCTCTGATAATTACCATCAATTAGCCAGTAAAATAGCCAGATTTAGGTGTAGCTTAAGTGGTACAGTGCCAGTCTTGGGTGGAAAAAGCTAAGAGATACTGTGTGATCCCCAGGATGAAAAAAAGATAAAATAATAAATTACATCAGAAGATGGATAAAACGTAGTATCCAACATAGTTTCAAGAATAACTTCCATGCTTGTATTGCGTATTAAGTAGCAGAATGTATTCTTTCTTCTATACACCAGGATCTGAGTTCAATCCCAAGAGGTGTTCAAAGCAAACCTAACAAAAAAGCACCCCAAGATCTATATCTAAAAAAACATATATAATACTACATAAAGAACATTAAACATTCCAAATAATTGAAATATAGCTAAATGAGAACAATGACACAATCATAAACAGGAATACTGAGTATGAAGAAGATATTATTTTCTGTCAAAGAAATCTATACCTTGAATGCAATTTTCTGAAGTCTTATCAGAACTTTTCATAGTTCCAAGGCAGGATAGGTTAGGGAAAATAATACCTAGGGAATGGCATCCAGGAACACAGAAAGAAACAATATAATTAGACACATACAAGCATTATCTTCTTTTCTTCTAAATACAGTCTTTCTGAGAAACCACAGGATTCATTTCTCATCATAAGGATAAGCAAATGTTTATGGAAAAATCCACTAAATGCACTAAAGAGTAAGTCACAAAATATACAAGAACTCAAAAAGCATAACACCAAGAATGATCAAGAGCAAAGATAAACACCTCTCTGCATGAGTTTATGACTCATCTTGCTTTTATCATAAAAATTGTCAAAGAGTTCTGTGTCAATCCCTTTGAGAGCATCCACATTGCATATCTCTTTCTATCTGCATGTCTACTTGTCTGTTTATCTGCTTACCCAGTAATGCTCTGTCAAGATTTCTTACTATGGTAACTTTTCTGGAAATTCATATTCTGTGACCAAAGTCAAGGACCCTGGGTCAAGACTCGCTACTCCTAGAGGGAAACTTCACAAACTCTCACCTAGAGCCAGTGACAGTTGCTTCTCAAAGTTAAGAGCTGGGTGCGAGTGTAGCTCAGTCATAGAGCACTGGCCTCACATGCAGGAAAGCCTGGATTTCATCTCCAGCAAAGAATGTTGGGAGGGATTTTCAAAGATCAAAGACTCAAAGAATGTGGAAGAACAAATCTGGGGATACAACACACTTGAAATGGAGATTTGTTATAATAAAGCATTGTGATAAAGACAGTCTGATATTAAACCTGAAGAAGCGCAATAAGAAATTTGGGTTAAGATACGGGAAATGAACCTGTGTGGGAACCAGAGATCTGACACTAGACTACCAGATAAAAAGCCACTTGAAGAATTATCTCTCTATGTGAGAAAGGTAAATCTTTTCTTAAAGTCTTTGCAAACAATTCCTAGAATCAAGTAAAATGGCACAATTAGAATACAATATTTGTAATCTTTGAAAAGGAAATGACAGTGTGTTTTAAGTATGTAGATGTACTTCCCAAAGGAAATGCAAATAGGAAATATATATATGAAAATATCATTACATTTGTCTATATTACAACAACATTTTTAATTCAATCAAGGCAAAGTAGAAAACGTGCTCTCCTGAGGCTGAAGATATTTACAAGGTATGTATTCAATACATTAGTATTTCAGTCAAGATGATGACAAATAGATTAACACATGATTGACCAGAAAAAGGGTTGTATATATATATATATATATATATATATATATATATATATATATGGATTTGGCTATGGATACAAACTGTATCCATATGCCAAATGTATATAGAAGACCAAAAGTTATCAACAGCACTGACTCAAAATCATGATGAAAAGTTGCATATATAATATGTAGTATATTCCACATTTAATATGCAGTATCATCATTGTGATGCTTTTTATTACACTGGGAAATTTTGAAGTAAGAAGAAAGGGATAAGAAGCCTTGAGGACTGTCATTTGTTTAATAACTTCAAGTATATAACTACTTACTACTTCCTAATTTTTTTCCTTTGTTGAGGAAAGCAGCCCAGGCTGGCCTCAAGCTGACAATCTTCCTGTCAGCCTATTAAGTATTGGGATTATGGGCATGAACAACCACCTACTTATCTACTTATTTTTTATTGAACCCTATAGTCACTTAAGGGAGAAAAACAAAAACCTATCCCAACAGTCCTCAGTGTCTTGGATCCCAGGGCCCTATTCATGCCAGGTAAGCATGCTATCACTTGAGCTACATCCTCAGCTCTCTCCATCATGTCGTCATCTTGTTCTTCATCTTCGGTGTAGGCTTCTTCTTGTTGTTGTTCTTGTCCCTCCTCCTCGTCACTCCTCCTCCTTCTCCTCCCTTCTCTTCCTCCACCTCCTCCTCCTCCTCATGTCCCTCCTCCTTCTTACTATTATTATTGTATTTTTATTGCCAGTCTTGAGGCTTGAATTCAGGGCTTGGGTTTGTCACTATGGATTTTTCTTCCTCAAAAGTAGCACTCTATCATTTGATTCACAATGCTACTGTAAGATTTTATTGGGCAGTTTATTATGGTAAAAGTCTGAAGCTGGACACCGGTGGCTCACGCCTGTATCCTAGCTACTCAGGTAGCTGAGATCTGAGGATAACAGTTCAAAGCTAGCCCAGGCAGGAAAGTCCATGAGACTCTTATCTCCAATAAGCCACTAGAAAACCAGAAGTAGTGCTGTGGCTAAAGTGGTAGAATGCTTGCCTTGAGCTGAAGTGTGTGGGGACAGTGCCCATGATCAGAGTTCAAGCTCCATGAACAATGAAAAAAAGTCTCAAGGAATTTACTACCCAAGATACTTTTGAAGCATGATCCTCTTAGCCTCTTGAGTAGCTAGGATGATAGAAGCCACGGGCTCTCAATCCATTTACATTGTTTATTAACATGAACTAATTGTACCAGAGTTGCATTTGACATGTCCAGATAGGCATACAGGACCTGGGACAGACTTCCTTCCCTTAATCACTCATCCCTCCCACTTCCCAAAGCAATTTCCATCAGCTTCATGGTTCCATTTTCAGATGTGTACAGAAAGTATTCTGACCATATTCATCCCTTCACTCTGCCCTGGTGTTCTGATACAGGGCTGTAAAAGCCCTTCACATACACACTTCCCTTTCCACTACTCACCAGTGCTCTCCACATGCCACTTTCTGCTTCAGGTACTATGTGGTTTGAGGTTTCTCAAGCTTTATTTATTTGTGGTAATCACAATAATCTTAGGCTCCAGCAGGGTAAGTACTGACAAATGGAATCAGGGCACCTTCCTGTTGCAGGTGAAGCACAGATTGGGTATGGCAGCCGTATCCCCAGATCCAGGATCATAACCAAGAGCATCAGAGGTCATAGCCAGGAAGAGAGTTGGGGCAGACTCCATACTGGGCCTTCACACCTGAACAGGTTTTATGAGGAACGTCTAATTTCCTACCACCTATCCCTTGAAAGGTAGCTGTTATTGTCACTTTTCCATTAGTTGTAAGCACTCATTTAATTGTTGTTTAAATTTGAACACACTACATTATTAGAATCATAAGGATTAAGGACAAATAATGTGTATTATTTCTTGTTTATTCTCTCCCTGATTTTATTTTTCAAAGCCAATAATGTTGGATCAATTATGTTTTCCCATTCTCTGATAAATTTTTTTTGGGGGTCCGATCATGGGGCCTGAACTATGGGCCTGGGCACTGTCCCACAGATCTTCAGCTCAAGGCAAGCACTCTACCACTTGAGCCACAGCACCACTTCTGGCTTTTTTCTTTTTTCTTTTTTGCTTATGTGGTGCTGAATAATCAAACCCAGGGCCTCATGCATGCAAGGCAAGTGCTCTACCACTGAGCTACCTTCCCAGCCCTCTGATAAAATTCTTGATAACATCTCTTCTACTTTTTGTGTGTTTGTGTGTGTGTAGGGGGTGTGGTAAGTGCCCAATCATCGTGGGCTTCAATTCAGGTTCTGGCTTCTGTTTGTGAGCATATTACTGCTCAAGGCCATGGCTCTAACACATAAAGCAGACAGAGGAATGCTAACCACAGAGAAGGAAAGAAGAGCCCTATGGTTGGGGGAGTTGAGGATGCACAAAGGAGAGGACAGCTTAAAGGAAAGTGAATCGGGTGCCTGAGTGAGGTGACAGGCATCAAGAGTGTAGAGTGGGAAATCTGATTTCATTTGGAGAAGAAAGAAGCCATAGGCAGTGATAAGGGAGGATTGTGTTTTCGTGGAGTAAGTAAGAAGTCATGAGGGGAGTATGGAGCACATAGGGGATGCATCTTCACCAAACGAGGAGGAGGAGGTGAACTGAGAACCCGAGGCAGGGACAAAATGGGAGGGCAGGACAGAGCATAGATGCAATGAAGGGACACATGAGGCAGGAAGGCTAGAGCTCAGGAGAGAAGCCAACAGATTGCCAGAGAGAGGGAGGGCTACAACAAATCAGCCAAGAATGAAGAAGTCAAGAAAGATATATTTCATCGCTGAGGAAACCTCCAAGCACTGGTTGGGAGACAGGAGAGGTAGCCTTGAAGTGGAGGTGCATGCAGCAGCAGGGGCCTACCAAAGCTGCAAGCAGGAAGGAAAGCCCAAGTATTCTCTGATGCAGGCCTCCCTCCAAGGTGCAGTATTTGGAGCTTGTTTGCCCTGCACTCTTGGCTTCCGGGAATGCCTGGGCTGGAGGACTGGCCCTAAACTGACCTTCTGGTCCGGCCCTGCTTCTGTCTCCCAATTCCCTCCAAGAGCTGATTACTAGCCAGGTGCCTTGCAGATCATTGGCAGGGGAGAAGAGACCAAAAGAGAGTGCAGCTGGAGATACCTACCGCAGTCCAGTCACCTTAAAGTACAAGGTTCTAGGCCTCTAAGTCACACACTATCCACACCAGGAATTCAGGTTCCACACACAGCAACCAGGCCCTATGCCACCGGAACTTGTGTGCACCTTCCTCACCAGGGAGTCTTGGTTCCTTGTGTCTGTTTGTGTGTGTGTGTGTGTGTGTGTGTGTGTGTGTGAGAGAGAGAGAGAGAGAGAGAGAGAGAGAGAGAGAGAGAGAGAGAGAGAGAGAGAGAGAGAGAGAGAGACTGTGTGTGCCTGAATGGAAATCTGTATGTAAGTGTGGATCTAAGCATGTGGATTGAATGGGAATGATATTCTTTGTGCTGAATATGTATGATGTGTGGGTGTCTTTACCTGTGAGGGACCCCTTGTGCATGTGTGGCCGTATGTATATGTGAGGGTGTGAGGTTTGACAGCTTGTGTGCTGAGTGTAAGCGAGCCTGTGTACTTTCCTGCCTGGAGAGCTTGGGGTTCCCGTCAGATCATGTGTGCAATTCATGAGCAATTGCCCCTGAAAGCCAGCACTTGCAATGTGAGACCCAGGCTGACAAGCAGCCTTTGATGATGGTGATGTCACTGACAACGTTGATGAGCATCGTGATTGTGACTGTTGGAAGCTACTGTACTTCAGCTGAGGCAGATTTCAGGGATCATCCTAGCCGGTCACCCAGCCCAGAGCATGCTACCCAAGTGTTTAGGATGAGGCTGTGAGGCGCTGGCACCCAGAGTCTCAGCTGGAAGCTACTGTACTTCAGCTGAGGCAGATTTCAGGGATCATCCTAGCCGGGCACCCAGCCCAGAGCATGCTACCCAAGTGTTTAGGATGAGGCTGTGAGGCGCTGGCACCCAGAGTCTCAGCTGGAGTTTGAGATAGATCTCTCCACAGAACATTGGCAGCAAGAAGGAGCAGGGGTGATGGTGGTGGGCTTGCCTCCCCTCATCCTTAGAGGATAAGGCAAGTGAGGAGAGAAGGAGGTGTGGGCTCTGCTGTGCTGCTGTGCTTCTCGGATGCTCTGACCTGCTGGGTTCTATGCGGTGGCTGGCCATCAAGACAGCTGTTTTGGACAGTGAGAGTTGAAGCCTGGATGGAAAGGAGAGGTGGCACTTAGGGACCAGAAGCTTTCTGCAACGCGAAGGGGAGGGAGAGAGAAAAGCTCAATTCAGGCCCAGACTCAGGCCCAGACAGAGGAAGGACGTGCAGAGGCTGTTTGCAGCCTACTTAGGCCTGCCCTGAATGGGCAGCTTGGGTGCCCCAGGACCACACCAGGCGCTCCAGAAGGTGCCATTCTGCCCGGGGAAAGGTGACCTGGGGCCGGCTTTGGGCTGCATCACAGTCTGTGGTCATGGGTTTGAAGGCTGGCTCACCTGCACCCACAGGTCCCAATGATGCACCTTGCCTCAATGAAGTACCAAGGAAACCAGCGCTGCGAGGGGGTGTGGCTCTGCAGGAGAAGCCCATGTGCAGTATGGCCAGACTCCCAGGCACCCAGCTGCAAGGGAGGGGACTCTCCAAGATTCTGCTCATTGAGTGAGGAAAGGCTGTTGAAAGATGGACAGATCCCACAAGCAGAACCAGAGGGCAGAAGACTGGAAAGAGAGGCATCAGCCCTAAAACAGACAGGGGAATGCTGACCACAGGGAAGGAAAGAAGAGCCCTATGGTCGGGGGAGTTGAGGATGCACAAAGAAGAGGACAGCTTAGAGGAAAGTCAATCGGGGTGCCTGAGTGAGGTGACAGGTCTAGAGTGTAGAGTGGGAAAGGCAATTTCGATTTGGAGAAGAAAGAAGCCATGGGCGATGATAAGGGAGGTGTATGTTTGTGGAGAGTAAGTGAGTAGTAATGAGGGGAGTGCAGAGCAGATGGGGAAACCCATTCACCGAAGGAGGAGGAGGTGAACTGAGAACCCCAGGCAGGACAGAATGTGAAGGCAGGAGGGAGTGTGGATGCATTGAAGGGACACACAAGGCAGGAAGGCTAGAGCTCAGGAGACAAGCCGACAGATTGCCAGAGAGAGGGAGGGCCACAACACATCAGCCAGGAATGAAGAAGTGAAGAAAGATGTATTTGAGTGGGGGAGAGGGGGGCCTCCAAGCACTGTTTGGGAGACAGGAGAGGTGGCCCAGAAGTGGAGGTTGCATGCAGCAGCAAGGGCCTACCAGGGCTATGAGAAGGAAGGAGAAAACCCAAGTGTTCTCCAATGCAGGCCTCCCTCCAAGGTGCAGTATTTGGAGCTTGCCTGTCCTGCACTCTCTGCTTCAGGAAATGCCTGAGCTGGGGGACTGGCCCTAAATTGATCTCCTGGCCAAGTCCGGCTGCTGTCTTCCACTTCCCTCCAAGAGCTGATTGCTAGGCAGGTTCCTGTCAGTCCATTGACAGGGAGAAGAGACCTAAAGAAAGTGCAGCGGGAGATACCACAGCCCAGTCAACCTGACAGTACAAGCTTCTCAGCTGCTAAGACACGCCCTATCCACCCAGATCTCAGGCCCTGTGCCACAGGAACTTCTGTGTACCTTCCTCAGTGTGTGTGTGTGTGTGTGTGTGTGTGTGTGTGTGTGTGTGCCTGAATGGATATCTTTATGTAAATGTGGGTCTAAGCATGTGGTTTGAGTGGGAGTGACATTCTCTGCTCTGAGTGTGTGTGTGTGTGTTTTCCCTTTCAATTGTAAAGCTGAGCAGACTCATTTTATTATTTGCATAAAGGAGGAATGTGAGGGTTAGAGATCTGAAATGATAGAGCTGGGAATTAGAATTCTGGAAATCTTCCATCTCATTTTGTTCAGACTTGTCATTTTATATAAAGGGCATTGTGTGTGTGTGTGTGTGTGTGTGTGTGTGTGTGTGTGTGTGTGTGTGTGTGTGTGCATGCGTGCATGTGCACTTGTGCACATGCATGTGTATGTGTGCATGCAGTGAGGGTGCCAGTACTGGGGTCTGAGCTTAGGATTTTTCATGAGGTTTATTGCAAGGCTGTTTCTCTGTGATTTGGTGCATACCTCCACTTCCACCATTTTGCTGTATAATTAGAAATAAGAGTCTCTCAGATTTATCTGCCTGGGCCATCTTAACAGTTTTCCTTAAATTTTAACCACTTGCGTAGCTAAAATTATAGGTATTATGGAGAGAGAAGGCATCATTCACTCAGTGTTAATATGGTAAGTTAATAATTATACCAGGGCTAACCCATACTTCTCCTTGGGTTGCATTGGTGAAGAATATGATCAGGTGTCAAGACATTGATTCTTTTACATCAGATATCATTGAGAGGTGTCAGGAAACCTAGAGGCACAAATCAACAGGGACTTCTTGACTATATGGAAATAGATGGCAGGCTGAATATTGTAGTCAGTTCATGCATCATTTCCTGTTACGGGCATCCTAGACTGGATTCCAGGAAGATATCTGAGGACTTCCAAAACAGTTTATGGAAACCTTGACTGAGAAGCACCATGCAAATGGAGCCTTTTTTTCCCAAAAGAGTTGAAAGAGAAGATTTAGAGAGGTTGATGGGGAAAGTGATTCTACTTCATGAAGCTCTCATCACTAGAGTGGAATAGCATCTCCTTGGGTCCAAGTCTCTGGGGAGTGACTAAGTGCAGAACCCTGAAGTCTGACAGTTAACTCTATGATTCCATCCAAATGTGGCACTAGTTTCTGTTAGGATTTTTCTTATTCCCCAGTGAAACCATCAGTCATGATAAGACTTACTTTCACCAAAACTTGAACAACAGTTCCCTTCTTTCCTCTTCTATAAATGTAAGCCCTGCCAAGGATACTTTTGACAGTCATGTTAATGTTTCTTGTTTTCTCTCTTCATTGACACACTAATAGTGATGATGATACTTAAAAAACAGTAATCAGGATTTATCAAAGCTTTCAGTCAAAGGAAGAAAAGATGCCACGTTTGAGGCTGTCTTGAGTTCTGGCAGAAATAATATTTTTGTTCTTGACTTCTGTGCTTCATCAAAGAGGTGGTTTGGCAGCTGGATGAAGTCTAAGTGAAGGAAGAATAAAGACAATGAAGGCTCAGTGAGTGAATGAAGGCCCAGAGAAAGATGAACCCACATGAAACATAAAAATGCCTGCAAATGGGGCTGGGAAGGTGGCTCAGTGGTAGAGCGTTTGCCTTGCATGCATGAGGCCCTGGGTTCAATTCCTCAGCTCCACATAAGAAAAAAAAAGCTGGAAGTGGTGCTGTGGCTCAAGTGGTAGAACGCTAGCCTTGAGCTGAAGAACTGAGGGACAGTGCCCAGGCCCAGAGTTCAGGCGCCATGACTGGACTCCAAAAAAGATGCCTGCAAATGTCTGACAATCTCTTGTTAAAAGAGAAATATACAATCAGGATTGGGATGACTACAAGACAAAAGATGCATTTTTCACTCTTGTTGAAGATTTGGAATTGAACAACAGAAGCTGTCCACAGGACTGGACAGGACCTAAGAATTGGCACAGTGCCATCTGGAAGATTTCACAATGGGGCAATCAAACTTCAGTCTGATGAAAAGGGAGGAGTTGTGATGACTGTGTTTAATCATAGCCCAGTGACAACAACAGCTTATAAATAAGAAATTCAAGGAAATAAAGCATGTTAACTGTGAACTGGTGCCTTCTAGGTTCTGGAAAGTTTTGTGGCTTGCTTTCTCTTTTATTATCTCCCAACCCAGAAATAATTGATCTGATTCTGTTCCCTGTCCACAGTGAAATTTTATTTGATTGGATCCTGTTTTCTAAAGGAGAGGGAAGTCTATAAAGTACAGAGATTTTGAATTTATCAAAGCAGAATGCACATCCTTAACAGTGGACATGATGATGCTTAGCTCTTAGGCTTAAGAATGTGTCACTTCTGATGCATAGTTTCAACCCAATGAATGTAAGTACATTCTAACAAACTTGAAGCTGATTTAGAAATATTCCAGGCATCCTTCTAATTTGGGAGATAGCTAAGGAGAAATAACATGACACTCCCTGATTGCAGACTTCAAAAGAAGCTGGGTGTCACAGTGTATTACCATAGATCCAGATATGCCCAGATTTTTTAAGAGAGTGAGAATAATCCCTTGAATTTGAGACCTTCTTAGGCAACATAGAAAAGGCCATATCTCAATGCAGCTTATAAAATTAACCCCCCAAAATCAATGGCTTTTCTGTATGCCAACAATGAGAAAAGTGTGGCTAAAATTAGGAAAGCAATTCCATCTGTAATAGCCACACACAAAAAATAAAATACCTAGGAATTAACTTAACCAAAGAAGTGAAGGACCTCTATGATGAAAACTTTAAAATCTTGAAAAAGGAAATCAAAACAGAATTTAGAAAATGGCAAAACCTCCCATGCTCCTGGATTGGAAAGATTAACTTCGTGAAAATGGCAATACTTCCCAAGGCTATCTACAAATTCAATGCAATACCCATCAAAATTCCAACCTCATTCTTCAAGGAAATAGAAGAGGCAATCCAAAAATTCATATGGAACAATAAAAGACCCTGAATAGCAAAAAACGATCCTCAACGGAAAGATCACTGCTGGAGGAACAGCAATGCCAAATTTCAAACTCTACTATAAAGCCATAGTAATCAAAACAGCTTGGTATTGGCATAAGAACAGACCTCCGGACCAATGGAATAGAATTGAAACCCAGAAATGAACCTACAGACCTATAGCCATCTAATCTTCGATAAGGAAGCTAAAACAATAGAATGGAAGAAAGACAGCCTCTTCAGTAAATGGTGCTGGCAAAATTGGTTAACTAGTTGTAGAAAACTAAAGCTAGATCTTTATATATCACCTTGCAACAGAGTCAACTCCGAATGGATCAAAGACCTCGAAGTCAAAGCAGAAACTCTGAAAACATTACAGGATGGAATAGAAGAAAGCCTAGGTCTCCTTGGCTCAGGCCGAAATTTTCTGAATAGAGACCCGGAAACACAACAAATCAAAGAAAGGGTGGACAAATGGGATTGCATGAAGTTGCAAAGCTTCTGCATGGCAAAGGACATACCTAGCAAGATCAATAGAAAGCCCACGGATTGGGAGAAGATCTTCACTCGCCATAAAACGGACAAGGGTCTCATATCTAAAATATACTTGGAACTTAAAAAATTAAATCCCCCAACAACAAATCCTCAAAGAAACAACTGACCAATAAAAAAGTGGGCTAAAGACTTGAAGAGAAACTTCTCTGAAGAAGAAAGAAGGATGGCCAATAGACCCATCAAGAAATGCTCAACATCCATAGCCATAAAAGAAATGCAAATCAAAACAACATTGAGATACCACCTCACTGCAGTTAGAATGGCAAAAATCAAGAACTCTAACAACAACAGATGCTGGAGGGAATGTGGACAGAAGGGAACCTTACTTCATTGTTGGTGGGAATGTAAACTTGTTCAACCACTTTCTTTGGTAAGCAATATTGAGGTTCCTCAAAAGACGTCACATAGAGCTCCCCTATGACGCAGTAATTCCGCTTTTGGGCATTTACCCAAATGTTTACAAACAAGACCACACTAAAGCTACTGGAACAACTATGTTTATTGCAGCATTACTTTCCATAGCTAAGATCTGGAACCAACCCAGATGCCCCTCAGTAGATGAATGGATCAAGAAAATGTGGTATACATACAAAATGGAATTCTATGCCTCCATCAGAAAGAATGACATTGCCCCATTTGTTAGGAAATGGAAAGACTTGGAAAAAATTATATTAAGTGAAGTAAACCAGGCCCAAATAAACATAGGTCCCATGGTTTCCCTTATATCTAATATATGTATGAGTCAAGCAGAATAAGTCAGATAATGTGTTGTTAGGAAAATGAACCCTTAGATATGTATTTTAATGTTTTTTTTCTTTCATGCATTTGTTTCTAATGCATTTATAAGATTATCTCTTTGTTGCTTTGTATGTCTCTCCCCCACAGTATAACCCCCGCTTTCACTATATTTGATGTCAGTATAACCTGTGGAGGAGATGGGGAAAAACAAGTCGTTTAAGGATACAGGTGGACCTGTTGCAACCATGAGAAATACAAGTTGTCATGTTGAAAATGAGCTTTACATCATTGGTGTGTGTGTGGGGGGGAGGATTACGTGGGGGGTGGGGAGGATGCTGGGAAGGGATGTGGAGGGTAAACAAATGAGGAGGCTGCAATGCTCGATAAGTAATGTACGCATTGTCCTGCCCATGTAATTGTAACCCCTCTGTACAGTATGTTCACAAAAAATTAAATTTAAATAAAAAAAGAAAAGCCCATATCTCAGAAATATGCAAAGAAAACTACAAAATATCATGAGGTAAAAACAAATGAACTTCAAACTAATACACATTCTCTACAATGAATACTCTTCATCTAAGGCAACAAATAATGTAATAGAAATATTTGTTTGAGAGAAAGAAAGTGAAGGAGAGATGAAAGGAGGGAGAAAATGAGTGGGAAGAAAAGGGAGAGGTAAAGATAAAAGGAATAAGGGAAGAGGAGAAATAAACAAGAAAGAGGTAGGGAGAGGGAGAAGTCACCAAAGAGACATAGACAACATCGTTCTGACACAAACGGATCCTTGGTGCATCCTAGCACAGAAGAAAACCCCTCTTGTTGTCCACAGCCAAAGGTGGAATTTTTCCACCCAATTCTGAAAGAGCTGAGGATTTTTTGAGAGCTCAGGATGCAAACGCAAGATAGAGCACTCAGAACATGAAGTTCTGAGTGCTCTACTCCTTCCCCAAAGGAGAAAAGCCACCAAAAAGAAATTGACAGCATCTTTCTGTCACAGGCAGCTCTTGTATGCATCCTAGTACCAAGGAAAGGCATCTTCTGGTCCACAGCCACAGGTCTAATTTTTCATTCACCCAATTCTAGGTGGGCTGATGAGTGATTGTGAGATAAGGACACATGCCCTATTTTGTTTTGAATTCCTATGAGTTCTCAGATCCTAAAAGTTCTGGTCAGTAACTCTAGACTACATATCCAGGGGACCTCAGACTTTTCTTTCCTGACTTTATCCATTTGATTGTGGAATAAATCATTTTTCTCCCTCCCTCATATCTAAGAAAATATGCTTGCCTCTTAAAGGTTTATTATTATATTTGATCTGTTACATACAACATGACTGGGAAGGATTGAATAGGAAACTTTCATGCCTGATAATCAGTAAAGTAGTGTATAGCTTCTGCATACCCCTTTTGTGGAACTGAGCTATTCCTCTTAAAAATTTGACGATTGTGAGTCCAAGCTCGAGCTTGCAATAAATGGCTCTCATGTACTTGCATCGGATTCAACTCCTTGGTGGTCTTTGGGATTCTGTGGCCTGGCCCAACATATTGCTGGGGGCTCATCCAGGATCCCCAGACGCCAGAACCCCGATCCAGATAGTCAGACCCCAATCGGTGAGTTTTATTGTCTTCTTTGTCTCATCTGGTCTCTTGATTGTTTTGTTTTGGGGCCCAAAATTTGAATCTGCACGGGTTGGCATAAGACTCAGGTGGACACGCTGGTAACATCACTGACCGAGGATCTTGGAAGATGTTCCAGACCCCCTCGAGGGCAAGGGACGACTTGCTTCATGTGCACACCCTCATCTGAGTTCCTAGAGGGAAAGGGACGAGTTCCCTCATTCCCTTAAAACCTGGATGGATGTGGAAACCCCTCATCTGAAGGGAAGGGGATGTACAGTCCCCTTATTCTCCTGAAAACTCTAATGAGGCAAGGTGGGTCACTCCCACAGATTGATGTGGGGCTGATGTCCCCTTTTGTTGTTTTCAGTGTGTGTATCCAGTTGATGGGAGAAATTTGTGGCTGTGTGTCTGTTACTTTTGGGTCTACCTGTTGCTTACTATTTTCTGTTCTTTGTTTAAGGGACGACATGGGACAGACTCTGACCGCCCCCTTTCCCTCCTGACTGACCATTTCAAGGGTGTAAAAGAAAGAGCATACAATTTGAGTGTGGAAATTAAAAAAGGAAAAACTAATTACTTGCTGCCAGTCGGAATGGGCCACCTTTGACATGGGGTGGCCAGCTGAAGGGACCTTCGACTTACCAACCATATTCAGAGTCAAGGGGTTGATTTTTGTTCCAGGACTACATGGCCATTCGGACCAGATCCCATATATATTGGTGTGGCAAGACTTGCTAGAAAACCCACCCCCTTGGCTAACCCTGCTGGTTCTGCTTTGGTAACTTGTTTCTTTGTCAATTATGAAACTGCCACTGACCACCTGCAAGTGGCCCCAGCAAGATCTTAGCCTCAGGCCTTGGTTCAGAGGGTCTGAGCATGGGGGAGAACCTGTCAATCTGAGGGAATGGATGATAGGGACTTCTTTCCCTTGCCCCAAGATGATTGGGATTTCTCCTCTGCCTTGGAAGGCACCAGGGCCAATGTTTGCAGGAATTTAAAAGAAAAATCCTCTGGAGGTGAGTAGAGGGGGTTCGAGTCTCCTGGTAAATGGATTTGAGTCCCACTTGTGAATGGTGGTGAGATGATTCCCCATTCACTGAGACCTGATTTTGTCTTTGTAGCCACTAGTCTGTCTTGTTTACTTTGGAGTGTTTTCTGTTATATGTTTTTTTGAGGTAGAGAAGTTCTGGGTGAGAGTGGCAGGCTCATGCAGCAGACTCTGGATTCAGCTTGCTCAGTGGGAGAGCATAGAGTTTTGGTAGAGATGAGTTGGGGGCTCATTAGTCCCCAACTCTGCCTTCGGTTTTTGTGTTGTTTTGTCTTGTTTTAGAATGGATACCAGTTTTAAATTTGGATCCTTGGTGTTTGTGTTTATTTGTGTTTTCTTATTTACTTGAACATCTCTGAGGGGAATAAAAGTTCCAGTCTCGGGCTGAGCCTGCTAAGTTTCCCTCCTTGATTTACAGCAGTCAAGAGGTGGGGCATGGAAAAGCTTTAGGCTGCATTTTCTCCCTGTGGTGGCTGTCCAGTGTAGAAGATTTTGTGCCTGGTTTGGACTTTGAACTGGTCCTGATAGTGTAACCATTTATAAAGTGCTCTTGTCTAAAATTGGGTAATAGAATCAGGCCAGTTTAGTTTCAGGTGACCCCCCCAGCCCCATCCCACAGCCTTCCTCCAACCGAAGGTACTTAAAAGGCCAATTGGTAAAATACCTGGCTCAACAAGCAAGCCCTGAAAAAGCATAGCCAAGAAAAAGTGCTTTGTTAGGGCTGGGAAGGTGGGTCAGTGGTAGAGTGCTTGCCATGCATGCATGAGGCCCTGTGTTCTCTTCCTCAGCATGACATAAGCACAAAGAAAAAAAAAGCCAGAAGTGGTGCTGTGGCACAAGTGGTAGAGTGCTCGCCTTGAACTGAAGAGCTAAGGGACAGCACCCAGGCCCAGAGTTCAGGCCCCATGGCCAGACCCTCCACCCCAAAAAAAGAAAAGAGTGCTTTGTTAAAGTCTTATCTTAAATTTTTGTCATCTGTAAGTGTAAGATTGGTGAAAAAAAATCTCTTGCCACTGAATTTCAGAAAATGTACATACAACTGATTTTCATTTTTGCATGCATTAAGATCTGTGTGTGGGGGCTGGGAAGGTGGCTCAGTGTTAGAACACTTGCCTTGCATGCCTGAAGCCCTGGGTTCGATTCCTCAATACCACATAAGCAAAAAGAAAAAGCTGGAAGTGGCGCTGTGTCTCAAGTGGTAGAGCGCTAGCCTAGAACTGAAGAGATGAGGGAAAGCAACCAGGCCCAGAGTTCAGGCCCCACAACCAGACCAAAAAAAAAAAAAAGGTCTGTGTGTGTTTTGTATGTGTGTGAACATGTTCAAGATTAAAAACTGTCAACATGTGGTAAAAAAATTGTGTGAGTTTAAGTTTGAAATTCAAAAGGTTATGAGGTTTGGACATTACCAAAAATTTTAAAGAATTATCACATAGTGGGGCTTGGAAGGTGGCTCAGTGGTAGAGTGCTTGCCTTGCATGCTTGAGGCCCTGAGTTCTATTCCTCAGCACCACATAAGCAAAAAGAAAAAAGCTGGAAGTGGTGCAGTGGCTCAAGTGGTAGAACACTAGCCTTGAGCTGAAGAGCTGAGGGACAGCGCCGAGGCCCAGAGTTCAGGCCCCACGACTGGACCCAACCCCCCCCCCACACACACACACAAAGAATTATCACATTTTTGGAAAAGGCTTTTTTTAAGGATTCTTTAAGTTGAAAATTAGAAAATCTGGTATTTTAAAATACATAAGGCTGGGCTGGGAAGATGGCTCAGTGGTAGAGCGCTTGCGTTGCATGCCAGAGGCCCTGTGTTCAATTCCTCAGCACCACATAAGCAAAATGAAAAAAGCCAGAAGTGTAACTGTGGCTCAAGTGGTAGAATGCTAGCCTTGAGCTGAAGAGTTCAGGGACAGCGCCTAGGTCCAGAGTTCAGGCCCCACAACTAGACCCCAAAAATTTTTTTTTTAATTTTTTTTTTGGGGGGTCCGGTTGTGGGGCCTGAGCGCTGTCCCTCAGCTCTTCAGCTCAAGGCTAATGCTCTACCACTTGAGCCACAGTGCCACTTCCGGCTTTTTCCTTTTTGCTTATGTGGTGCTGAGGAATCGAACCCAGGGCCTCAAGCATGCAAGGCAAGCACATTACCACTGAGCCAACTTCCCAGCCCCCAAAATTTTTTTTTTAATTTTAATTTTAATTTTTTGTGAACATACTGTACAGAGAGGTTACAATTACATGGGCAAGATAATGAGTACATTTCTTATCAAGCATTGCAGCCTCCTCTTTTGTTTACCCTTCACATCCATTCCCAGCCTCCCCCGCGCCCCCACACCCAATCCCCCCCCCGGCCCACAGCAACGTTGTAAAGTTCATTTTCGACATGGCAACTTGTACTTCTCATAGTTGCAATGGGTCCACTTGTATCCTTAAATGACTTATTTTTCCCCATCTCCTCCACAAATTATACCAACATCAAATATAGTGAATTCAGGGGTTATACTGTGGGGGAAGGACATACAAAGCAACAAAGAAATAATCTTATAAATGAGTTAGAAACAAATGCATGAAAAAAAAAACATTTAAATACATATCTAAGGGTTCATTTTCCTCACATCACATCTGAACTTTTCTGCTTGACTCATACATATACTAGATATTGCAAATAAGAGAAACCATGAGACCTATGTTTCTTTGGGCTTGGCTTACTTCAATTAATATAATTTTTTTCCAAGTTTTTCCATTTCCTAACAAATGGGGCAATGTCATTCTTTCTGATGGAGGCATAGAATTCCATTGTGCATATATACCACATTTTCTTGATCCATTCATCTACTGAGGGGCATCTGGGTTGGTTCCAGATCTTAGCTATGGAAAATAATGCCGCAATAAACATAGTTGTGCTGGTAGCTTTAGTGTGGTCTTGTTTGTAAACATTTGGGTAAATGCCCAAAAGTGGGATTGCTGGGTCATAGGTGAGCTCTATGTGGAGTCTTTTGTGGAAACTCAATATTGCTTTCCAAAGTGGTTGAACAAGTTTATACTCCCACCAACAATGCAGTAAGATTCCCTTAGAGAAGTCATTCTTAAAGAGAAAACAAAAATGAGAAATGTAGAAAAGGAGATCTCATTTTCTTTTAACTAGTAGTATACACTTAGGAGGAAAATTGGAGTATGCCAGGGCTGCTATCCTCTGATCAAGACAATTTCTTATCAGTGGTGCTGGTCATAGAGTGAGATTTAGGATCAAAGTATTAAGAGAACATATATGAATAATTTGAATAAATATTTCCTTGAGAAAAATCTGAAAAACAGAAAAACTTCATTTTCCTTTGTAAAATGTCAGTACTAATTTCTTAATTACTATATTGAGAAGAAAAGTATATATTCTGCATAAAACAATGCTTTGATGTTTAGAAATCTTGTAAGTGTTAGAATGAGAGAAAACATCATTACATTAAGGAACTTATGGATCTCATTTTTGTTTTTGTATATTTTTCTATAATTCATTTTAGATGTCCAAGAAATGAAGGATATGTTTAGCACCTGTCAGGAAAGTCACAATAAATATTTATCTGAAGTAGCAGGCATGAATAGTAACAAAGGGGAGGAAAAAGTGAGACTTATAAGAAATTTTAATTTGAGCTCAAAACAGAAGTCAAAACTGATTAAGAATAATGGGAACTCCTTAGGGATGAGGACAGAAAAGGTCACGGTATATCAGAACATGAGTGTTTTCAGTGAACCTGGTAAGATGTGTGCTGCATATGGTCCTCGTGTGTCTTCTGTAGTTGAAGAATATAAACAATGTGAAATGTCTTTTGCCAAGATGACACACCTTACTGTCGCTCAGAGAACACCCACAGGAGAGAAACTTTATGAATGTAACATTTGTGGAAAGTCTTTTACCTGGAAGAAACACCTTACTGTCCACCAGAGAAATTACACAGGAAACAAACCATATGAATGTAATGTGTGTGTAAAGTCTTTCACCCTGAAGATACACCTTACTATCCACCAGAGAACACACACTGGAGAGAAACCTTATGACTGTAACATGTGTGGAATGTCTTTCACCCAAAAGCTCCACCTTACTCTCCACCAGAGAACACACACACGAGAGAAAGTATATGAATGTAACCTATGTGGAAAGTCTTTCACCCATAACGCATACCTTAATGTCCACCAGAGAACACACACAAGAGAGAAAACTTTTGAATGTAACATGTGTGAAAAGTCATTCACCCAGAAGTCACAGATTACTGGCCACCAGAGAACACACATAGGGGATAAACCTTATCAATGTAACATGTGTGGAACATGTTTCACTTAGAAGTCAAACCTCACTGTACACCAGAGAACACACACAGGAAAAAACTTTATGAATGTAACATGTGTGGAAAGTCTTTCACCCAGAAGTCACACCTTACTGTCCACCAGAGAACACACACAGGAGAGAAACCTTATGAATGTAGCGTATGTGGGAAGTCTTTCATTAGCTTACTGTCTACCAGAGAACACACACAGGAGGGAAATTTATGAATGTAGCAGGTGTGGAAAGTCTTTCACCTGTAACAGAAACCTTACACTTCACCAGAGAACACACACAGGAGAGAGACCTTATGAATATAATATGTGTGGAAAGTCTTTCAGCCAAGATCAACCCTCACTGTCCATCAGAGAACACACACAAGAAAGAAACCTTATGAATGTCATATGTGTGGAAAGTCTTTCACCCAGAAGCTATACCTTACTGTCCACCAGAGAGCACACACAAGGGAGAAATTTTAAGAATGTAATTTTTTGGAAAGTTTTTCACCCAGAACATACACCTTTCTGTCCATTAGAAAAAACCCACCAGAGAGAAATATTATGTATGTAGCAGGCATGGAAATTGTTTCACCTGGAAGTCACACCTTAACATCCATCACAGAACACAAGGAGAGAAACCTTATGAATGCAACCAGTGTGGAAAGACCTGGAGGTCACAGCTTAACACACATAAGTTGACTCACACAAATGAAATAACAGGATTGTACCAAATGAGGAAAGTCTTTCTTCTGTAAGAAAATTGAGATTGCAACACAGGAACCATACAGGATAGAATCTTTATGATATAGCAGATGTGGAGTCCTTCAAGTAGAAGACATAGCTCAGTGTTCATCACAGGACACAGAAAACACACAGACACACACACAACACACAGACACACAAAGAGGAGAGAAATCATATGTAGGAAAAATGTGTGGAAAGGGTTTCCAGAAAAAGACATAACTTGGTTAGAATCAGAGAACAGACACAGGTGAAAAAATACAAAGGTAACAAATGTGAAAAGTCCTTTACTAAGTATTCATGGATCCAAGGGGAGAAATTTTATAAATATTACTAACACGGAAATCCTTTGATCTGAAAGGAATAACTCAGTGTTTATCAGAGAACTGACTCACATAGGAGAAAAGAAAGTAGTGAATAGAACATATGTGAAATGATTTTCAATCAGAAGTGAGTCCTCGTCATATGTGAGAGCATACACAGGAGAGAAATTATGAGTATAGAAAACATATTTGCTAGAAGTCACATCTTTACAGGTATCAGAGACATGGACACATGACAGAATCTCTGTAAATATAAACATGAGAGGAAGTCTTTCAACCAGAAGCAAACCTTCTGCAATTATTAACACATTCACTCAGGAAAGAAGCCCAATGTAGGAAAATCTTTGTGAGAAAACCTCTGTAAATTATACAGAGAAATCCTTCATGGCAGAGGTAAGCTAGGTGTGCTGGGAAACCATTCTTCACTCTTCAGCTCTCTTTGAGCCAACATTTCTCATCCTCTTAATGTATTGAGTGGGGATGGTGTCCTTCTATATTATTCAAAGCATGTAGAAACAAGTGATGGGCATTAATTATTTCCAGTCTCGACAAATAATTCAGAGATTGAAATTATTAACTTCTGTCTTTTGTACTAAGGAATGCTTGTCAGAGTAATTTGATAAACTTCTAAGAAACATGAGCTCTGGCCCTTTGGGACTGGATTCAGATCATCTCCAACATGGTTAGGGGAAAATAGTTGAGTAAAGACTGTTATGAGGGGCTGGGAAGGTAGCTCAGTGGTAGAGCGCTTGCCTTGTATGCCTGAGGCCCTGGGTTAAATTTCCCAGCACCGAATAAGCAAAACAAAAAAAGCCGGAAGTGGCACTATGGCTCAAGTGGTAGAGCGCTAGCCTTGAGCTGAAGAGCTGAGGGACAGTGCCCAGGCCCCACGACCGAATCCCCCTCCCCCCTAAAAAAAAGGCTGATATGGTAGGAGGCAAAAACATGAGAACAACCATTTTTCTACTGCTCCCTTAACTCTCCCTCTGTACGTGTGATTCATGCATTATGTTACAAATTTCTTATTCCAGTTCATTTTTTGAATGGAAGATCTGTTGGAAGATATTAGTCCTTATTGCAGTACATACATACATACCTCTGAGGAGGTAACAATGCTTGATAGGAAATATATTCATGACCTTCCTCATATAACTGTATGACCAATCTGTACAGTATCTTTACAATAAAATACATGTTTTCAAAAATATGGTGGATAAATAAAGACAAGAGTCTCTGCATTTTGCCTTGAGGGAGAACCCCAAAGTGACTTCAGTGCTTGATTTTTTATTTAATTAATCACTGGTAATGAGCAACTTGTGATTGATTCACTCTTGTTCCATTTAGTTGTTTGCTGAGTGAGCTATAATAAAACACCAGTGTGTACAATGTGATGCGCCTGCGTTTACTCAATGTTCTAGAGGCTGATTACAAGTTATATTGCACTTTCTTTGAAATACAATGTGCTGTTCCATATTTTTTTGTGCAATGAATATATATCCAATACCCAGAACACATATATTTCTTTGTGATGAGAAGAAGGCTTTCATTTGCTATCTCATAGAAGGACAAAGTAGATATGACATTAGTGGAAATAACCAAGCACACAAACATATTGAGCAATCTCTCACAAAAATTGAAATTAAGAAAAAAAATAAAGCCATCTGCCACTTGAGCTACAGCATCACTTCTAGTCCCTGAGAGGAAGGAAGGAAGGAAGGAAGGAAGGAAAGAAGGAAGGAAGGAAGGAAGGAAGGAAGGAAGGAAGGAAGGAAGGAAGGAATGAAGGAAAGAAGGAAGGAAGGAAAGGAGGGAGGGAGGGAGGAAGGAAGGGAGGAAGGGAGGGAGGAAGGGGGGAAGTGAGAGAGGGAGAGAATAAAGGAGGCAATTAGGAAGAAGGAAGTAATAAACTGTTCAGAAGAAGGATGTTTAATTTTTGGTGAATGTGAGAATTTTTCTTTGAGGGGCGGAGCTCAAGAAAAATGGCTTTTACATAAAGCAAGTTCTTGAACTGTATAGAAAATGATACAGAGACTCTAACATTTTATAAAGTGATTTTATAAAATCGTTAATATTAAGTAAGGAGGTCAGGTCTGGCTGGTGCTATATTGGCCACATGGTGGATGGTAAGGTCTGCCAACTTGTCTTCATGCTGGGGGAAGTCAGTACCCCCATCTCTCATCTGCCTAACAGCTGATGGATATACCTGGATCCCTGGAAGCAAGGGTGGGCATTATGTTGCTCATTCTGTTAGTCCAATGCCTGGGACTCGAAATATCCTGTGTACCTGCCCCTGTTCTGGCCCTATTTAGGTTGGACCATCAGTGGCACCAGATGCCATGCCACATGTCTCTGTGATTATGTCCTGAGTCCTATCTCCTGGCTTGTCTCTGGTTATCATAGTGTCCCAATTCAGCACTCTCTTGATGCTGAATGGTTTCTTGGTGTTGTTTTTATTCTTGTTTTCCTTGCTGTCCTGTTTCCATGCTAAGTGTATTTGTGGACTGCAAGTCTTTGTTACAACAGGCTGCTTGCAGACTGCTAGCAGTATAATAAAGACTCCAGTATTCCATCTTCCAAATTGTGGCCTCCAACAAATATACTGTCTTCTTTTACAGAAACACAAGGGTTGACTTAACATTAGAATTTCTAGAGCCTAGATATATCCACTGTATAGTTATGTAATTAAACATATCCTGGAGGCATTTAGAAAAAAAAATGTCTGTTACATCAGAAAGTGCTTAATAAGTAAACCAAGACCAAGACTCCAGATCCTATATAAGCTAGTCATTCTAGGGAAGTCCAGAGCTGTTTGTTTCCATGAAGAGCTCTACTTTCACACTTTCATGAAGAAATATTTTTGTGCCAATATGAGGTCTTCAATTCAGGAACTGATATAACATCCTTGACATTTTATCTTTTTTTAAACTAACACTAACACTATACCACTTGTGCCACAACTCTACTTCATGATTTTTGGTGGCCTTTTGTGCCAGAGCTGGCCTCAAAGGTGATTCTCTCATCTTGGCCTCCATAAAAGGTAAGAATAAAAGCGTGGGCCCTGTAGGCTGTTCTGAACAAATCTTCTCTCTGGGAAAAAGAGGTTTCATTCAGTGCTTCATCTCATTCTTGCTGTGCCTTCAACAATTTCAGTATTTATTTTTGTATTTTTTTAAATTTTTCTTGGGTCCGGGCGTGGGGCCTGAACATAAGGCTGTTTACATTGTAATCAAGTTATCTGTCTTAGAAAAAAGGCATTGGCAATTTGGGATTTATTTCTCAGAGCTAAAATCCCGGGATAAGTATTAATAATTTATTGGGGTTTTTTTGGAGGGGGTCCAGTCATGGGGCCTGAACTCTCGGCCTGGGCACTGTCCCTCAGCTCTTCAACTCAAGGTTAGCGCTCTACCACTTGTGCCACAGAGCCACTCCCGGCTTTTTTCTTTTTGCTTATGTGGTGCTGAAGAATCGAACCCAGGGCCTCATGCATGCAAGGCAAATGCTCTACCACTGAGCCACTTTCCTGGCTCCTTAATAATTTGAATGTAAAGATTTGCTTACCACCACTATGAACTTTACCTGTCTGTCTGTCTAAAACTGCTTGGGTATTCCAGCCAAGAACAAAAAAAAAAAAAAAAAAAAAAAAGAGAGGGAAAAACAGCAGGAGCCAATAGAAGACTTATCTTTAAGGGTGAGGGGTGTACAGGCAGAAGTGAAGCTTAACCAGGCCTGGGGAAGTCCACACATGGTAGAAGAGGGCAAGCTGGCACAAAGGCAGTTTACCTAACCCTAAAGAGGCAGATGGGAATTAGCCCATTCTATAGGAGGGGTGAGTGGCCTTTGTCCTCTCTTCCTTGCAGATGGACCCTGGAAACCTGGTGTTAAATTGAGTGATATGACTGGTATTGCTAGAACTGCCCCTTGGATGTATTAAAAATAAAAAAAAGGGTTTACACAGAGGGTTAAAAAGTTTATCTGTGTGATGCAATTTGGTTTCAATGCTATTCTAATATTGCATATGTGTTTAAAAAGACAAAAACATGTTAAGTCTAGAAGCTTGGTACAGTGCTGGTGATTGTAATTCTTTCATTAAGAAAAACTGTCATTTGAGTTCAAAAGTTTTCTAAGAGGTAATTCAGAATAAAAAATAAAATATGTCTTTTAAAACAAGAAGACAAGAGGCAATGAGTATTACCTAGCCCCTCAATATTTTATTTCTTTTGTTTGTTTTTGTCCATCATGGGGTTAGAACAGTGGCCAGGGGTGTCGTCCCTCAACTCTTCAGCTCAAGGAAAGTGCTCTACCTCTTGAGCAACAGTGCCACTTCTGCTTTTCTTGTGGTGAATTGGAGATTAGAGTCTCATGGACTTTTCCTGTCCAGGCTGGCTTTGAACTGCGATCCTCAGCTCTCATCCTTCTGAGAAGCTAGGGTTACAGACATGAGCCACCAGTGCCTGGCTTTCCCTTCAAAGTGCAAATGAAAACTAAAGTGTGAAGTATTAAAGCAGAGGTGAGAAGAAGGCTGTCATTTACAATCTCTTGGAGGACTATGGAAGATCCTATATTGTTAAATTACAATGTGCAGAAACTATTGAGCAATCTCACACAAAAATGGAAGCTTTGAAAAATAGAACCAACTTCTCACAGAGATTGGGTGTAGAATAGGTGACAATGTGACAATTAGTAATAATTTTTTTTCAAAGATTTTATTTGATTACAAATTATATTGCTGTTATTTTGAAGTACAATATGATGTTCCATGTTTTCATTATGCATTGCTTGCATATCTAACATCTGGAACGCATTTTTCTTTGTGTGATGTTGAAAGGTAATGAAAGATATTACATTAAGTGAAATATCCTGGTACAGAAACAAATTGAGCAATCTCACACAAACATGGAAGCTAACAAAAACAGAAGTAATTTCTCTCAGAAGTTGAGAGTAGAATAACTACTAGCAGAAGCATGAGAGATTGGTCCATTTTGTCAGGACTCTCTGTTCAAGATTTTGGTCTTATTGGGCTGGAAAGGTGGCTCAGTGGTAGAGCACTTGCCTTGAATGCATGAAGTCCTGGGTTCGATTCCTCAGCACCACATAAGCAAAAAGAAAAAAGCAGGAAGTGGTGCTGTGGCTCGAGTGGTAGAGTGCTAGCCTTGAGCTGAAGAGCTGAGGGACAGCACCCAGGCCCAGAGCTCAGGCCCCACAACTGGACCCCTCCCCCCAAAAAAGATTTTGGTGGTCTTAATCCTTTGGTCAAATTGACTGCGAGTCAGTGTGGGCTTGAGCAGTGTAAGGTACACCCAGGGAGGACTCCATGTAGATGACTACCCCCCATCCCGACATCTTATACATCTTCTACCAGTACCTGTGTGAACTATATAACTGGCATACCTGGAAGCAGTCGTCTCCCCCTTCTCTGAGATCACATATTGGTCTGCCCCCTGATCACACCTCTCATCTGACTGTGGGAGGGTCCTCGGCTCTGAGATCATAGCCACATCTGAGGTGGCCACATCTTCTCCCACCTCACCACAGCTTTCCCCCACCTGACCACAACTTCCCTCACCTAGCCACACCTTCTCCTCACCCCTACCTTAGATAAGACATGGCCCAGGGGTGATTTGGCCATTTCTAGCCACCTGGAAACCCCAAATTGTCCTGAAACCAGAAGTTCAGAAATAAACTGCTCTTTGCCTGAACAACATGTGGTGATCTCATTGATCACCTACCTAATTAACCTAACATGAAGATTTTCCAGTGTGGCAAGTGCTTAAACAGCACAGAGTGATTATGTGGGCAAATACCTTCACTGAGAGGAGTCCACATAGAAAGAACACATCAGACAGAAACAACAGTGACAGGAATCAAAGGATTGAGTTTTGGTGTCCTGGAATCAAATCGAATATAGAATCTATACAATGTATAGATTACTCTGTGCAAAGATCCATGTTTGGAGTTGTCTATGTTGTTCCAATTGGTTAACCATGGGGAAAGACAGGTGAGCCTTAAGTCTACTTTCTTTATGTGATTAAATAATTTGCAAGTCATAGAGAACATCTACTGTTTCCTGTGATTTCAACACAGCCCTGAGGAAAGATGAGAGAAAGAATTGAAAGTAAGAGATTTTGAACACTTCCTCAGATTCAATACACTCCTGAGTGATGGTAATGAGAAAAGAATCTAATTGGGTGCTGGATACAGAGCTCCCCCAACTCTTAATTCTTCTGCGTGATGTCATGGAATCCAGAACCAAGAGCAAGTCTTAGTCTTAAATCTTTCTGCAACAAAGTGACTCTGGGAATAATAATGCTAGATATAGGGGACAGCCTGAGCCAGGGAAATGGTCAAGTCATGAACCTGTGCCTACTGCCTCTACCTTTCTATTCCTGAACAAAAATAGGATACTTCTTGGGCTGGGAAGGTGGCTCAGTGGTAGAGCGCTTGCCTTGCATGCTCAAGGCCCTGGGTTCGATTCCTCAGCACCACATAAGCAAAAAGAAAAAAGCCGGAAGTGGCACTGTGGCTCAAGTGGTAGAGCGCTAGCCTTGAGCTGAAAAGCTGAGGGACAGCGCCCAGGCCCAGAGTTCAGGCCCCACAACCGGACCCAAAAAAAAATTTAAAAAAAATAGGATACTTCTTATAAATAGACTTTCTCTGAAAAACATGAGAGAGTGCTTATTTGTGACAATCCTCTCTCAGCATCTTCTCAGTCAAAGGTCTCTAGGAAACCTTCCTGACCAGTAGGTGACCCACCTGTGACCATTGATCTACTTGGCACCCAAGAAGGCTCAGAACTCAGAACATCCCAAACCAATTGCCACTTTATGTCTGTTCCAAGAATTCACTGTTCTTTGATCATCCCTGATGAGCAGTTAAAACTAATTAACAGAGGCCTTGTGTCCTACTGAACTGAGGCTTAGAGGATGGTGACAAATTTCTGTTGATTACTGAGCTGAGTGAAAGAACAAGTAAGGGACAAGGGCAGCTGAGGACAGGTATCTTCCTTCTCAGGTCCTCCTCACCAGCCTGGAGCTCAGTAAGTCTCACCTTCACTAGCTGCCTCAGGACAAGAGAGCAGAAGTTGATCTCCCTTGTAGATACACATTCACTGCCACAGTCCATAACTCACACAAACTAATGCTAATACTAATACCCAAGCTACTTTCCCTCCATCACACAGTGTCCACTCCACAGTGTTCATGACCTGATTTCAAGCTCATTGACAAGAGAGATGGAGTGGGCATGGATAGAGAGAGGAAAAATATTTTAAAATGAAAAATATAATTTGGAAAATACAAAAGAACTGAAAGAATTATTTCATAAGATTCAAGGAAAAACTAAGAATTTCTTTTAAGGAGAAAAGAACAAAGTAAAAAAGGTCAAAGTAAAACCAAACTGGATTACCAAAATTTTACCCAAACCACCACTGCCATCAACAACAAAAACCTTTAGTTTTTCTTTCTGCCGGGGGGGGGGTCATTTGTCTAGAACTGAAAATTCACAATCTATGTTAAGATGCATCTTCATTCTCTGATCCCTTAGGCTGTGCAACCTTGAGGAAACTGATAGAATGTGCATTATTTGATTTTTGTCATTTCCTTTTTGCTATGTCCTAGTCATGGTGATGGGGTCGTGACTTCAGGCAGTGGTAATCAGTCTTGAGTCTCTTTCTCACAGGAGGGGAGGTGCAAAATTCAAGATCTTCACCAGCAGCAATTGATCTGGTTTCTCTTTCTCTCTCTTTTTCTTCCTTCCTTCCTTCCTTCCTTCCTTCCTTCCTTCCTTCCTTCCTTCCTTCCTTCCTTTCTTTCTTTCTTTCTTTCTTTCTTTCTTTCTTTCTTTCCTTCTTTCTTTCCTTCTTTCTTTCTTTCTTTCTTTCTTTCTTTCTTTCTTTCTTTCTTTCTTTCTTTCTTTCTTTCTTTCTTTCTTTCTTTCTATCTTTCTTTCTTTCTTTCTTTCTTTCTTTCTTTCTTTCTTTCTTTCTTTCTTTCTTTCTTTCTTTCTTTCTTTCTTTCTTTCTCTCTCTCTTTTCTCTCTCTCTCTCTCTCTCTCTCTCTCTCTCTCTCTCTCTCTCTCTCTCTCTCGCAAATAAACTTGTTTTTTTTTAAGAACCGAGTTACATAATACTTATAATATTGCTTCTAGAATTCAGATTTTTTTATTTTAATTTTATTGTCAAAGTGATATACAGAAGGGTTACAGTTGCATAAGTAAGGGAATAAATTTACAAGTTCCTATAGGTTATAGTATTCATAGATTCATAGATTTATAAAATGCACAGATTTATACCACAGATTTCGGAACCAAGGGAATAGGGATTTGTCTATACACTATAAGAAAAATTAGAATTCAAGCTTAAAAGCTGAAGTCATTTAGCTAGTTCTAAAATGAGAAGATAAACACTTCTAAGCTATTCTTGTTCATCCTAAGTGTGCTAAGGATGTCATCTCTTTTTTTTGGGGGGGGGGGTCCGGTCGTGGGGCCTGAACTCTGGGCCTGGGTGCTGTCCCTCAGCTCTTCAGCTCAAGGCTGGCGCTCTACCACTTGAGCCACAGCGCCACTTCCGGATTTTTTCATTTTTGCTTATGTGGTGCTGAGGAATCGAACTCAGGGCCTTGAGCATGCAAGGCAAGTGCTCTACCACTGAGCCACCTTCCCAGCCCCAGGATGTCATGTCTTTAGAGGACAGCATTTCTAGGAAACCACAGACAGTTTGACCTCAATTGTTTCCTTATGAAAATGATTGTTCCTGTTTTATCTTTGAAAGACTTTCACTTTGTTTTCCTGAAAAAGTCAGTTTTAAGTGTATTCAGGCAGTACAATTTGTGACTAGAGCCATCTTCTAATAGGTTATAAGTGTTTAGAGGCTCAGGCTCATTTCTCTTGCATGCCCCAGTTCTTACAACCCCCCTGGGGCTGGGATTATTTTGCTGTACCCAGATGGGTGTGTGAGAAGCTTCATGCTTCAGTGATAGGGCTTCTGGCTCTGAATGGCTTTGATGTCTTTCAGGGCTCTTCTCTGCCTTCCCTGCAACTGTTCTGTTCCCTGGTTTGCAGACAGCAGCACCATCTGTGAAGAGCAGGGACTATCATGCTAACCACTTCCCTCTTGCCCCATTTTCTTTTTGAGTTAGAGTCTCTTCTATAATTCTTAGGCTGCTCAGAGTGAAGGGCATTTTCCTCTGATGTTTTATCTCTTTTCCTAAGGCAAGAGCAGCCAGAAGTCTTTGCTAGGCATGCTGGGAACACAGTAGTATGAACTTTCTGTGCAGCATTCTCTGGCAGCTCTTCCATACCAGGCCACATATCTCATAGGCTTCATTCCAGGCTCATTGCAGCCCTGCCTTTTGCTAACACTGCAGACTTCTCATCCTGGGGCTGTGCACAAGGCAGGGCTTTTGCTTTACAGCTGTCTCTTCATAGCTCTTCAGGAGGGAGAAGCAGTAAAGGGCAGCCACCAAATTATGGTGTGAGATGATGGGAATGGAGCTCCTCTGCAAGAAGCAGAGGGGAAAGGCAAGCAGGGTGACACTATGTCTCTCTGCTCATTGGCAGAAGAGACTGAGATGGTCATGTTAAACTTGACCTCCTCTTTACAAGGAAAGTGGGAAGGTTTGTGATATTTGGGTATGTTTAAACACTGCAGGTGCATTGATTTAGTTTTCACAGGGCTGGCACTACCTTGTTTTAAAATATCTTTTATCAGAAAGTAAGTGGCCATCACTTCATCAAATGTTCTCTGTAGTAGCAATGTGTAGGTCTGAAGTTTGTTGGATCCCATGAATCACATTCTGGTGACAATTGTTGGATCTAACTTGTTGGACAGTGGCTCACCTGGACACAGACAGCATTCCACAACTCTACCATTACCTGGTGTGAAGCTGGCCTCTGTTGTGAGTCTACAATTAGCAGCTGTGAAAGGATGTTATGTCCTTTTGCAGTCAGGTGATATGGTACATCATACGCCCTGTATAATTTGTATACATGGCTGGTTGGAAGTCATCCCTTTAAATGGGAATTTTACTATAATCATAAAAACCATGCTGGTGACTAGGCCCCAGAGATCCACCTTGAAACCTGTTGCAGGTACATTTCAGGGGCATGGAATATGTAGGCACCACACATTTCTGTGAGCAACTGCCCTCTGGCAAGCCTCAGGCTTAACCCAAAGTCATTGACTTTAATATTGCCATTTTCATCCAGTAGGATGTTGTCAGGGTTTAGGTCAATGTATGCCATCCTATTCAGATGAAAGTACTGCACAGGAGTTGCTATCTGCTTCAGAAACCTGGATTCATTCTCAAATAGGTGGCATGATGCTCTGATCCACATTAGCAGGTTTCCCTTGGTGGCTGTTTCTATTATCAGGTACATGTAGAGGTGATTCAGAGCCTTAACAATGTCCACCTCGTTTTTCACAGCATAGGGTAGTCTTCCCTCTCCAATATTTTCACTGCTACCACTCTGTCTTCCCCATAGCTGCCACAGACAATGTACATGCTGTACATGGTATTGGCTTGCAAGGATCTCCTCTTCCCTGGAGGAGAATGTAGTGTATTTGTTGTCATTTGATTCCATTTTCTTGATGGGATGGCAGGGAATCAACCTTAAGTAAACTTAGCTCATTAAATATGATGCATAGTAAATCTTAACTATACTTAGCTAAATAAATACAGTAGGTAGCAAATCATAATTAAAATTAGCAAAATCAATGTGTTGGGTCTTAAATCTTAATAAAACAGCTAAATCAATTCAGTAGGGGCATATCTTAACTGAAAGTAGCACAATCTAAACCACAAAATAACAGAAATCTCCAAACCCACAAAACACAAAACCTCCCTCCCAAGCTAAAAATGTATCAACCTAGCTCTAATTTAGTCCAGTAGTCATCAAAGGAGATCTCTCAGCACTGCACAGAAACTGCCTCCTTCTGGAACCACTGCAGGGACCTCACAATGACATGTGAGATCAGTGAGGAAATGGACCAATCCAGCTGGACTCAGTGACATCAAGGAAGAATGGGCCTATTACAGCCAGGGTCTAGCTCTTAGACCTTGAGGACTATTGTTATTGACTTCAGGTGGGTCAAGGGGGATGATTATGTTCACCACCATGGCAGTGTTTTGGGAACCATGAGGACAGTGGCCAAACACCTCTCTTCTTCTTCAGGGCTGTGGGATCCAGGATCCCAGTGCAAAGACCTCAGTCTTCTTGTGGGTAGGTCCTGGTACTTGGTCCAACAATCTGTGAACCCATGGTGCAACACAATGAAGTCCTAGGCACACTGTAGCTTACCAGAGACTCCAGAGTGATATCAACATTAAAAATTAAACCCTGATTCTTTATGTTTGGTGTCATACTATTTTATTTAAAAAAACTCAAAATCTCTGGCACACCACTTGAGGAAATGATTTATTAAAAGTAAAAGGCTGTAAGAATATACAAGATGAAATCACAAAACAAACAAACTCTCAGAATAAGAGAAACTTCAAACCTATAACTGAAGTACAGGAGGTATTGCTAAGAAAGGATACATAGTGATAAATATGGCCAAGAAGGATTCAACCATGGATGGGAGAAGGGAAGTCAGGAGGTGAAGTCAGGTGCAGGCTGCCTTTCTCTACCTTCTGTGGATTTCCATCATTTGCATGTACATTTCTCTCCTTTTATGCAGGATTCCCTGCACTGGGACCACTGGGTCACTGGGCCTTTCTCTATTCTCTCCCACTTCACTTGGTGGTGGAAATATCCACTTCCACTAGGAGTTACTGGCAGTTAATACCATCTATGAGAAAAATAATTTATCACATGGTTCTTGATTTGTAAGCAAGAGGCAGTGGATTGGTAAGTCTAAATTAATGAAAGGCAAGGCCTAGGGGAGTGGGTTCAAGTGGTAGATCCTTTGTCTAGTGAGAGGGATCTAGTTTAAAACTAGAGACTACATTTGAAACATAGAACTTCTCTTTTAACAATATGTAACTAGCCAGGGGACAATGACTCATGCCTATAATCCTAGCTACTCAGGAGGCTGAAATCTGATGATCATGATTCAAAGTCAGCCCATGAAAGAAAGTCCATGAGACTCCTATCTTCAATAAACCACCAAAAAAGTCTTAGTAGCACTGTGGCTCAAGTGTTAGAGCACTAGCCTTGAGCTGAAGAGCTCAGGGACAGTGCCCAAGCCCAGATTTCAAGCCTCATGACCAACAACAAAAATATGTAACTAGTTATCATTTATAGCTGTTGTTTTATAAGAGTAAAGCCTTATTCAGATTTACCAGCAGGCCCACTTCATTGCTATTATTTCAATTTTTGTGTGTTTGAGAGAGCTACTAATATTGAATTTTTTATCTTTTTGCTTTTATTTGGCTTTTCTTTTGGGAAAGATTCAGGCCAGAGAGGGGACTTTTCCTGGTACTTGAACTCAGGGCATACATGACATCTCTAAGATTTTTCCCTCAAGGCCTGTCCTCTATCACTTGAGCCGTAGCTCTACTCTGGCTTTTCGTTTTGTTTTGTTTTGGTGGTTAATTGGAGATACTCTTCAAAATTCAGAATAATGAGTCGCTAGGATGACAGGCACCCAGCCATTGGTACTCAGCTAGGCTCTCATTTTTGAGGGAAGTTTTTCTCTTTTTATTTTTTTATTTTTTTCAGGTGTGGAGTTGAACTCAGGGCCTGGACACTGTCCCTGAGCCTCTTTGTGGTCAAAGCTAGTGCTCTACCACTTGATTTTTGAGTGGTTAATTGGAGATAAGTGTCTCATGGGGACTTTTCTGTCCAGTCTGGCCTTGAACTGTGATCCTCAGATATCAGCCTCCTGAGAAGCCAGAATTACATACATGAGCCAGTGGTGTCCAAATTTTCTTCTTTTGGAAAGGTTGGATGACAATATTTACTTTTAGCACATTAACTTTGTTGCTCTTGCTGTCTGCTGTCCTCCTACATTCCTGATGGAAAATTGGTCATAATCTCATTGAGGATCTCTTGTGTATGATGAGTTGTGTGTTTGACTCCGGAGGTTCTCTGTCTTCAACAATTTAATTACAATGCAACAGTGTGGATTTCTGAGTTTATTCTAATTGGAGTTTGTTGAGTTGCTAAATTCTTGTGTATGTAGTTACGTGCTTTAAATAAAAATTGGGAAATTCATTATGAATTCAGGGACTTAAATAATGCATATATTTGTACCGGGTTCATTATTTTTATGTCAATTGTGTTTATTAGTTGTAGACACTGTAGATATAACAATGAGAAAAAAAGAATAGCTTTATTTTTTAAGCTTAACACTTTAGTGTGAGTGGGGTTAGAGAATGTGTATACATACACATACATATTCCTGCTTCAAACAACCTCTCTAGAGGAGTTTGAGAACCACTAGCTAAGGTAAGGCCCATTAGGCTATGGTGGGGAATTTAACTTTTATTCTGAAACAGAAGTTCTTAAAGGTTGGAGGTTAGAAAGTGACTTAATTTGGTTTAAGAAACATAAAAACTGGGTGCCAGTTGCTCATACCTATAATCACAGCTACTCATGCAATGGAGGTTAGAGGATTGTGGTTTGAAGCTGGTCCAGGCAGGAAAGCCCATGAGACTGTTTTGTCAGTCGTGGGGCTTATCAAACACCAAGAAGTGGAGCTGTGGCTCAAATTGTAGAGCACTAACTTTAATTTTTAAAAAAGCTCAAGGAGCTGATGGTGGTGGTGGCTCATGCCTGTAATTCTAGCTACTAAGAAGGCTGAGATCTGAGGATTGGGATTCAAAGCCAACCAGACTAGGATAGTCAGTGAGAGTTTTATCTCCAGTTAACCACCACAAACCCTGAAGTGAAGTTGTGGTTCTAAATGGTAGAACACTAAATAGCTTTGAACAGAAAAGCTTAAGGATAGTGCCTAGGCCCTGAGTTAAAGACCCACAGTTGACAAGACAAAAGAAACACAAACACAAACACAAGCACAGCATCAAGCCCTAGCTAGGATCAGCATTACAAAAACAAATCATTTTCAACATTCCAACAAGTGACTAGGAAGTTCAATAATTTTCCCAATGTCTTTCTGCCAGTGAGGAGCAAAGCTAGGATTAGTTGGATGCCAGTGGTGGTCACTGATGTCTGCAATCTTAGGTTACTCAGGAGGATGAGATCTGAGAATTAACATTCAATGCCAGCTCTGAGAGGAAAGTCTGAGATTTTTTATTTCAAATGATCAACTAAAAATCTGGAAGTAGAGCTGTAGTTCAAGTAGTAGATCCCTAGGCTTGAGGACGAAAAACTCAAGGATAGGCCAGACCCTGAGTTAAAGCCCCAGGATTGGAAACAAACTATGAAACCAGAACCAGACAAGAGTGCCTATAGCTCTGTGGCTGACCAGGAGAGGATGCTGTAGAGTCATGTATTGGGCCAGGAAGCCCACCGCTGCTCTTCCTCCCCATGGGCTGACCTAGAGTCCTGAGTGACAAACAACAGGCTACAGCTCAGTAACCAAGGAAGCCCAGCTGGCTTGGTCACTTACTCAAAATCAAGCCTGGCAGTTCCTGGACATCATCTGCAACTCAAATCCAGTGAACATTTGGAATAGAAATCACCCCCAAGGGCTGGGAAGGTGGTTCAGTGGTAGAGCGCTTGCCTTGCATGCGTGAGGCCCTGGGTTCGATTCCTCAGTACCACATAAGCAAAAAGAAAAAAGCCAGAAGTGGCGCTGTGGCTCAAGTGGTAGAGCGCTAACCTTGAGTTGAAGATCTGAGGGACAGTGCCCAGGCCCAGAGTTCAGACCCCACGACTGGACACCCCCCCAAAAAAAAACAAGACTAAAAGAGCAAATTTGCATGGGGCTGGGAAGCTTGCTCAGTGGTAGAGTGCTTGCCTTGCATGCATGAGACCCTGGGTTCAATTCCTCAACACCACATAAGCAGAAAAAGCTGGAAGTAGAGTTGTGGCTCAAGTGGTAGAACGCTAGCCTTGAGCCGAAGAGCTCAGGGACAGCACCCAGTCCCAGAGTTCAGGACCCACGACCAACAACAACAACAAAAAAAATTGAAAAGGCTGTCCCTGATTTGTTTACTTGTTGGACATTTATTTATTTAACAAAAAGCAAGATCAGCATAACTAGGAAAAAAGCAGATGCAAGTTGGTCATACCATATAGACCTCACAGACTGTAAGGATTCTCATGGATAGTTAATGTAAAGGAAAGCCACAGGTGGTCCCCAAGGTTCATCTGAGTTTCATATGAAAGGATGACTCTGGCTACTCTGTTAACATCAGTCTGATCAATATAAAAGACATATAATGTTATTGACGACATTATTCACTATAGTGAAAACGTAGAAACAACCCAAATGTCCACTGATGGATAAACAAAATGTGGTATATTCATCCAAGGGAATATTATTGAATATTAGAAAGGAATGACATTCTGACCCACTCAATAACATGAATGAATCTATAAAATATTGCAAGTGAAATAAACTAGATCTAAAAAACTATAATTTGTGTTTCCACATCCATGAGGTATCAAAAATAGCTAAATTTGCGGGGTAACCGTGGCTCACACTTATAATATTAGCTACTCAGAAGGCTGAGAACTAAGGATGGAGGTTTGAGGTCAGATTAGTGCCTGAGACTCCAATTTGCAATAAATGAGAGGTGCATGAGAACAGCCAATATGAGTTCAAAGCTTTATTGGGGGGGGGGGGGCAGACCTGCCGGGCTGCTCCAAGGAAAAATGGAGGCAGCAGCCATGGACAGGTATAGACTGAATTTAAACATTTTAGTGGCAGTCTCATGGGTCACATGGGCAGTCACAGGTCACATTACATAGACTATGGGAATTTGTGGGTAGGGTCAGTTCTGAGAAGAGGTGTTGTGAGGGTGTTACATGGACTAGGTACTCAGCATCCTGAGTAGCTAAGATTAAAGGCACTACTGCCCAGTTTGATTAACTCTTGCATTTCATCCCCAGAAATGTGGAGTCAGCCAAGGTGACCCAAGCCTTCAAAGTTTTGTTATCGGTGTTAAGACCAAGCTGTGATGTCAGAAAAACTGACCCCTTACTGTTTGGCCTGGAGCTAGAAGAAATGGAATGTGAGAGTCATCAGGATGCTTGTCTAGGGCTGGGGTTGGTAAGTCACCAGAAACAGTGGTTGAGCTGGAGAGGCAGAGAATCCAGAGGGCACTGTGGAGTATGCCAGAGAGGAGGGTGTCGAAGAAACAGTTCAGGAATGAGTACTGGAGCAAGCCCAGATTCTCTGTGCTTCAACCTTTCTTCAGAGACCTTACCACAGTAATGCACACATTTTACTGTCTTGGGTAACTGCACGTTTCTTTAATGTTTCAGTCCTCACCCCCCATTTCAGCTCCCAGGGTTTTGTACTGCCTGCACATCTTCCTGAAGCCTGGCACAGAGTCTGGCACACATGGGTGCCGGCTGATGGCTTGCCAAATAGGACTGAATGGAGACAAACCCTGAATCTGAGGTTTCAGGAAGGGCTCAGCCTGTGCTGAGTGTTCAGTGGATATGTGTGGGACTGGACCTGCGTGAGAAGGAGCCTGTAGATAGGCTTGTTTTATCTCCCCACCACTTTGTTAGGCATGGCAGACAGGTGTCACAGGCTGGTGGGTGCTGACTGTAGTCTGGATTATGTATTGGAGTGAACACACCAAACATCTAATATCTTCTACACGAAGAAACCTAGGAAACCTAGGACCTGTGGGCAGAATTGCACAGGAATTACAGCGTGGACCTCATTTCACCCCACAGGACACTGAAAGAATCCATTCTGGCCATGCCAGGGGACCACGCAGAGGCAGGCACATACAGGACAAGGATTGTTGTAAAGAGATTGATTAGTGGGGCCATGTTGCCCACAGGCTAGGGAGCAATATGGCATCTACTCCTATATAGGTGATAGTTCATAACTCTGGGGCTAGTGGTAGAGGAGGTTGTCTGCAGGCTCAGGTTGATCTGTGCAGAGAGTGGGAGTGGCCAGCTCTTCGGATGGAAACTCTAGTGCTGGAAGGAGCTCAGCTCTGGGTGGAGCTGGAGGGCTATGGGCTGTCCCAGGAAAGGCAGTGGGAGCAGCTGAGGATCTGAGGAGGGAAGAATGCCAAAAGACACTGAGATCCCTGGGTCAAGTCAGGTCTGGTTGTCCTCAGGGCCCTGCCAAGATGAGTGGGGAGTCCAAGACTCCAGGGGCTGGGAATGGCAGGGGTCAATCACTACCTGCAAAGCCCAAGGACTCCCCCAACCATATTTTGTAAGCAGCAGCGAAGAGGGCCAGGATCGGATTCTGAAGTGCACTCAACCACACCCAAACAGAGGCCTCTCACCAGGGTGTAGCGGGCACCATTTAGGGCCGGACAACTCAAATCTGCTTTCTCTCCGTCGGGTTGGAAGGGGATCAGTGGAGGAGTGGGATACACGATTGCAGTGTTGGAGGGGGTATCTCTGAGGTCGGACCCTCAGATGGCATCCGGAAAGACTGAAACACTCCAAAAGAAGACGGAGGTCAACAAATATAGGCGTTGTCTAGCAATTGTAGAATAGAGAATCGTGGATCTGATGGCTCCACAGTGTCCAACATTGTTATTGGCAGTGGTAAACATCCCCCCCACCCGGCAATGAGTCAGTGTTATCTTCTGGCTTACAACCCGGGGAGATGCGGAAATGCTAGGGAGTTGTGGCAGCTGATTGTGTTTGGTGAGTTGCTGCTTCTGCAACTGGGGGTCTTGTGGTGGGCGTGGAGAAGGGCTGCGGGGCCAGCAGGGCTGCCGGGGGGTCGGCCAAGTCAGATGGTCTTTCTGCCCAACCTGGGGCTGTGGGCTCTGGACTGCCAGCAACAGGACGATGGCACCTCGTGGCCAGGGAGATGGTGGTAGTGGGGCAGGCAGGAGCTGTGCTGATCCCCATAGCCGGTTAGGTGAGTGCTTTGGTGCTGTGCGACCTTCTCCCCTACCAAACACCTGTCTGCAGCTCCTTTTCCCTCCTTCTCTGGTGGATGTCTTCAGAGGCAGCACCAGAAAAAGTCTGTGCTTCTTCATGTTTTTTGTTTGTTTGTTTCCCAGATGGAATAAATTGAGGCTCGGAGGACAGAGATTTGACCACTCAGTAGTCAGAATTAGAACCCAGGGCCCTTGGTGCCCCTTTCTGGGACTCTTACTTCAAATTTCCATACTTTACAGTCAGGCCTCTTTTCTCTTGCCCTCTCCTGTCCCCTGACCTCGTCCAGTGTTCTCTTTCTGGGGAGTACTCTTTCCACATATGCCTGTATCCTAGGGTGTGATGCCTTCTGTAGGACTGGTTCCCTCATCATCTTTGCTCCCCTCCCTCATCCCCACCTGCTGATCCTGTTGTTTCTACTCAGGTCAGTCCCTTTCCCATTTTACCATTTGCACAGAGACCCCTGGGCCTCCCTGCTTCTCTTTCCCTATTCAGCTTTCCCCATCCTATTTCTTTCTCAGATCCTGTGGATTCCTTGGGGAGTGAGTGCAAAGATCCTCTTAGAACATCAAGTCATTTGAATTGGGGTGAAAGGTGAGTTTCTGGTTCTTGAGGAACTTGCTACCTTTGACTCACCAGAAGTATAGAGGTACCCTAGTGGGAGGATCCCCCAAAATATCCCAGAATGCAGTTCCGTGAGTGAACATACATTCCACTCTCCTCTGAACTGGAGGGACTTAATATTTTTTGCATTCCAAACTGTGATCATATTTGTTTCTGCCTCTTTGAAACTTACCATGTGTACATGCATTTGAACTAGTTTTTTTTTTTTTACTTTGTGTGTGTGTTTGTACATGTGTTTGTGTTCAGATCCTGGGTCTTGAACTCAAGGCCTGGGTGCTGTCTTTTAGTTTTTTTAATGGCCAGTGCTCTACTGCCTGATCCACAGCTCCACTTGTGGCTTTTTGGAGGTTCATTCTAGATAGGAGTCTCTTACAGACTTTCCTGCCTGAGCTGGCTTAGAATCAGGATTCTCAGATCTCAGCTTTCTAAGTATCTAGGATTATATGTGTGAATCACTGGCACCTGACTTTGACCAGCATTTTCCTGTGACTCAGCAGGACTGTGACTCTCATCTTCTGGCAAGTCTATGCATGCTTGAATTGCTTCATATAGCAGGACATTTCAGATTTACTTAGGGGATTTTTCCTGGTCCCATGGGAAGAGGGTAATTCATGTAGCATGGTCAAATTTGACTGATTGTTGGCTGGAATATGGTAGACTTATACCTTTCTGTTATTTTCATGGTTAGGCACAATCATATGATTACAACATGTCAGTATGTAGTCTGAATTCATTTCCCTTTGCCTGTGATCTTAGGGAAGTGTGTCAGAGCAAAGACTCTGCTCAGTGGCCTCTGTCCCTCACAGGAAGAACAGAAGCTCCTACTGACTCACCTTGAACTTATATTATGAGTAGAAAAGAGGCCAGGCTGTTTGTCAATGCAGCATTACTTGGCTGGTCTTGACTCCTCTTGGTGTTTGAAGGCAGAGTCTCCCACTGATTGTACTTTAGGGGTCTCAGAGGAGGTCACATGAAACAGGTACTGAAGAATCTCACCAGCTCTCCTTCATTAAAACCTTATTACAGCTATAAACCAGTGGCTCACATGTGTAATCAATCCTAGCTACTCAGGAGGCTAGCAATCTGATGATTGTGGTTCAGTGCCAACTCAGGGTAGGAAAGCCTGTGACACTTTTATCTCCAATTAAATACCAGAAAAGCTGGAAGTGCACCAGTGGCCCAAGTAGTAGAATGCCAGCCTTGAAAAAGAAAGCTCAGGGACAGCCCTAGGACTGGCACATACACACACAAACACACACACACACTTTATTGTTAGCTCACCTAATGCTCCAAACAACCATATAAATCAGGTATCCTTATTTCCATATTACAAAGGAGGAAAATTTCTGGTGAGTCAGTGGCATCAGACTAATCTCTGCCCCTGTCTCTGTATCTTTCCTTGGAGCAACACATGTGACCCAAGAGAAAAACAGGCTAGAGACCATTTGTATGATTGTATGTGGGCTTTATGAATGTGTGCATGCATATGCATGCATGCACAACTTCTAGGCCTTGAACTTTGACCCTAGATGCTGTCCCTGAGGTTTTATTCTCAAAGTTGGCACACTGCCACTTTGCCACAGTTCCACTTCTTTGTCTTTAATTCTTCATTGGAGATAAGAGTCTTACAGACATTTCTGCCCAAGCTGGCTTTGTACCATGGTTCTCAGAACTCAGCCTCCTAATTAGCTAGGATAATAGATGTAAATCATTGGCATCAGGCATAGATTCTTGAGTCTTCTGGATAATTCTGCTTAAGTGAGCTTAGTTTCCCCAGTGTGAATGGTTTTAATAATGTTTGATCTTAGGCCAGTTGAAACATATACCTTTTCACAGTGCCTGGATTTGTTTCAGTATAGCACTAACTACTCTGCCTGCAATTATAGTTCTTGAAAAGGATAACTAAGCCAGGTGTTGGTGGTTCACCCTTGTTATCCTAGCTAGTCAGGAGGCTGAGATCTGAGGACTGTGGTTCAAAGCTTGCCTAGGCAAGAATCACTGTGAGACTCCAATCTCCAATTAACTACCAAAAATCTGGAAGTGGAACTGTGGCTCAAGTGGTAGGATTTCAGCCTTGAACAAGACAGCTCAGGAACAGTGCCCAGACCCTGAATTCAAGAAAACAGAAAGGAGGTAGGAAGGATGGGAGGAAGGAGGGGACAAAGATCTAGGCATCAGTGACTCATACCTGTAATCCTAGCCAAAAAACGAGAATTTGAACTGTGTCTCAGTGATAGAAAGCTACTCTTGAAAGAAAAAGTTCAATGACAGCACCTAGGCCCTGAGTTCAAGCTGAAACACTGACAAAAAAGAGAGAGAGGAAGGAAGGGGGAGAGGGAAGATAAGAGGGAGGGAGGGATGGAAAGGAAAGAACTATTTCCAAGAGCTGAGTGAAATAGAAGCTGCTAGGTATCTGAGAATCTGCAGAGAGCCAGGAGACAAACTTGAGATTTTTAACCATTTGTCTGGATGGTGCTGAATGTTAGATTCCCCCTACAGAGCCCCTGCTGTACATTAGTTCAGGCCAACTGAATCCTGCTTGGGCTGGGCCCTGGGAAGGAAGTGCTAGTCTTTGCTTCTCTTGTAAAGACTAAGAAACCAAGGCCATCAAGAACCTCTCCTGACCAGAAGAGGCAGTGATGAGTGTCCATGGAATGGAGTCTGAGTCTTTCTGTGACATTCCTAAAATCTTCCAACCTGATCTTTCTCCTATCTCATGTTCTTGTGGTAGCCAGGAAAAATGTACAAAAAAAACACCTACAACATCAGCACCCCAGGAAAAGAAGGGCTGGTCTCTCCAGCCCAGTTGGCATCCCTGGACCAGCCAGCAAAGACTATCAGCACCGCAATTAAAGGACTAAACAGCTTGTGATGCAGCCTCCTCTCTCTTTCTCCCTCTCCTCTCTCTCTCTCTTTATTGTCTTGGGAAGCCTTCAAAGACCATAATCCATATTGGGCTGCTAACTCCCCATTGTTCCCAGCAGCATTTAGCCACTTTTCTCAAACACACAGCCAGAGCAATAGTGGTTCTGGCAGCAAGTCAACCTGTAAAGATGGGACATTTATCATTGCCAGGGGTCTCTGGTGACCTCAAAGGGTGCCAGTGAGGTGGGACAGGGAAGAGACTACAGTGGGACTTCTCTCATCTACCTTGCACTTTAGAAGGCTTCTCAGATCAAGGCCAGCTCAGATAATGACAAATAATAAATACTAAATACTAATAACTGCTGTATTGAGAGGAATGTTTCATTTATTTTATCTTTACCCTATCTAATATCCATAGCCACCCCCACAAACTATTTGTATTACTCTGCTTTTTTTAAAATCCTCATTTCACTTATCAAGAAATACGAGTCAGAGAGATTCACTTGACTACAGCCACACAGCTAAAAATGAAATTAATATGACCAATAAGAATACTATCTGAGCCAGGTGCTGGTAGTTGATGTTGTAATCATAGCTACTCAGGAGTCTTATATTTGAGGATAGTGGTTTGAAGCCAGTGTGAGACTTATCTCCAATTAATTTTAGTGAAAAGCCCTGAAATGGAGCAAGAGCCCAAGAGGTAGAGTGCTGAGCCCAAGAGGTAGAGTGCCAGTTCTGAATAAAACAGCTGAGGGACAGCACCAAGATTCTGAGTTCAAGCTCTAATACTGGCATCAAAAAAAAGAAAAAGATTTCTGACCATCACCCAAGACAATCTCATACTTTCTTGCCCCCTTGTCAGAACCTCCTTTGCGAGCAGCCAAGGAATAAGACTGACATCTTGTGTGACACCCCAGGCCTGACCTAGATCCTTGGTGTGTATTGAGACTCCCTACTAGATGACTTGAGCTACTGGAGGGGCTGAGTATAAGGTCCACATGAAGGAAGAACAGCCAGTGTCTTTGATTTCTCTGGAAACAGAACCAAGATAAAATATATGTGTCATATAACAGTGACTCATGCCTATAGTTTTAGCTTTTCAGGAGGCTAAGGTTTGAGGATCATGGTTCAAAGCCCTTGAGAAATCTTATCTCCCACACACCAGTAAAAATCTGGAAATGAAGGTGTATTTTAAGACATACAGAACTATTTTGAGGCAGAATAAGTTAAAGGGAAATTTACACATGCATGTGTATCATACATGTGTATATACATGCATGTGCATATACGTAGATTGGGGGATATGGGGCCTGAGCTCAACAACAGCTCATGTTGCATCAATAAGCTGTAGATTGGAAACTCAGGTAGAATTTCTACTTTGCAGCTAAGTGACTGAATTTGGGTAACTTCAAGTTCCTTCTGAAGTTTATCAAGTCATTGAGTAAAGCCCATTCCTTTAAGGAAAGGTAATCAATCTTCTTTACCCAAAGTTTAAAATTATTTAATCTTACCCATTTAAACTTTACCCATGTGATTAAAATGGTAATCACATCCAAAAGTATTTTCATAGCAACATATACTGATGTTTGCCACAAAAATGAGGTACTATAGTCTAGCAGAATTAATATGTTAGAATTCATCATCACTAGCCAGTTGTTGGGGTCACATGCCTGTAATTCTAGCTAGTCAGGAAGCTTAGATATAAGGGCTTTGGTTATCTCATGTTACAGATATAGAATGAAGGCAAACAAATTAAAATGACTTGTCTTTGATGTCACAAATTAGTAACTGCCAGAGCTGGGTCTTTTATCCTGGTCTTTCCAATTTATCCTTTCCAATATTATCCTGGCCTTTCCAATTTGTTCACCCTCAAATAATTCTCCATTTGTGTGTGTAGCCTTTGTCATCTCCTACCCTCACCCTCTTTGCTTTCTTTTTCTATTTTGCCAGTCTTGGGGCTTGAACTCAGGGCCTGAGCTCTGTCCCTGAGCCTCTCCTTGCTCAAAGCTAGCACTCTACCACTTGAGCCACAGTGCCAGTTCTGTTTACGTAGTTCTGAGGAATCGAGCCCAGTTCTTTATGAATGCTAGGCAAGAATTCTACCACTAAGTCATATTCCCAGCCCCATACCCTCACATTCCTCTAGCATGGAATCAACAAATCCCACAGATATGATTAAGTACATGCCTTTATTTGGTGAGGAAACTCCCTGTGTTTGAGTCTCATCTTCACTACTGAAGTTGGATTGAAATGTTTGTGGGGCCAAGACTCAAGTTTTGTGATCCTGGCCCTGGGCAATCATTTTTTCTGTGTTCCAGTGGCCAAGGTAATCATTACCTATCTCTTGGGTCTGTTAACAAGTTCACATAGCAAAAGGTGGGTTGGTTTTTGGCTTATATAGTCAGCAACGCATTAGAGTCAGCTGTTTCATTGAGCAAAGATGGCAACCTATGGCTGGGTGTCTCATTCAGTGGTAAAGCCTATATTTATTTAGCATGGTGAGGAGGAAGAGGGGAGGGGAGGAGAGAGGAGGAAGAAGAAAGAGAAGAGGTGGAAGGTGGCTAGGCTCAAATCTATAATCCTAGCTACTCAAGTGGCTAAGATCTGAGGATGTGTTTCAAATCAGCCAGGGAGGGGAGTCTGTGAGACTTTTATCTCTAATCAACTATTCAGGAAAAGTTGGAAATGGCACTATGCCTCAAGTGGTAGAGCACTAACCTTGACTGAGCCCAAAGAGGCTCAGGGCCAGTGCTCAGGAACTGAGTGCAAATCCCATAACAAGCAAAAATAAATAAATAAGGGCTGGGAAGGTGGCTCAGAGGTAGAGTGCTTGCCTTGCATGCATGAGGACCTGGGTTGGATTCCTCAGTACCACATAAGCAGAAAAAGCTGGAAGTGGCACTGTGGCTCAAGTGGTAGAGTGCTTGCATTGAGTTGAAGAGCTGAGGGACAGTGCTCAGGCCCAGAGTTCAGGCCCCATGACCAGCCAAAATAAATAAATAAATACATACATACATACATAAAAAAATCTGGAGGCAGAAGGAAAAGAGGCAGATTAGGTTGTATTAGTCATAGGTTTTGATATTGTTGCCATAACAAAATACTTGACCCAAATAAGGGAGAAAGGATTTATTTTGCTCAGTGTCAGAGATTTCAGGCAACCAGAACAAAGCAGAACAACTCATGGAAGCCAAGGAGCACTGGGAGGGATAAGAGGGAAAGAGAATGCCTGGATTGCAGGCTCCCTTGAATTCCATATGGAACACCAGCCTAAGGGATGGTGCCACCCACATGCAGGAGGGATTTCTGCTTCAGTTAATCTGCTAGGGAAGATCCCCCTCCCCAGATTGGTGTTTTACTAATCAGCTGGGTGCATATAAATCCAATTAAATCGGTCCCAATTAAGTTCAACCTCAAGGTTAACCATCATGGATGACAAGTTCATTTGTCTCCATACTTACCTTCCTTGTTCTCTCAAAATTCACTTATCATTTATCATTCTTAAGGGTTTTTTTTAGTATCAGACTACTTGTGTGTGTGTGTGTGTGTGTGTGTGTGTGTGTGTGTGTGTGTGTGTGTGTGTGTGTGTGTGTGTGTATGCGTGTGTATGCATGCAAGCATGGACATGTGCTGATTCTGGGGCTTGAACTCAGCTTCAGCTCTGTGAGCTCTCCCTCAGCTTTTGTGGTTAGATAAGTTTGATGCCCTACCATTTGAGCCCTGCTTCCACTTCTGGCTTTATTGGTGGTTCATAGTACATAAGAGTCTCACAGGCCAGGCTATAAGGGCTCACACTTGTAGCTACTCAATGGGCTGAGATCTGAGGATTGAGGCTCAAAGCCAGCCAGAGCAGGCCTCTTATCTCCAATTAACCACCAAGTATAATTCAAGTGGTAGAGCACTAGCCTTGAGGAAAAGTTGTTCAAGGCAACAACCAGACCTTGATTTGAAACACCATGACTGACAAAAACTAAAAACTTACCAACTTTCCTACCTAAGCTGGCTTTGAACTCTGATTCGTAGATCTTATGTTCCTGTGTAGCTAGGATTATTGGTGTGAGTGAGCCACTGGCACCCAGCTTTCAGACTCTGAGGTAATGGATGTTCCTAAAATTGCCAGAACTTTTTGCCTTTAATGGAGCCTGCAAGATGCAGAATAGGGTCAAAGCTGGGTGTAGAGTGGCTCTGCCCAATGAAGAGGATAGAGGGGAAAAAATAAAAGGTCAAAGATAGTTCAAAGAAAGGAACAAAAGAAACAATATATTAGTTATATACTTAGGGTTTAATTATGACATTTTCATATATGTTTATAATGTATTCTATTCCTCATGTTACCTCCCTTCATCATGATGTAAAATAATTTGGACATGTTTCATTGTTTTATTCCTATACATGCAAATAATATGTTTATTCTTTCTATCACAACAGCGCAATGAAGTAGGTTAAAATTATTGTAGGAAGGAGAGAGGGGCACTGGTGGCTCATGCCTGTAATTCTAGCTACTCAGGAGGCTGAAATCTGAGGATCTCAGTTAAAGCCAGCTCTGGCAGGAAAGACCTTGAGACTCCGATCTCCAATAAACCACCTGAAAGCTGGAAGTGGCACTGTCGCTCAAGTATTAGAGGGCTCGCCTTGAGCTGAATAGCTAAGGGACAGCACTCAGGCCCAAAGATCAAGCCCCACGACCGACCAAAAAATAAATATTTTAGGAAGGAGAGTGAATAAGGAAGAATGATTGAGTGGGCCTGATGAAATAAATTATATTATTGTATTGAAACGTCACCAGGAAGCCAGGTACAAGTGGCTCACGCCTGTAATCCTAGCCACTCAGGAGGCTAAGAACTGAGGATTATGGTTCAAAGCCAGCATGGGCAGGAAAGTCCAAGAGACTCTTATCTCCAATTAACCACCAGAAAACCGGAAGTGGCACAGTGGCTCAAGTGGCAGAGCACTCACTTTGAGCTGAATTGCTCAGGGACAGCGCCCAGGCCCAGAGTTCAAGCCACATGACTAACCAAAAAAGAAAAAAAAGTTACCATAAAACTCCCTTGTATAACTGATACATGTTAATAAAAATATTTTTAAAATGAACAGCTGATAGCCAATCTGCTACATAATGGTGAAATCACAAGTAGTTATATCCTAAAATCAGCAACAAAATAAATATATATGCTCTCATCAATTTTAAGTTGCACTGTTCTGGAGTTGCTTGCAAGGTCAATTTGACAATAGAAATGTAAGTATTCATGTGAATTGGAAGGGGTGTAATTATCTTTTGTGCAGATAAAATTATCTTTTTATTTGTGCAATCCTGGGCCTAGAACTCTGGGATAGTGTGCTATCCCCAAGATTTTTACTCTAGGCTAGAGTTTTCCCACTTGAGCTGATGCTCCACTTCTGGTTTTTTGATGGTTGATTGGAGATAAGTCTCGTGTACTTCTTTGTCCAGACTGGCTTTCAACTGCAATTCTTAATAGTCAATCTTCTGAGAAACTCAAATTACAGGTAACAGCCACTGGTGCACCAAGCTAGTATTTTCTTTTATTTAGAAAAGTTGGCTCAGTGGTAGAGCGCTTGCCTTGCATGTCTGAGGCCCTGGGTTCGATTCCTCAGCACCACATAAACAAAAAGAAAAAACCCGGAAATGGCGCTGTGACTTAAGTGATAGAGCGCTAGCCTTGAGCTGAAGAGCCTGAGGGACAGTGCCCAGGCCCAGAGTTCAGGCCCCACAACCGGACCCCCCACAAAAAAAAGAAAAAAAGAAAATCACAAGAATAGCTAAAAGTAATTATGGTCAATAACTAAAATCACTGAACTAATAGGGTATAATATATGTATAAAAGTAATTGAACTTACCTTTGTGAGCAATGAACAATTTAAAAATAATGTAGGGAGTCAGTTCTGTTTATACTAGTATAAAAAAATAAAACATTTTGAAATGAATTGATCTAAAATGTAATCTTGAAAAATGAAAACTGCACTACACAGCGAGTCTTCAAAGCACCCTGTTTTTACCTGATCCTTATCTCCTTGCCTCTCAATAATTTACTTTTATAGAAAGAAATTATTTTTTCCTTTATGCTACTATAGATGTTCTCAATTTGAAGCTTATATTTACAAATATGCTCTATGATCTCTATTTTTATGAGGCATAGATCAGGTCCACAAAAGAGACATGGAGAACCCATACACCGAAGGACTGAATATCAGGCATGAACGTTTCCTATCCAGTCTTTCCAAATCATATTTTATCATACAAAATCACAAGAAACCTTTAAGAGAGAAGCATGGAAACTCAGATATGAGGGAGGGAGACAATAGATTTATTGCCGAGTTCTCATGATAAAGTCTGGGAAGAAAAATTAGAGGTCTCTTAGATACATAACCTAGAGTTAATGAGTGGAACTTTTAGGATCAGACAAAAGGTAAGAATTCAAAACAAAGTAGGGCATGCAAAACAGAAGTCAAAAACAGACTGGATTGAGGCAAGTGATAAAAGGTCACCTCAACAAAGACCTACCCTAAACTTCATTCCTCTACCTCTACCCATATTCACCCTGATTACAGCAATCCAGCATTTCTTGAAGGGCAATAGATGTGATATACCATGCTCTGAGAAACTCCTGTAGGAGTTTCATTAGTTAGCTGAAGAAATTAGTGAACAAAAGGCAAGTACAGCACAGCAAATGCAAACAGACAGTGCCAAAGGTCTGAGTTCAAGCAACAGGATCAATCACAACAAACACATTAAAGGAAAGGCAAAATTCAGAAACAACCAACAAAAATGCCTTAATGTTTCATGGATGGAATTTGGTAGTTTCTGGGAAATTAATTAATAGATTTTTGAGAAATCTAACTCGAAACAAGCATTGTGCTTTATATCTACCTAACAGTCCTACCGTTTCATTCCAGTTTATACATTAGAGCAGTGGAAAATTATCCAAGAATCAATTTAGTGGCTGTAATTATGAGAGTAGATATTCAAATATTTTAGGCAAAACAGAGACATAACTTACATTCAGCAGAACATGTGTTAAACAGAAATAAAAATGAAAACAACATAGTCTCATAACCTCAATTACATTATTAGAACTAAGAACTAAAATGTCAATCATCTAATGCTCCCCAAACATTTCCTTTTTGTGTTTGGTCTTGGAATTTTTCAGGAGGCAAATCGATTTTCAAGAAGAAACTGAACTTTCAGTTGGGAGAGGAAAGACCCCATGCATCCTAGCCTTGGACCTAGGGTCAAGGATTGGTCCAAGCCCTAAGGAGCCTACTTCCTCCAGGATGGCTCATCACATTATGGACATTATAATCTGAATTGCACCCAGATACTTTGAAAGTGTGTGTGTGTGTGTGTGTGTGTGTGTGTGTGTGTGTGTGTGTGTGTGTGTGTGTGTTGTGTGTGTGTGTGTGTGTTTGTGTGTGTGTGTGTGCGTGTGTGTGTAGGGGGAGATCCTTCTGCATGTGAGCCTCCCCACCCAAGATTCGTGTTTTCCATTTATAAATTACAGTTTCTTGCCCTTTTTATTGCTGCTGGAAGTGCTCGTAAGTTCAGTTTTGCATTCAGTAGGTGGGAGCCCCAAGGCAGGTACTCAGCCTCTCTTCAGTGGACTTTGGGAGTTGTAACTGTAAGGGATCTCAAGCTACGGATCCCATGTCAGGCACTAACTGCAAGCTGGGCACAGGACCCGGTGGTTCTACCTTACATGTGTTCTTCCAGTCTGGGGTTGATTTGTTTGGGGAGTCATGAGCTTGTGCTGCCATTAGACTGTGTGCTTCCAGACACCAGAATCTGGCTTCTGAAGCTCCAAGAACAATTTGGGTATTTCTCCAGACTAGGAGACCCTGGAGCTTTATGTTTATTCTCCATGACCTAGAGATTTTGTTGTTAATCCATGTGACTTTATTCACTTCACCAGACTGTAACTGAGCATGATAACAATTGCAATAAAATTGTAAAGTCTGTGCCTTGAATCTTCTCATATTACAGTTCTATTTTGGGGTTCTGTGTTGTTTATCTGAGAGGCATTTTTACTCTGCCTCTGTTTGTTAGCCTTTTTAGCACTTCTGGCTTGAGTTTACTCATGTTTGTACATGACCTTGTTTTAAGAGACAGGTCTACATGGGATACTGGAGTAGTATATGCTGGTCCTGTAGTTTCAGGAATGAAGCCTAGCAATGTTGCAAGGAGGGAACCTACAAATAACAATCTCCCTCCTAAAGAACAGAGGCAGAAAAGCACAGGAAGGCGAAGATGCTTTTAGCTTTCCTTGCCTTAAGCAATAATTGGTTCTACTTCTTGAAGCGATCACTTGATGCTTTTGAAAGGTTTAGACCAACTTTCAGGAGGGAAGGTGAGCTGAGCTGAGGAATAAGCCAGAGCATAGTTATCAGAGGGTACAGGAGGGTATGGTTTAGGGTAGAGAGAAAACTATCCCAACTGAAAGTATCTGTCTAGGTACCAATCCCTAATCCAATTCTCAATGATTTATGTAGCCTCTTTCCACAATAATTTATAGTATGTGATCTGTCAAACTTATCTTCAGTGCCCCATCTGTGGATTTGCTCATGCTAGCTATACCATGTTGGTACATCCTGGCAGTTCAGGGAGTTGGTAAGAGACTTTTGGCTTCTAAGAAAATTGTAAGAAATCTTGAGAAAATATATATTGCTCAAGGTTGTATGCTTTGTAGATTTAGCTAATGTTACCCATTTACCACAATCTTCTTTAAAAAGTATTAATTCACTTAGGAAATTCCTTTTGGAATTTGAAGTTAATAAAGCATAAACATTTCTGTAAAATACCTTATAGAAACATGCTGGTTCTATTTTTGTCCTCTGCACTTCTTATGGAATTTGCAACTTTAAAATGTTACTAACATGGATATTCTCTACTTTCTGTTTTTGATAAATTACACTTTCTCTAATAGAATAATAAGCATATTTTACATCATTGCCATAAAAACATATTCCAAAACAATTGATGAACTATAATTAAAATACAATGCCCTCTTTTTGAGTGCTAGTCCCAGTTCTTGAGCTAAAGGTCTAAATACTGACTATGAACTGCTTTTGCTCAAGGGCAATGTTTACCACTTAAGCCACATCTCTACTACCAGCTATTATTGGTAGTAATATGTCTAATAAAATAATCTGAAATAGATTTTTTTAATGTTTAAGGAGTGATGTTCAGTCACTTATGTTTACAATGATAGTCCAAATCCCAAAAGAAAAAAAATGCCCACCCTGAAATATATTACACTCTTGGTCTCAAGCATTGTGAATATAGATACATTGCCTATAATTAAATCTTTTAAAGTTTTTTTAAAGTATGAAATCATTCAGGTGATGCAGAAAAAATCAGTAGTAAGATACAAACATTGCTTTAAAATGATTCATATTGTCTTTCCTAGCATAAAATATCCTCACTGAATACTGCAGAGTAGATATTCATTCTTTGCAAATGTCACTGTAAAGTTCAATTTTTTTTCACCAACAGAGAGTTCAACATAATATAATGATCTCTATTTTTATTACCAAACATTGATATAAGTGATCAAGGACAGGCTGGGAAGGTGGCTCAGTGGTAGAACGCTTGCCTTCCATGCATGAGGCCCTGGGTTCGATTCCTCAACACCACATAAGCAAAAAGAAAAAAGCCAGAAGTGGCACTGTTGCTCAAGTGGTAGAGCACTAGCCTTGAGCTGAAGAGCTGAGGGACAGTGCCCAGGCCCAGAGTTCAGGTCCCACGACTGGACCCCAAAAACAAACGAACAAATAAGTGACCAAGGACTTCGGTAAGTCTAGGTGTTTCTGTGTTCTCTCACACAGAGCAATTATGTATATGGTCAATAAGATGGTGTTCCAGATTTTACTTCTTTTTTCCCCTTTTTTATTGTCAAGGTGATGCGCAGAGCGGTTGCAGTTACATAAGTAAGGCAATGAGTACATTTCTTTTCAAAATTGCTCTCCCTTCCCTCAATTTTCTTCTACTTTCCCTCCCTCCAACCCAGTTCATGTTATTTTATATTAGCAATTTCCAATCTAAGTATTTGTGTAAAAAAAAAAAACAACTGAGGATAATAGAAATTCCTAGTGATAAACCAACAAGTAAAAACCAATAAGTATAAGATGTTTAATTCATTATATTTAACTTTTCTGAATCTAAAATTTGGGGTGTCCTCAGCTTAGTATTTTGTGTTGATGTTGTTTAACTAACATAGAAAACTTAATATTCTGGTTCCTTAGCTAAGCATGGTTGGTTGGCATTATGTCATTCCTATGAGCAGTATTTTATGTTGCATCTTTATTAGGCCCTGTACCTCCAGCAGGATGGCCAAGGTTCTTGTTTTGTTTGTTTGTTTGTTTGTTTTTTGTTTTGGTCAGTCTTGGGGCTGGAACTCTGGGCTTGGCTTCTGTCCCTGCACTCTTCAGCTGAAGGCGAGTGCTCTACTGCTTGGGCCACAGGGCCACTTCCAGTTTTCTAGTGATTTATTGGAGATAAGAGTCTCTTGGATTTATTCCTGCTAGGGCTGGCTTTGAATCTTGATCTTCAGATCTCAGCCTCCTGAGCAGCTAGGATTACAGGTGTGAGCCACCGGCGCCCAGACTAGCCAAGGTTCTTAATTTGACTGTTTAGAAAAATGAGAATTAGGAGCTTCTCAAACCTGTGTTCAATGGCAAATTAAAAATCATTGCACAAGGGTGCTCTGAGTATTTAGATACAGGGAATTATGCCATTTGGCAACCATTATTGGAACATTATAATACTAGAAAAAAGAATTGTATATATATTTTTCCAGTATAACTCTGGGTGAGAAAAATTAAGTTACAACATACATGCTTTCCATGGTGTCTAAGTATGTATGAGGTAGACCACAAATGGTCAATGGAGTCCTAAGATGGATACCTTTGCATTAATAGATTAATAGCTCATGTGTCCCTAAATGTATTTCAGTAATAACTAGTTTTAGTAAAAATGTGATATGATTTTTGGGTTTCAATTATTCAATTATTTTTTGTGGGAACATTAGTTTTTATGAATTCTACATGTATATTAAACATAGATATGAATTGCTTTTATACTATACCAACTAGTGGACTGTGGATTTGTCTTTAGTAGAGTGTTCAATGCTTTACTTCATACTTGAAACAATCTTCCCCTATAAGAAGACTTTATGCTTTTCCAGCTTATGTATAATGTTTTGAGCAGGAAAATCTGGGGCAAAATCACAGAGATTTTTTCCTGACCATGTCATTTGGCTTATTTTCCAGCCATGCTTCCAGTATCATCTTTTCATTGTAAACAGCAAGAAAGAATGAAAGGATCTCTGGTGAGTTACTTTCTATTCTTTACTTTGCTGTACATTCCATTTTATGAACCTAAGTATGTCCAAGATTTAAAAACAGACAAAACAGGTTCAGCTTGAGGAACATGTTCATAAATTAATTAAAAATTGCTTATAGATTTAGTAGTTTAAAAAGTCTCACCTTCTGTCTTACTTGAGTCCAGATGTGCTTGATTGTTTCCAATGTTTGAAAATTTATTTATAGAGATTAAGTTATTACATAAATATCCACAATATTGTGGGATAGTTATACTTAGCCAAAGTCACAAACACATTTTAAACTTTACCAGGCAAATTGTCATTATCATGGCCTAGAAAGCTTGTGAACTCTACAAAGTTTGACAATACAACTATTTCTTCCACATTGGGTGATATGCACATTTCTTTCTTTGTGCTTAGTGTAAGCTGTTCCCTCTTTCTCTGTCATTCCCTCCCTCCCACCACTGCCCTTGAGTTGTATACTTCACTGTAGTTCACTTTCCTGGATGCCCAGTGCAGCTGATAGACCCCTCTGCTGTATTTTATCATTTGTTTCTTTCTGATTTTGTGCCCTCCTCCTAGCTTCCCTCATATGTACACTTGTATATCAGGGAGACCATATGTCAGTTTTCTCTGTAATCTTGGCTTATTTTGTTCAGCGTGATTTGTTCTAGTTCTACTTGCCTAAAAATGTCATTATTTTGTCCTTTCTAATGGCTACATAATATATTCCATTGTATACAGGTACCACAATTTTGGATCCATTCATCTGTAGTGGGGTATCTGTGTTGTTTCCATAACTTAGCTATTGTGAAAAGTGCAGCAATGAACATGGAGGTGCATGTGTCCTTGTATCCTGGTTCCTGTTGCTCAGGGTAGATACCTAGGAGTGATATGGCTGAGTCATAGTGTATGTTTAGTTTTCTAAGGAACCTCCAGACTGCTTTCCAGAGTGGTTGTATTAGTTTACATTCCCACCACTTATGCATTAGGGTTCCTCTTTCTCCACCTCCCCACCTTCATTTGTTGTTGTTTGAATTTATGATATAAGCCATTCTGACTATGCTAAAGTGGTACCTCAGGGTTGTTTTTATTTGCATGTCCTTTACACCCTGGGATGATGAACATTTCCTCATGTGTTTATTTGCCATTTTTATCATTTCTTCTGAGAAGTTTCCCTTTCGATCCCTTTCCCATTTAATGATGGGTTTGTTAGATTTGGGAGAGATTAGTTTCTTGAGTTCCCTGGAGTTCCCTGTATATAGTGGATATTAGGCTTTTGTCTGATATATTGCTGGTAAATATCTTTTCCCAATTGTTTGGCTGTCTTTCTAGTTTGGTACCTATGTCTGTAGCTGTGCAGAAACTTTTTATTTTAAGGTAGTCCCAGTTGTCAAGTCTCTCTCCAATTTGTTGGTACCCTGGACTCTGTTCAAGAAGGTACTGCTTGTGCCTTTAAGTTCTAGTGTCTCTCCTACTCTGTCCTCCGTAGTTTCAGAGTTTGAGGTTTGATGTTAAGATCTTTAATCCATTTTGATGTTAGTGCTTGGTGTTAGGCTGGGGTCCACTATAGTTTTCTGCATGTGGCTGCCCAGTTTTCCCAGCACCAATAGTTGAAGAGGCTATGTTTTTTTTCCAGTGTATGTCTTTAGCTCCTTTGTCAAACAGCAGCTGATGGTAAGTATGTGGTTTTATTTCTAAGTCTTCTAGTCTATTCCATTGGTTTTCAGGCCTATTTTTGTGCCAATACCAAGCTGTTTTTTATTATGGCTCTATAGAAGAGCTTGAAATCTGGTACTGTGATATCTCCTGCTTTGCTCCTTTTGCCTAGGATTGCTTTGGGTATTCTAGGTCTTTTGCAGTTCCCGATGAATTTTTGGATTGTTTTCTCTATTTCCATAAAGAATGTCATTGGGATTTTTATGGAAACTACATTGAATTTGTATGTCATTTTTGGCAGTATGGCCATTTTCACAATATTGATTCTGCCTGTCCAAGAACATGGAAGGTCTTTCCATTTCCTGGTATCCTCTTTGATTTCTTTCTTTAGGCTTTTATAGTTTGCACTAAATAGGTCATTTACATATTTGGTTAGGTTAATTCCTAGATATTTGGAGGTTATTTTGAATGGGGTTGTTTTCCTGATTTCCCTTTCTTCTTGTACATTATTGATATACTGAAAGGCAACTGATTTTTGTGTACTAGTTTTGTATCCTGCTACTTTGCCCAAGTGATTTATAAGTTCTGTGAGTTTGGGAGTGGAATTTTGAAGGTCATTTAGATATAAGATTATGTCATCTGCAAATAGGGGTAGTTCAATATCTTCCATCCCTTTGTGGATATCTGTAATGTCCTTTTCTTACCTTATTGCTCTGGCTATGGATTTCAGAACTATTTATTCTCTTTATTCGTGAATTTCTACTCACTAGCTTTGGTTATTTCTCTCGTTCTCTCTCTCTCTCTCTCTCTCTCTCTCTCTCTCTCTCTCTCTCTCTCTCTCTCTCTCTCTCTCTCTCTCTCTCTCTCTCTCTCTCTCTCTCTCTCTCTCTCTCTCTCTCTCTCTCTCTCTCTTTGCCAGTCATGGTGCTTGAACTCTGGCACTGTCCCTCAGCACTTCAGCTCAAGGCTGGCACTCTACCACTTGAGCCACAGCACCACTTCCAGCAGCTCAAGGCTAGCACTCTACCACTGGAGCCACAGCACCACTTCTAGCTTTTTCTGCTTATGTGGTGCTGGGGAATCGAACCCAGGGCCTCATGCATGCAAGGCAAACACTCTACCACTGAGCCACCTTCCCAGCCCCTCATTTTCTCTTTTTGTATCTATTTTTCTATCATTTTTCTCTTTCTCTCAGGCCCTCTTCCATCCATCTGTCTCTTTTTTTTTCTTTTCTTCAACTGATCTACCTGGGAACTAGTTTTTCTTCCTGATCAATTTTATTTGCTTATGTGGCTCTTAGAATTCAGATTTTTATTATCCATTATATAGGGAAAGTGTTGCCTAGATAGTTCTATTGGATTCCACAGCCAAAGTAAATTAGAAAAACCCAAAGACATACACATGAGAGATTGTTAGTTATTTCATTTTAATTTTGATATGAACTTTTCTCAACACTATTTACATTGACCATCTATTTTAATCAACTATTTGTATATATTCTGTTAAAAGTCTCTTCAATTTTTTTCCATTTTAAAATCATATTTTCTGTGCTGTAGTTTTGGATTTTGTTTCATATTTTCTAATGCATTCCAGTAATTAACATATTTAGAAATGTTTGAGAACATTTTCGTTTATACCATGCTTTTTCTTCTTGGTTCATTGAATTTAGATAATGTTTAGTTTTATATCAGGTACTTTTGGTATCCTATCCAAGGAGTTACTGTCAAATCTAATGTCATGAAGCTTTTCTTCTTTCTTCTTTTCCTCCTTGCCCTTTCTCTCTCTTTCCCTCCTCTCCATACCTCTCTTGTCCCTTCTTCCCTGCCCTTTTGCTCCCCTTCTTTCCCTCTTCCACTCTTTTTCTTTTCTCTTTATCTCTGAGATGAGGACTACTGTGTTGCCACAGTTGGTGTCTAACTTCTAAACTCATTTGATATAACCACCTCAGCCACCACCATTCCTTTCTTGGGCTAGTACTGTATCTTGAACTCATAGCCCTCATAGTCAGTTAGCTTCCTCATTCATTGTTGGCCCTATCACTTTAGACATGAGTCCAATCTGCTTATTAGCTGCTTAAATTGAGTTGTCTACTCAAGCTAGCTTCTAGACCTCATCCTGTTAAGTAGCTAGGATAGGATACCAGTCGAGCCAGAAGCAATTGCTTTGTTTATTCTTACCTGAATATTTAACATTAATAGCTAATTGGATATTACAATGAAACAAGATTATTGTTACTGGTTTATGCAGAGTTAATATTCAACCTAAACTCAAATATTTCATGATTCAAATTAAGTATTGCATTTTATTTCTAATAATCCTTTCAAGAAATATTATTCTCTCACCTATAGTCTGTATTGTAGGAGGTAGGCAATGTTCACAAAAATTCATGCTAGCAGTTCTTTTTTAGTTAGGAAGTAATTAGCAGGATATTTATGACCTCACTACATTCTTTAGAAATTTAATAACACAATGATTAATATAGGATATTGTTATTGTGGGAACTAAGTCAAATCTTGTATGGCCTTATCAATCATTAGCTACTTTCATGAGTACTATTACTCCATTTAACATTAACCTGGACACTGTTCCTTTTGTAGACCTACTAATGTGGTATGTAGTCCGTGTGATGTCCTTAATGTGTTTTGATTGCTTACAACAATACTTTTTAATAGAAGATATAAATAGCCTCTTCACTGGGGCAGAATATGAAAATGCAGGAAAAAATAATCTGTTTACTATATTGTTACCCTCATATGTAGTAAATTTTATCAAAATATCTTACAGGTACCTACTTATATTTAATGTTATCATGTCATGTTATTAACTCCTTAGAATTGTTATCTTCTTTCTCTCGCTAGCACCAAAAATGTGTTCTGATTTATTACGGAATCTTTGTATTTTCATTAGTGTTAAAATAGAGGCAAAATATTTCTACTTTGATTTTTAATTCTCCCAATGAATAGATGACACAAAAGCATACATGTAGAAAGCTCAAATTCCGGACTTAGTGTTCCCATGACTGAGGGCTAATTATTTGATGGAAATATACCCTCACAGAAGCTCGTGTCATTTGATGATTTGTCTGTGGACTTTAGCTGGGAGGAATGGATGGACCTGGACATTGCTCAGAGGACCTTGTATAGAGATGTAATGCTGGAGACCTACAACAACCTGGTGTTTTTGGGTGGGCAAAAGTCATGCTAATTTGCAAAGTGAAATGATTTGCTTTCAGTAGGTATCTGAATATTTGTCAAATTTTCAATAGAATTTAGATGTAATGTTCCAGTGTGCGAGAAATATCATTTCTTCCAAAGGAAAACTTCAACTTGATTATGTAATTCCTAAGGCAATTTTATTCTCATTCTTCAAGAAGCCAATCAAAATTTGACAAAAGTTCTAAACTATGCTCTACTAATCTGTCTTCCCAAACTTAAGGTGATTATTTTAGGTGGTATACAATCTAGAATAGAAGAGGTATGACTATTGGAAATATGAACTGGAAATCACTAGTTGACAGTGGATATTTATAATCCAAACCTGGCCCTGGTTGCAGTGGCTCACGCCTGTAATCCTAGCTACTCAGGAGGCTGAATCTGACGATTTTGATTTGAAGCCAGCAATGGCTGAATAGTCCCCATGAGACTCTTATCTCCAATTAACCACTCAAAAATTAAAAGTGTAGAGGGAACATAAACTGGTACAATGCTATCATAGAGCACAAGAGCTGAGATTAAGCAACAAACCAGTAAAATAAATCCAGAGCTGGGGGAAAGTCAATCATGGAGCCAGTGAGAAATGAGAAACAACATTTAAGAGCAACATTGTGAACAGGATGTCTGAGATGTTAGAGGAATGATGACTCAGCATGAACAATAGTTCTGCACTGGTTCTTATTAACAGAGCACTGTGTTCCTAAACCTAACTTGATTGTCAAGCTGGAGCAAGGTGCAGAACCATGGATAAGAATGTCACAGGTAAATTAATGCACCTTGCATAGTGACATTGGATCCAGCACCCAGTTGGTACGTTCATCTTGTGCTGAACTGAGTAATAATGTTTCTAGGCAGAGAACTATGTGATCCTTTGTCTCCTTTGTGAATCAATAATTAATATGGAGATACCCTGAATTCTGTGTGGCAGTTGAGTTAGCAATTCTCTTTCTCTGTGGGGAAGTCATTCTGAAACAATCCAACAAAAAGTAAAAGAGTAAATGAGATATCCTTTTCGTTGAAACTAGCACAATCCAGGTAAGTGGAAATAAGGAGGACTTCTGGGCTGCTATCCTCTGAGAAGGCAAATTTCTTATCAGTCATGGTTGGCAGAGACTGGGATTTAGAACCAAAGATTTTAGTCCAGAGAGGATAATTAGGTGATCTTTATCTGGAGTATATTTGGTCTTCCATAGTTCTAAGAGGCAGGAGTGTCTCAAAGGGACCTAAAGTAATTCTTACTAAGAAGTTAGAAATGAAGAGATATAGGTATGAATCCTTACTTCTAGGAATAATTTCTGTTTAAGTGAAAGGCCAAGCAATGTATAAAACATTCTTTTGTTCTCTGAATCTAGAAAATATTCCTTTTCCTAACCTAATAGTTAAGAAAAAAGCAGCACAATACATAAATTATTTCAAGAAAAATTAAAAAGCAGCTATCCCCTTATGTTCAAACAAGAGTATATTTGAGAAAAACAACACCATAATTACTAAAAGCAGATGGCTAGTACTCGGCTTAAAATTTTAGCAGCACATAGTTGAGTGATTTGAATGATTTGATATAAAAGAAGAAAAAACTTAAACACAAAAAATATTTTCCATTGGAATCAGTAATCAGTATTACTTTCTTAATACATTTGAGAGAAAAGCATATATTTTGTATAAATCATTTCTGACTTTGATATTTTAAAACCTTTAATAGTTACAATGAAATAAATGTTTTTACATCTTTTTTTCTATGACTCATCTTAGATGTCCCAGGAATTGAGGATGTGATTAAGATGTGCCAGCAAAGTCCAGATGAATGTCTGTGTGAAGCAATAGTCACAAAAAGTAACACAGTGGAGGAAAGGGTGATATTAGAAACGACCCTTAATTTGAGTTCAAAACATAAACTAGAGGTGATTAGAAATAATGTGAACTCCTTAGGGATAAGGACTGAGGATTTCATTGCTATCAGAAGATGCTTCTCTGAAGTGAGCTTGATGAGATGCATGATGCATGTAGGCCTAGTGTGTCTCCTGTAATTGAAGAATCTTGCAGATATTCAGAACATTTTAGTCAAAAGTATGAGAGTCCAAATGAGTTGCAGAAATTTGAATATGGAGAAGAGAAGTATTAAATTCAGAGACCATATACTTTTTTTTTTGGGGGGGGGGTCCAGTCGTGGGGCCTGAACTCTGGGCCTTGGTGCTGTCCCTCAGCTCTTCAGCTCAAGGGTAGCGCTCTACCACTTGAGCAACAGCTCCACTTCTGGCTTTTTTTTTCTTTTTGCTTATGTGATGCTGAGGAATCAATCCCAGGGCCTCAGGCATGCAAGGCAAGCACTCTACCACTGAGCCACCTTCCCAGCCCAAGACCATATTCTTTTTTAAAGAAAATTTTATTTAAAAAGCTTTTTTTGTCAGTTGTGGGGCTTGAAATCAGAGTCTGTGCACTGTCCCTCAGCTCTCCAGCTCAATGCAGTGCTCTACCACTTGAGTCACAGCACCAATTCTATAAATCAGCGCTCCTTGCCCAAGAAATACTTCAGAATGTAAGGAGAGTACCTCAATGTATGATCTATGGGAAAACATTCTACTGTAGCCTTACAGTCACTACACATCAGAAAATGTACTCAGGATAGAATCCTTGTCCATGTAGTGAATGGGAAGTCTTTCACTAAAGCAATACACCTTACAAACCCTCAGAGCAAATCTCTAGAGTAGACTGATGTGTAACCAATTTGCAAAATTTATCTTTCAGAAGTCAGACCTGACTTTCCAGCCTGTAGAGCTGATAAGCTACCCTATGCATATGTAGAGCTACCCTATGCATATGAAGAATGTAAGAAAATTCCCACCCAGAAGTCAACTCTCAGCAGGGATCGGAGAGCTCACACAGAAGAGAAAAAGTTCTGAATGTAAGAAATGTGGAAAGACCTTCAGGGAGTCATACCTCATTTTTCATCAAAGAACACACACAGGAGAGAAACCTTATGAATGTAACAAATGTGGAAAATCTTTCAGCCACAAGGCAAACTTTACTGTCCATTGGAGAATCCATACAGGAGAGAAACCTTATGAATGTGACAAATGTGGAAACTCCTTCAGAGAGAAGTCAGAACTCACTTTGCATCAGAGAAGACACACAGAAGAGAAACCTTACAAATGTGACAAATATGGAAAGTCTTTCACCCATAAGACACACCTTCATGTTCACCACAGAATACACACAGGAGAGAAACCTTATGTGTGTTTAAAATGGGGACGTCTGTCACCCGTAAGGCATATGTTCATGTTCATCAAAGAACACACATAGGAGAGAAACCTTATGAATGTAACAAATGTGGAAAGTCTTGCAACTGGAAGGCAGAACTTACTATTCATCAGATAAGACACACAGGAGAGAAACCTTAAGAATGTAAGATGTGTGAAAATTCCTTTACCTGAAAGTCAACCCTCAAAAAACATAAAAGAATTCACACAGGTGAGAAACCATACAAATAAACAAATGTGCAAAATCTTTCATCCAGAAGACAGAATTTCATGTCCATCAGAGAATACATACAGCAGAGAAACCTTATGAATGTAAGATATGTGAAAAGTCCTTTACCGAAAGTCAACCTCAACAGGCATAAGAGAATTCACACATGTGAGAAACCTTATGAATGCAACAAATGTGGAAAGTCTTTCAAGCAGAAGTCACACATCACTTTGCATCAGAGAACACACACAGGATAGAAACCTTATGAATGTAACAACTATGGAAAGATTTTTATGTGGAGGTCACACAAAATAGAATTCACACAGTTGAGAAACCTTATAAATGTAGCAAATGTGGAAAATCATTTAACCAGAATTTCCCAACTCAGCAGGCATAAAAGAATCCATACACATGAGAAATCTTAGGAATCTAATAAATGTGGAAGATCTTTCACCTGGAAAAAAAAAAACTCAATTTATATCAGAGAACCCACACTGGATAGAGAAGCCTTATGAATGTAGCAAATGTGCAGTCTTTCACCCAGAAGGCACAGCTTAGGGTTCATCATTGATTACCCACAGGAGAGAAATCTTATGAATGCAACAAACGTAGAAAAGTTTCCAAGAAGACATAACTCAGTTTGTCTCAGAAAACGCCCAGAGGAGAGAAACTGTATGAATGTAACAAATATGGAAATTCCTTAGCCATTAAGGTACAGCTGAGTCCTGGATTCAAATAGAACATGAAATCTATACAATTAATAGATTATTCTATGCCAAAGTTCCATGTTAGTTGTTGTGGACATGTTACCCCTATATTATTCCAATTGTCTAACCATGGGAAAGTCAAGTGAGCCTTAACACTACTTCCTTTATGTGGTTAAATAACTTGCAGCTCATAGATAATATCTACTGTTTCCTGTGATCTCAACCCAGCCCTGAGGGAAGGGTAGATTTTTTTTTAATACTTCCTCAGAATCCCAACACTCCTGAGTGATGGTAATGAGAAAAGAATCTAGTTGAGTGCTGGAGAGCTATCTCCTGGAACCCTTCATTCCTCTGCATGATGTCATGGAATCCAAAGCCAGAGCAAGTCTCTATCCCTTTCTTCAAACCCTCATCAACAAACTTATCCTGGAAATCCTGGAAATACTGATGTTCTAGTAGATATCCTAAGCCAGGAAAAGGTTCAAATCATGAATGCCTACCAAGTCTACATTTCCACTCCTGACCAAAAATAGGTCACCTTCTTCTAAATGGATTTTTTTCTGAAGGACATGAGGAAGAGCACACTTGTACAATCCACTCAGCATCTTCTTGCTGCCAAAGACCTCTAGGGAGCCTTTCTGATCAGTATGTGACCCCACCTGTGACCATTGTTCTACATGGCTCCCAAGATGGTTCACAGTTCAGAACATCCTGAACCAATTACAATTTATATCTGTGCCAAGAATTCACTTTTCCTTGACTGATCAGCCCTGGTCAGTCTTTTGTCCTACTGAAGTGATGCTATGAAGAGGATGACAACTTTCTGATGATTACTGATGTGATTCAAACAGGCAAGGGGTCAAGGTCGGCTGAGAAAACTTAATTGCCTTTTCAGGTCTTCCTCAACAACCAAGGGCCCAATCAGTCTTACCCTCACCAGGTTCTTCAGGATAGATACCCTGTCACTCCCACAGTCCTTAATTCACTGGGAACCACCCAAGCTATTTTAACTTCATCATCCACTATCCACTCTACTGACCTGATGACACTTTGTGACCACATCCCCCGGATCCTCCTAGTCACAGGGACAAAGTTTTAAAGTTATCCTCTCTGTCTGTCTGTCTGTCTGTCTGTCTTGCTCTCTCTCTCTCTCTCTCTCTCTCTCTCTCTCTCTCTCTCTGTCTCTCTCTCTCTCTCTCTCTCTCTCTCTCTCTCTCTCTCTCTCTCTCTCACACACACACACACACACACACACACACACACAGACACACACACACACAATACTCTGAAAACCCATCTAAAATATCTGGATTTCCATGTCTAATGTTCTCTATGGTGTGTTAGTCTTTGGTTTAATGCTCAAGCTTGGTGCTCTACTCCTTATGCCACATATCAAATTCTGACATTGTTCTATTTTGTATCACCAGTCCCTCTGATAAAAGCAGAGAAGGTGTGCCCCTGTTACATTTTCTCTTCCAAGATGTTTACAAAAAGATGTTTATGTTCAAAGAACTACAATATTTTAAATTAGAAAAATATTTTTAAAAGTGGATTAATTGCAGAACCATAAGTGAAAAGGTATTTTGTTGCACATTTAAAAATAAGTAAAAATATTGCTTGTTTTTTTTTCTCTTTCTTTCTTTCTCTCTCCCTCTTTCTTTCTTTCTTTCTTTCTTTCTTTCTTTCTTTCTTTCTTTCTTTCTTTCTTTCTTTCTTTGATCTTTCCCGGGCTTGAGCACTGTCCCTCAGCTCTTCAGCTCAAGGCTAGTGCTCTACCATTTGAGCCACAGCACCACTTCTGGCTTATTCTGCTTATGTGGTGCTGAGGAATCAAACCCAGGGCCTAATGTATATAAGGCAAGCACTCTCCCTCAGAGCCACCTTCCCAGCCCATATTAGAGAATTTTTTTGTGGAGGGGGTGTCCCATCATGGGGCCTGTACTTTGGGCCTGGGCACTGTCCTTCAGCTCTTCAGGTCAATGCTAGCGCTCTACCACTTGAGCCACAGCACCACTTCCGGCTTTCTTCCTTTTTGCTTATGTGGTGGTGAGGAATCGAACCCAGGGCCTCATGCATGCAAGGCAAGTGCTCTACCACTGAGCCGCCTTCCCAACCCCAAGAGAATTTTTTAAAAGATGAGGAATAGCTAGGCACTTGTGGCTCATGCCTGTAATTCTAGCTTCTCAGGAGGCTGAGATCTGAGGATCATGGTTGAAAGCCAGCCCAGGCAGGAAAGTCCGTGAGTCTCTTATCTCCAATAAACACCACTCAAAAACTGGAAGTGGGTTCTGTGGCTCAAGCGGTAGAGAGCTCGCCTCGAGCTGAAGGACACAATGACTGAACAAAAAAAAAAAGATGAGGAATATAGATTAAGTAACATTGAGCAGTCTCTTGTAAAAGCAGCATTCAGAAACGCTAAACATACCACCATAGCAATAGTAAAGATTTCCCATTTTTCAGAATTTTAGACAGGAACCTGAGCATGTCCCAACTGTTCACAAATGTGAACCTCTTGGCTCTGAGTGACAGTTGGAGTTGAAGGCAAGACTTCATTCTTTTTCTCATCATTGTGGTAAGAGGTCACAGAATGTTCACACTGAGCACTTGCCATACAAATGAGCTGGTGCAGAAGGCCAAACTGACCTAGAAGGCTGAGCAATATGGTGACATGAAGTCTGTCACTGAGCAAAGAGTTGAATTGTCTAATGATTAAAGGAATCTTCTCTCAGTTGCTTACAAAAATGTTATAGAAGCCCATAGGTCATCTTAGAGGGTCATTTCAAGTATTGAGCAAAACATGGAAGGTGCTGAGGAAAAACATCAGATAGTGAAGAACACAAAGAGAATCAAGAATGAGCTAAGAGATAGCTACAATGATGCACTGTCACTTTGGAAAAGTTCTACATCCCTAGTGCTTCACAAGCAGGGAGCAGAGTCTTTTATAAGAGAGACTACTACCACTAATTGGCTGAGATTGCTGCTGGTTGATTACAAGAAAGGGATTGTGGATCGTTCACAACAAGCATACCAAGAAGCTTTTGAGATCAGCCAAAAGGAAATGTAAGCTGTGTGATGGTGGCTCACACCTGTAATCCTAACTACTCAGGAGGCTGAGATCTGAGCATCACCTCAAAGCCAGTCCAGACAGGAATGTCTGTGAGACTTTTTTTTTCTTGTGAAAATAGTGTACAGAGGGGTTACAATTACATGAGCAAGATAATGAGTACTTTTCTTACCAAGCATTGGTGCCTCCTCCTTTGTTTCCCCTTCCCATCCCTTCCCATCCTCACCCCCCACACTCCATCCCACCCTCCCCGCCATGTGCCAAAATTGAAAGTTCGTTTTTCAACATAACATCTTGTACATTTCATTGTTGCAATGAGTCCAGCTGTATTCCTATTAAAACAATTTCTTTTTTCCCTTCCTCTCCACAAATGATACCAACATCAAATACAGTGAAAACAAGGGAGGAACATACAGAGCAACAAAGAAATCATTGTATAAATATGTTAGAAACAATAGCCATAAAGAAACATTTGAGACTTATATCTGATAAACCACTCAGAAAACCGGAAGTGGTACTGTGGCTCAAGTGGTAGAGCACTAGCTTTGAGCTGAAGAGCTGAGAGACAGCACCCAGGCCTAGAGTTCAAGCTTCACAACTGATAAACTATCAGTTTGGGTCTGGCTCTTAAATTCTCGGTGTTCTATTATGACATTCTGAACTCCCCAGAGGAAGCTAGCTTTCTTGCAAAGACAGCTTTTGATGAAGTCATTGCTGAACTTGATACATTAAGTGAAGAGTGGTTCAAAGACTGCATGCTAATAATGTAGTTACTAAGAGAAAAGTTGACATTGTGGATACGATAACCAAGGAGATGAAGTGAAAGCAGGAGAAGGAGGTGAAAATTAAATGACCTTCCAACTTTTATCTGCCTCAGTCTAAAATTTATAAAGTAGACCATTTGCCATCCATGCTGTCCCACAAATAGTTTGTTGTTTATGATTTATGACAGGTTTATCTTGCTTCTATTTGAATTTCTATATTTCCCATGTTTTTTTGTTGTTGTTTAATATTAGGGGAATAGATATTGCCCGTTAACATTTAGTGAGTTATCTGTTTTCATCTTCAAATTACCAATATGAGGATGTAGAATTTTTATACAAGTTGTAAATGTTTGGCATGTACTTTGGTATATGGTGACTTCATAAGGGCCAGTGTTAAAAGTGCTTCCATGTCAAAGTGAAGAAATCTTCCTACTTATTGGATTACACTGGTGAGGAATAAAAGGGATAATTGGTTCCAGGCACAGGTGTAATTATTCTGGATATTAGAAAGTTTTGGAGCACTTGCAGGGCTGTGGTACAAACAGATATTCCATGGCTGTTACATGCTGGAATTATGTATTTCTGTGGAAGAGTCCATCTCAGTGTGCACACCTTAGACTACAGCACCAGAAGTATTCTTTGAGACAAAGTTGTGTCCCAATTAACTCTGGATAAGGGCAGAAATGGTTCACATTCCATTATTTGTAATGTTACCTTCTGTTTGCTCTCATTATTTTTGCTACAAATTTTATTTGTATTTAAATCTTTTAGGCAACCTATGAACAAATGTAAAAATAAAGATGCAGTGAAAATGAACTGTTTGGTAATCATTACCACTTTCTCTACAATTTTTCATGTAAATTAGTTTTTTTGGTTTTGAAATGACTCAAAAGAAATTGTACATTTTTATAAGTTTGTTCATAACTCCCTTTTGGCAGCTAATGGGCTTTTACCAATTTTAAAGTGCAAAGTTTATCACAATAACAAAAATACTAATCTATCTACCAACCACCTCCTACAGAGCCAAATTTTTCCATCTGGAGGGGAAAATTTATTTGAAAAATAATATGTTCCACTTAAAATTTTGTTATATAGCATTTTCAAACTTAGGAAGCCACAATGTTTTTGACCCATCAAGACACTGGTTAGTTTTTTTTTTTTTTTTTTTTTTTTTTTGTCAGTCATGGGGCTTGAACTCTGGGCCTGGGACCTGTCCCTCAGCTCTTCAGCTCAAGGCAAGTGCTCTACCACTTGAGCCACAGCGCCACTTATGGTTTTTTAGTGGTTTATAGGAGATAGGATTCTCACGGTCTTTCCTTCCTGGGTTGGCTTTGAACCTAGATCCTCAGATCTCAGCCTCCTGAGTAGCTAGGATTACAGGAGTGAGCCACCAGCACTTGGCTACACTGGTTAGTATTAACTGTAAAGTCTGTGCTTCTAAATCAGTTTTGGTTTTTGAGAATTTCTGGATTCAGTTTGCCTTCGCTTTTGGTAATTTTATTTGTCAGGTGCACAGGACTACCTTCCTTGTTTTTAGCCTTCTGTCTTGTCACCAACCATTCCTCCTTGGTGGCCATGTACTTCGGAAAAGGTCACATGACTTTTCTGGCTCTACTCACTGTCTAAGATCCCTTGCTTTTCTTTGCTTGCATCCCACAAAGTATTAACCTCATCCTCTACTGCAGCACATCTCACCTTACTAGATGAGATTGTGTATCTCCTATAAACACTATCCTGAATGGTCTGCCATTGTTTGCCTTTAAATCTTCTCTAAGTAATGATGGGTCTGAGTTATACCAAATCTCACCCTACAGGATATTTCCTCAGAACATTACAGAAGACACCAAATAAAAGTGCCATTTTAAAAGACAGGTGGGGATGAGAAGGTGGCTCAGTGATAGAGTGCTTGCCTTGCATGCATTAGGCCCTAGTTTCTATTCCTCAACACCACATACACAGAAAAAAGTCAGAAGTGGTGCTGTGGCTGAAGTCGTAGAACGCTTGCCTTGAGCTGAAGAGCTGAGGGACAGCTCCCAGGCCCAGAGTTCAGGCCCCACGACAGAGAAAAAAAAAGATATATATTTTTTTTTCCTTCAGAATGTAAGATCCTCCAGAGCAGGGACAATATTTTCTGTATGTTCTATTGTGTCCAGTACACTGTAAATGCTCAATAAATATTGATGAGTGGAGGCCCAAAAAATCTGCTTTCTTCATTGGAAATATCAACTATACCAATTACTATTTTTGAGTTTGATATAGTTCCAAAATAAAAACTGCTATTCTTTCAAAGACAAACATATAGACACATACATGTATATAAGCACACATATAATGCTTTGGGGGGGTAATCAGTAAGATTACATTTCATTAATATGAAATATTAAATCAGTGTTATGTATAAATCAGTACAATCTCATCCAGTCATTGAATCCATCCAGACTCCTTCATAACACCTGTAAACTTATTAGATCAGTTTTCAAAGAAGAGATATCAGTAAGATTATTAAATTATTTGGGATTGAAAACCAAAGAAATGAAGATCTCTACAAAGAAGGAGACTAAAAAGAAAGAAAATACCTCTGAGGTCCAATCAGTCCAGTGTTCATGTACAAGTCTTCCAGGGGTTATGGGCCACAGTGTGATGCCCAGTGGCCCACATGCTTAACTGCTCAAGGCAGGATGAGATGAAGTATAGGGGCTTGCATACAGGATGGCTGAAGGTCAAGGTGATAGGAGGCAGAACCTGTATAAGAGGGGCCCTTTGTGTGTAATCCTAGTTACTTAGGAGGCTGAGATCTGAGGATCAAGGTTCAAAGCCAGCCCAAGCAAAAAGAAAAAAATCTATAACTTTCTTTTTGCTAGTCTTATGGCTTGAACTCAGCATATGGGAGCTATCCATGAGCTCTTTTGCTCAAAGGAAGCACTTTTGTGCCACAGCACCACTTCTAGATTTTTCTGTAAATAATTGGCAATAGGAAACTAACAGATTCTCCTGCCCAGGCTGGCTTTGAACTGACATCCTCAGATATCAGCCTCCTGAGTAACTAGGATTAAAGGCCTGAGCAATTAACACCTAGCTAATACGAAACTCCAAGTAATCACCAAAAAGCCAGAAGTAGAGGTGTGATTCCATTGGTAGAGTGCTAGCCTTGAGCATAATATTAAGGGACAGCAACCTGGCTTGAGATCAAGCCCCAGGATTAGGAGAAGTAATAGAAATAATCTGAAAATTACAAGCCAGGAAGATGCAGGATATGGAGCAGAAGGAGTCTACTGTGTTTATATAGCAGATAGGCAAGGTGAGACCCAATGAGGCCAGAGGTCTGTGAAGCAAGTAAGACACTTGCCCGTGTCTCACAGGATGGCAACATGAAGCATTTTGCATCTTCACCAGCAGGTGGCACTAAAACAACAAGGCTAGGCAGGCCTAGTTGGTTGGGCTCTAAGTAATGAGCAGGTGATTTTATCTATTTGCTAGGTGTTGGAGGTGGAATGGGGTGAACAGAGGCCCTTCAGGATTCTCTTCCTTCATTCTTCCATTATCTTGTTCATCATTCCATTTTACAGATGAGGAAAGCTCTGAGATGATTTTTTAAATTAGTTATTTGCTTGATTTTTGCTAGCATCGGGGCTTTAACTCAGTCTCTCACTTTTACTTGGCTTTTCTTCTCAAGGCTGGCACTCTTCCCACTGGAGCCACATGTTCATTTCTGGGATTGAGCTGGTTCATGGAAGAAAAGAAGCTCTCAAATATATCTGCTGGGGCTGGCTTTGAACTGAGATCTTGATATCTCAGCCTCCTGAATAGCTAGGATTACAGTCATGAGCCATCAGTGACTTGTTTTAGAGATGATTTTTTAAAAATAATATTTCTATGTTCATCTATTTTTTGTGTGTGTGCACGCATATGCTCGCACACGTACACATACACACAGAAGCAGGGACATTGTCCAAGCACAGTCAAAGGGCAGAGCAATGTTCACACCAACCATTTATTGTCCAGTGGTCTCAGATTTTGGGTGAGGGGAGGGGAGTGTGCTGTTACTCTCTGCCTTTTGGGCTATGCCTATTCCTTCCTGGTAACTACTTTGTTTCTCATCACAGACTCCCAAAACTCTCTTAGGGAGAACATCCTTTCTACCAGAATGGGAGTTCAGGGCTGCCACCCCAAGATCTCATCTCTTTCTGTCCAGCTGTAGGGCTTTCTCATTATGGGAAGAACATGGGCTCCCTGGGCAGGGAACATAAATTAGCCACCTTTCTTGCCTTAACCTGAAACCTGCCACATTCCTAGATGGAGGCTGGTCACAGACTTCATTCCTTCATTCTGCAAGCCATTCCTTGGCCACATTGCACATGGCAGCAATCCTGATCTGGGAAGGGTCTCAGATCAGCTTCTCTGAACAAAAGCAGATAAATAGTATCCAACAGATATGCAAAAATAACACAGGAAGGACTCTGGAGGCTGAGAACTAAGGATCTTGTTTCAAAGTCAACTTGAGTATGAAGTCTCTAGACTTACCTTCAAAGAACCAGCAAATATTCCAAAGTGGGGCTGTGGTTCAAGTGGCAGAGTTCCAGCGTTGATCAAAAAAGCTAAGGGATAGTGACTAGGTTCTGAGTTGAAGCCTCTTTAACAGCGATAGATAGATAGATAGATAGATAGATAGATAGATAGATAGATAGATAGATAGATAGATAGATAGATAGATAGATAGATAGATAGATTTTCTGAGTACTGGTATTTCACACCTGTAATCTTAGCTACTCTGGAGACTGAGAGTGAGGCAAGGATCATGGTGTGCAGTCAGACAAAGCAGGAAAGTCTATAAGACACTTATCTCCAATTAACTATCAAAAAGCTGAAAGCAGAGCTGTTGCTCAAGAGATATAGAGATAGCCTTGAATAGAAAAGCTGAGGGACAGTGTGCAGGTCCTCAGTTCAATTCCCAGGATAAGCGTGCACACATGCACGAGTGCACACATACACACACGCATACCACTCACACACACACACACACACACACACACACACACACACACACACACACACACACACACACACACACACACACAAAGAGAGGGAGATATGGTAGTATGACCATGAGGTGTGGGGTATAGAGGGGGTGGCTGACTGGGAGCCGCGTTTTGGGTGTGGTGCTGGAGACAGAACTGGAGGAAGGACCTCCTACATGCCTAGAAATGGGGACTTCAGTAACAGGAAGAGCCAGCATCTAAATCCAAGGGAGAACAGCAAATGGGGAGGAGACAGAACTCTCTACACAGTTCTAGATTGTTCTGCAAGGTCCTAGTGTGGTAGGCAGGTGAATGAAAGTTCTCTTCATGGCTTTCATCACTCTGGCTGTTAGTAGACAACCTTGGTGTGTATGCAGGTCCTTGGTGTCTATGTATGCAAGTCCTGGGGCTTGAGATGTTTATGTTCAAGGCAAGCATGCTACCTTTTTAGGAACATCTGTACTTCCAGCTGTTTTAGTAATTAAAGGGAAATGAGTGTCTCATACCTCATGCCTATAATCCTAGCTACTCAGGGAGCTAAGATATGAGGACCATGGTTCAAAGCTAGCCCAAACTAGAAATTCCATGACACTCTTATCTATAATTAACCACATGAAAAGCAGAAGTGTTACTATGGCTCCAAGTGGTAGAGTGCTAGCCTTGAGCAAAAGAGTTCAGGAAAAGCACCTAGGTCCCGAGTTCAATCCTTGGTACTGACTCCCCCCTCCCCACCATAGTAACTCAAAAAAATAAGTCTCACAAACTTTCATGCTCAAGTTTGTTTTGATTTCAGCCTCCTGAGTAGCTAAGATTACAGGTGTGAAGTTGTCATGTTGAAAACGAAATTTACAACTTTGGTGGGGAGAAAGGATTGGATAGGGAAGCAGGGGGAGGCTGGGAAGGGATGGGAAGGGGAAACAAAGGAGGAGGCAACAATGCTTGATAAGAAATGTAGTCATTATCTTGCCCATGTAATGGTAACCCCTCTGTACAGTATTTTCACAATCAAAAACAAGAAAAAGAAAAAAAGAAAAAGATTACAGGTGTGAACCACCAGCATCTACCTCACTTGACTTTTCACTCAAGGATAGCCCACTACCACTTGAGACACATCTCCACTTCCAGTTTTTGTTTTTGTTTTTGTTTTTGTTTTTGTTTCTTGAGTAACTGGACATAAGAGTCTGTTGGATTTTTCTCCCGAGACTGACTTTAAACCATCATTCTCTGATCTCAGCCTCCTGAGTAGTGAGAATTACAGGTGTGAGCAATGAGCACCTGGCTACAGCTCTCTTCTTGTCCCTTTTTCAGGCCCACCAACGTCCCTAGCTTCCTGCCCTTGCTATCATTGGTGTTATTGTCACTCCCTCCTATTTTGACTGAGTCACTCAGTCTCTGGTCCCAGGAATCTGCTGCAATGCTATTGTGGTGACTAGGGCAAACATAAGGGAATAAGCCAGGGATAAACAGTATGGAATCTGAGCCTGCTGCCTCTTACATCTGCCATAGTATGAGTGATCTTGGGGCTTCTGATAAATGCCACTGCCCTCTTGGAGGCCACCAAGGAGTTAGATGAATGCCCACTCACTGCAAGCATGCCAAGTCCTGGGGTACAGGGCACTAAGGCTCCTCCTGTACTCCACTGCCACCAGTGGTACTGTGAGAGGTCATGTCCCTCTTCTGAGCCTCCATTTCCTCCATAGTTCACAGACATTGTCCTTAAACACTGCATTCCAATCCCTTTTCCTTTCTCCTGGATCTTTGCCAGAAGTCTCATACTTAGGATTTTTGGGCTTTGCTTTTGGCTAAGCCGATCTGTCTGTTCCCAGCCTGGAAATCACACCATTATAATCATCCTTACTTGATAGAGAAGAGAATGGGGACTAAAGATTTGTGATGATGAGATGGGAAAATGGAGACCCAGTCTTTGAATGAGGAGTTTGTTAAAGAATATTAAAAACAAGCCAGGCAATCGTGGTTCCTGCCTGCCATACAAGCACCTTAAGAGGCTGAGATCTAAAGACCATGGTTTGAAGTCAGCCTGGGCAAAAAAAAAGTCTGTGAGAGTCTTACTGACAATTAACCAGTTTTAAAAAGTCAGAAATGGAAGTGTGGCTTAAGTGGTTAAAAACCAGACTTGAGCAGAAAAGCTAAGCAAGAAATCAAGCCCTAGTATCACCGCACTCGCGCACACACACACATGTGCCTCCACACACACACACACACACACACACACACACACACACACAATCAATAAAATGTGTTTTAAATAAACCAGTATTTCTAGACTAGTGAATTTATTCTTCTTTCAAAATCCTTGGCTAAGGATTTGGCTTCATCAGCTGGAGGTCCCAGAATGAATAGCATAAATATTGAAGGTCCCTAAAAAAGCCAAAGTAAGGACACCTAGTAGGAAAAGTTTTTGTATCCCACAAGGAAGTCTGAAGGCACAGACGATGAATAAGCAGTTTGTTAAAATAAATACATAAATAAAAAGAGACTTGGCTGTTGGTGGCTCATGCTTGTAATCCTATCTACTTGCGATGCAGGGATCTAAGGATCACTATTCAAAGCAAGTCTGGGCAGGAATGTCTATGAGTTGCTTGCTTGCTTGCATTCCTTTTTATTTTTTGCCAGTCTTGGGCCTTAAACTCTAGGCCTGGGCACTGTCCCTAAACTTTTGCTCAAGGATTGCACTCAATCACTTGAGCCACAGTGCCACATCTGACTCTTTCTGTGATTAAGTGGAGATAAGAATCTCCCGAACTTTCCGGCTTTGACTGGCTTTAAACCCAGATTCTCAGATCTCTGCTTCCCGAGTAGCTAGGATTACAGGTATGAGCCACCAGCGTAGGCTGTCTGTGAGACTCTTATCTCCAGTTAACTACCAAGAAAACTGAATGGGGGGCTGTGGCTCGAGGCGTTGAGTGCTAGCATTAAGCAGTAAAACCTCAAAGACAGGACCCAGACCTTGAATTCAAGGCACAGGACCACACAAAAAATAATAAAGAGGGAAGTAGCAAGGGGCAGTGGGAGGCGAGACTTACCATTCATCAAATACAATAGTCTAGAAGCTGACATAGTGCTGACCCAAGTCACAACCAATCATTTATTTGAGGAAGCACAGTGACAACCAAGTAAATAAACAAATATGTGAAGCAACCACAGCAAGATAAACAGTGCAGGTGAGAGTGCTTAAAGGGGTCATTGTGAGTCAAGTGCTGGTGGCTCACACCTGGAATCCTAATACTCTGGAGGCTGAGATTTGAGGATCTTTTTTCAAAGCCAGTGCAGAGAGAAAAGTACATGAGACCTTTATCTTCAATAAACTACTCAAAAAAGCTGTAGCTCAAGTGGTAGAGCACTAGCCTTAAGCTCAAGGACAGGGCCCAGGCCCTGAGTTCAAGCCCCAGTCCTCAGACTTCAGCTTCCTGAGTAGATAGGATTACATACGTGGGCCACCTCAGCCAGGCAACCTTTTATTTATAGTATCTCATTTAATGCCCATGACTGCCTAATAGGAGGGCTCAGTCTGAAAGTATCAGCTCTGATTCACTTTCAGTAAATGATCAGGTCTGTTTTTCCACTTAAATTAATCTTGTGTCTGGGAGGAGGATAAAATCCCAGAAGCCCCTTCCCTTTTTTGGTGCATCCTACAGTGCAAAAGTGATGAAAGGGCATGAGATTAAAGCTGGGTTTGAAGGGCTGAGTCTCTATTGTGGGAAGCCTGGCCTGGTGTGCAGCTTTGATTTAAAAAAAAAAAAAGTGCCTCAGGAAAGATGAAAACAAAACAACACCTCATATCCAATTTCCTTCAGAGTCCTCTAGGGAGCTAGTTGAAGAGAGGGGAAGGGAAGAGAGACTAAAGGGTTTCCATCCTTTTATGACTTTGATTGCTATACTTTGCTCAAGCAGTAATTACTGAATACAATAGTTATAATATACCTAACTGGGGAAGGTCCTCAGTTTACTTTCCTATGGTGGAGAAGTATATGAGCTAATATCTTCAGGTCTCAGCTTTACTTGGGCTGCTTGGCTCAGGGAGAGGGGTACCTCTTCTGCAAATTTTTCTGCCCAGAAAGAGCTCTAGTTTTCTGATTCTTAATAAACAGAAGCAGGTGCTGCTAGAGATAAGGATGGTATAGAATAGAGTGTGACCTAGGAGCTCACATCCTCTGGAAGAAGGCCCAAACTGAGACCTGTTCTGAGGAGAAATCAAAGAACTAGTGAGAAAATAAATATTTTAGGTCAGCAGGCAAGGGAAGGGGTTGCTGAGGTAGAACTCCTGCTCCTGTTCCTGAGAAAATAGAGAGAACCACACAAAGGTTTATTTTTATGTGTGTGTGTGTGTGTGTGTGTGTGTGTGTGTGTGTGTGTGTGTGTGTGTATGCATGCCAGTACGGGGGCTTGAACTCGAGGTCTCATGCACTTGCTTGGCTTTTCCTGCAAGGCAGATCCTCTACCACTTGAGCCAAACCTCCACTTTAAGGTTTTTTTCTTAGTTTATTGGAGATAGGAGTCTGTCAGCTTTGTCTGCCCAGTCTGGCTTTTAACAAGTATCCTCAGATCTCAGCCTCCTGACTAGCTAGGGTTACAAGCAGAAGCCTTCAAGTATCCAGGTCTACACAAAGGTTTAGAGGAAGAAGTTTCTAGAGAAGAACAGAGCAAATTTGCAAAGGCCCTGCCTGATTTGTCAACTTCTTGGATATTTATTTAATTAGGAAAACAGCAAGATCAACATAACTAGGAGAAAAGCAAAAGGTGTAAGTCAGTCATACCGTATGGGCCTCGCAGGTTGTAAGGATTCTTGTGGATTTTTTTTAATTTAATTTAATTTTATTTGTGAAGATACTGTACAGAGGAGTTACAATTACATGGGCAGGATAATACGGACATTTCTTACCAAGAATTTCAGCCTCCTCCTGTGTTTACCCTTTACATCCCTTCCCAGCCTCCCCCCACCCCCCCAATCCCAATCCTTCTCCTTCCCCCCCTCCCCCTCCCCGCACCAACGTTGTAAAGCTCGTTTTGGACATGACAACTTGTACTTCTCATTGTTGCAACAGGTCCACTTGTATCCTTAAACAACTGGTTTTTCCCCATCTCCTCCACAAGTTATACTGACATCAAATATAGTAAAAGCAGGGGTTATACTGTGGGGGAGGGACATACAAAGCAACAAAGAGATAATCTTATAAATGCATTAGAAACACATGCATGAAAGAAAAAAAAAACATTAAATTACACATCTAAGGGTTAATTTTCCTGACATCACATTATTTGACCTTTTCCGCTTGACTCATACATATACTAGAAATTAAAAATAAGGGAAACCATGGGACCTATGTTTCTTTGGGCCTGGCTTACATCACTTCATATAATTTTTTCCAAGTTTTTCCATTTCCTAACAAATGGGGAAATGCCATTCTTTCTGATGGAGGCATAGAATTCCATTGTGTATATATACCACATTTTCTTGATCCATTCATCTACTGAGGGGCATCTGGGTTGGTTCCATATCTTAGCTATGGTAAATAATGCTGCAATAAACATAGTTGTGCTAGTAGCTTTAGTGTGGTCTTGTTTGTAAACATTTGGGTAAATGCCCAAAAGTGGGATTGCTGGATCATAGGGGAGTTCTATGTGAAGTCTTTTGAGGAACCTCCATACTGCTTTCCAAAGTGGTTGAACAAGTTTACATTTCCACCAACAATGAAGTAAGGTTCGTTTCTGTCCACATCCCCTCCAGCATCTGTTGTTGTTAGAGTTCTTGATTTTTGCCGTTCTAACTGCAGTGAGGTGATATCTCAATGATGTTTTGATTTGCATTTCTTTTATGGCTAGGGATGTTAAACATTTCTTCATGTTATTGGCCATCCTTCTTTCTTCTTCAGAGAAGTTTCTCGTTAAGTTTTTCGCCCACTTATTTATTGGGCAGTTGTTTCTTTGAGCATTTGTTGTTGAGGGGTTTAATTTTTTGAGTTCCAAGTATATTTTAGATATGAGACCCTTGTCCGTTGTATGGATAGTAAAGATCTTCTCCCAATCGGTGGGCTTTCTATTGATCTTGCTAGCTATGTCCTTTGCCCTGCAGAAGCTCTGCAACTTTATGCAATCCCATTTGTCCAACCTTTCTTTGATTTGTTGTGTTTCCGGGTCTCTATTCAGAAAATTTCGGCCTGAGCCAAGGAGACCTAGGGTTTCTCCTATTCCATCCTGTAATGTTTTCAGAGTGTCTGCTTTGATTTCAAGGTCTTTGATCCATTTGTAGTTGATTCTGGTGCAGGGTGATATATAAGGATCTAGCTTAAGTTTTCTATATGTAGTTAAGCAATTTTGCCAGCACAGTTTACTGAAGAGGTTGTCTTTCTTCCATTCTATTGTTTTAGATCCCTTATCGAAGATTAGATGGCTATAGGTCTGTAGGTTCATTTCTGGGATTTCAATTCTATTCCATTGGTCCTGAAGTCTGTTCTTATCCCAATACCAAGCTGTTTTGATTACTATGGCTTTATAGTAGAGTTTGAAATTTGGTATTGATATTCCTCCAGCAGTGTTCTTTCCATTGAGGAGCGTTTTTGCTATTCGGGGGCTTTTATTGTTCCATATGAATTTTTGGATTGCCTCTTCTATTTCCTTGAAGAATGAGGTTGGAATTTTGATAGGTATTGCGTTGAATTTGTAGATAGCCTTGGAAAGTATTGCCATTTTCACGATGTTAATCTTTCCAATCCAGGAGCATGGTAGGTTTTGCCATTTTTTAAGTTCTGTGTTGATTTCCTTTTTCAAGATTTTAAAGTTTTCATCATAGAGGTCCTTCACTTCTTTAGTTAAGTTAATTCCTAGGTATTTTATTTTTTGTGAGGCTATTACAAAAGGAGTTGCTTTCCTAATTTCAGCCACACTTTTCTCAATGTTGGCACACAGAAAAGCCATTGATTTTGGGTGGTTAATTTTATTACCTGCAACTTTCCCAAAGTTCTGAATCAGCTTGAGTAATTTGGGAGTGGAGTCTATGGGATTCTTTTAATACAAGATCATGTCATCTGCAAAGAGGGAGAGTTTTATTTCTTCTTTCCCTATTTGGATCCCCTTTATGTCTGCATCTTGTCTTATTGCTGTAGCTAGGCATTCTAATACTAGATTGAAGAGAAGTGGAGAGAGTGGGCATCCTTGTCTTGTTCCTGAGTTAAGAGGAAATGGCTTTAGTTTTTCACCATTGAGTATAATGCTGACTGTAGGTTTGTCATATACAGCTTTTATTGTATTGAGGAATGTTCCATGGATTCCTAATTTTTCCAGAACCTTCATCATAAAGTGGTGTTGGATCTTGTCAAATGCTTTTTCTGCATCTATTGAGATAACCATGTGGTTCTTATTTTTGCTCCTGTTGATGTGATGAATACTATTAATTGATTTGCGTATATTGAACCAGCTTTGCATCCCTGAAATGAATCATGTTTGATCATGGTGTATTTTTTGGATGAATTGTTGAAGTCGATTGGCCAAAATTTTGTTGAGAAGTTTTGCATCAATGTTCATCAAAGAAATGGGTCTATAGTTCTCTTTCTTTGATGAGTCCCTTCCTGGTTTTGGGATGAGGGTTATGATGGCTTCATAGAATGTGTTGGGTAGTGAGCTTTCTCTTTCAATTTCATTGAAGAGTTGGAGGACTATTGGTGTGAGCTCTGCTTTGAAGGCCTTGTAAAATTCCGCTGTAAAACCATCTGGTCCTTGACTTTTCTTAGCTGGGAGGTCTGTTATTGCTGTTTCTATTTCAGTGCTTGATATGGGCCTGTTAAGCTGGTTTAATTCATCTTGGTTTAGTTTTGGCATGTCAATATTTGCTAGGAAAAGGTCCATTTCTGTCAAGTTGTCAACCTTATTAGCATAAAGTTTTGAGAAGTATTCCCTTATAATGTTCTGAATCTTGGTTGTTTCCGTGGTGATGTTTCCATTCTCAACTCTGAGTTTATTAATTTGGGTGTGTTCTCTTCTTTTTCTGATAAGATTTGCTAAGGGTCTGTCAATTTTGTTAAGTTTTTTGAAGGACCAACTCTTTGTTTTGTTGATTCTTTCTATAGTTTTTTTTGGATTCTAATTCATTTAATTCTGATTTAATTTTGATTATTTCTTTCCGTCTACTGGATTGGGGTTTATCTTGCTGCTCTTTTTCAAGGTGGTTTAGATGTGGCATTAAATTGCTAGTTTCAGATCTCTCTAATTTGTTGATGTAGGAGCTCAGAGCTATAAACTTGCCTCTGAGTACTGCCTTTGCTGTGTCCCAGAGGAGCTGGTGAATTGTGTGTTCATTTTTGTTGAATAGCATGAACATTTGAATTTCATTTCTTATCTCTTCCATGACCCACTCTTGATTCAGCAGTGTGTTATTCAGCCTCCATGTGATACCGGACTTTCTTTGGTGGCTTTTGGTGTTGAGTTCTAATTTTATTCCCTTGTGGTCCCAGAGAATGCAAGGTATAACTTCAATGTTTCTGAATTTAGACAAGTTTGCTTTGTTGACTAAAATGTGGTCTATTTTAGAAAACGTTCCATGTGCTGCTGAGAAAAACGTGTACTCTGATGCTGCTGGGTGAAATGTTCGGTAGATGTCTGTTAAGTCTAGTTGATCTATGCATCTGTTTAGATCTGCGGTTGCTCTATTGAGTTTTTGCCGAGTTGATCTATCTAGTGGGGAGAGTGGTGTGTTAAAATCCCCAACAATTAATGTCTTCGGATCTATATGGGATTTTAGGGAAAATAGTGTTTCTTGGATAAATTTGGGTGCTCCATTGTTTGTAGAATAGATATTTAGAATTGTAATATCCTCCTGAAGGAGAGATCCTTTAATTAGTATGCAGCGACCTTCTTTATCTCTTCTCACGAGTTTTAATTTGAAGTCTATTTTATCTGATATTAGGATTGCAACTCCCGCCTGTTTATGGGGGCTGTTTGCTTGGTAGATTTTGTTCCAGCCTTTAACATTGAAAATTTGTTTGTTTTTACGGGCAAGATGTGACTCCTGCAGAAAGCAGATAGAAGGGTCTTGTTTTATAATCCAACTAGACAGTCTATGTCGCTTAATTGGAGAGTTCATTCCGTTAACGTTAAGAGATAGGACTGAGAGGTATTTGGGAGTTCCTGCCATGTTATTCACCTTCTTGTGGGTTGTGAAATCTGGGTTCTTCCTATGGTTCTTGGATTCTCAGTTTGGGTGCAGTTTCTTGGCCTTTGTTGCGGTCTTGTTGGTTTTCTATGGGTAGGACATTTTTAAGAATCTTTTGTAGGGCTGGTTTGGTGGAGATGTATTGTTTCAATTTTTCTTTGCTATGGAAGGTCTTCATTTGGCCTTCAGTTATGAAGGAGAGTTTTGCTGTGTACAGTATTCTTGGTTGATATTTGTTTTTTTTTAGGGCATGGCATACATCATTCCAGGCTCTTCTTGCTTTGATTGTCTCTGTTGAGAAATCTGAGGTAATTCTAATTGCTTTCCCTGTATAGGTGATTACCCTTTTCTCCTTGACAGCTTTAAGGATCTTTTCCTTGGTCTGAGTTGATCCTGTGTGGATTATAATGTGACTGTGGGATGTCCTATTCTGGTCTGGTCTATTTGGGGTTCTAAAAGCTTCTTGTATCTGAATAGGCCTACCTTTTTTATGTTTGGGAAGTTCTCTGCTAGGATCCTGTTAAACAAATTTCCTAGACCATTAACTTCTGTTTCTAGGTGCTCCTCTACACCCATTATCCTTACATTAGGTCTTCTGATGGTGTCTTCCAGGTATTGGATAGATCTATTATATTTCTTGGACTTGTCTTGGATGGTTGTAAATTCTTTCTCTATAATATCTAGGCTGTCTTCAATCCCTGAGATTCGATCTTCTGCATGGTCTAACCTGTTTTCAAGACTCTCTACTTTGTTTTTTGTCTCTTTTCCTTCTAATTGGTCAGCTTTGATGGCTTCAAGTTCTTTGTTGAAGCTCTGTTTTAGGTCTTGTATGAATTTCTTTACTTCCTTAATTTGGTGTTCAGTGTTTGTTCTTAAATCACTTAGTAGATTGGTTATGGTTTCTTTGGACTCCCATTCCTTCTGTTGGGTTCCATTCAGCATTCCCTTTGTGGTCTGCCTGACTTCCTTCAGCTCTTTGTTAATGGATTCCATGAATGCCTTTAGTGATCTTTGTGTATTCTCTACCTGGTCTCTCAATTCCTGAATTACTCTTTGATTAGCTTCCTCCCGTTTGTGGGATTCCTGCAGTTCTCTTTCCTCCTATTCATGGGATTCCTGCAGTTCTCTTTGAGTGTTCTGAGCCTGCTCACGCCATTCCTCCCTTTCTCTTTGAGTATTCACAAGTTGTTCACGCAAATCCTGTATCAGTTTTTGAGTAGCTTCCTCATGCTTATGATATTTCTGTATAAACTTTTGGGATGCCTCCTCTCTCTCCTATCATGCTCATACAGTGTCCTTTGTAAGTTCTCAAAATTCTCATTGATCATGTTTGCCACCAGTGTTTGTAGAGCTATTTGGGAACTCTCCTCTGGATTGTTCATTATCTGATCTGACCCCTGATTATCAAAATTGGGAATTGAGATATCCGGATTTGCCATTTTTCTTGTGTTTTTCCGGCTTACTCTGCCCATTTGAGATGAAAATAGCACCAGTTCTGTGCTAGAACACTATCTTAACGCAACCATCAACCAACGTTTGCATTTATACAGTCAATAGTCTACAGATACAATCTAGTTCAACAGATATATCTATTCAACATCAAGCAACTATATGTTAATGGGCTTCGTACCGCAGAGAAGAATTTGGAAAACCAGAAATTTTTAGGGTTACGGAGAGATGTGGGTAAAAAATAGGAATAGATTGGTGTTGGGAGGCACAGGGAGAGTTAACTATATCTTAATCTCAATGCAGGAAATAGGTTGGGTAAGATGTAAGTAGAGAGGGAGAGAAAAAGAAGAAAGGGAAAGGGAAATGAAAAGAGACCAGAAAAAAAATAGAAACGTAAAAATTAATATAGTTATGGATATTGAAAGATCATCTATTTAGAGAGGAATGTGAATATATTGAGAAAACAGGAGGCAGATAGAGATGTGAAAAACTTTAAAAAATGCTTAAAATATTATATAGGTATAAAGAGGTAGTACTGCTATTAAGGAATTTAAGTCTCAAAGGTTTTGGATTGAGTAATAAATTTGTGGATTAAGTGTGTACACAATGGGGGATAGGGTCTACTAGTTAACTATGGGTTTATCTGAGGATGTGCAGGACAAGAGTTAAGTCACATACAGAAGAACAAAAGAGAGGAAACGGTTTAAAGGATAAGAAAGGGAGAAAAAAAGATCAGAAGTTCAGTAGAGCTAGACAAAAAAACAAAAAGATAATTAAGAAAGAAAGAAAAAGAGAAAGAAGACAAGAAAAGAAAGGAAAATGCACATTCACGTATTCCTAAAATAAAAATTATAAGAAGGAAAAAAGTTACTGGAAAACAATTATTTTTTCAAAAAGGCAAAAATTAAAGATTAATAAAAGTTTTATAAAAGGGAAAAAAAATTTATATATATATATAAGGTACCAAAAAAAAAAGAAAGAAAAAAGAAAAGAAGAAAAAAAAAAAGTTCTTTGATTTTTTTTAAATTTTTTTTGGAGGGGTGGGAAGAATCCTGTATCTCCCTTTTGTCTGTAACCAGCCTCTTGTTGGAGTCTCTGGTCAGCATGAGGTCCTGTGGCTTGATTGGTTTCTTAAGTCAGTTTGTTCGAACAGGCAGAAAAATGCTCTGCTTTACCCAAGATTTTGAGATCCCCCTCCCAGGTTAGGTTAATGGGAGGATGATCTGCTTTGAGAATCACAAAAGACGGGTGATGAGGCTAGGTTCTGATAGAGTTGAGGCCTTTCAACAAACAGTAGCTTTTCCCTGGGGCTATTTTGTGAAAAACTCACAGAGCCCAGCCTGGAGCCATTTTCAGGGTTTCTGTTTTTCAATTGATTGTGGAGGCTGCTAGAGGGAGTGGCAGCCTTTGGCTCTGGTTACCCAGTGAGGAAAGCCACTCCAATGGCTGGTGCCTGAGCTGGGTGACTTTTCCCCTGGATGGAGCTGAGTCTGGCAGGTCACTTCACCATTAAGTTCTTGTGACCTGCTAAATGACTCGTTTTATTCCAAGGCCTGAGTTGGAGCTAGCAGCTCCTCTGAGCTTTGTCAGTATCCAAGATGGAGATCACCGGTGCTGGGGGGGGAGGGGTGGCCTTCCCTCCTCTGCTCCCTAAGAAGGAGTGAGGACGTCGGGCTTGTACTCACGCCGAGTCTTGGATCCTGGGTCGTCTCTGGTCTGCAAACTGCAGGATGAAGATGTCCGCTCCTTGTCGGTTCTTGCTGGTCTTGAGTAGAATCCTCTTGCTCGCTGCGTCTGGCTCCTTTGTCCCGGACTCTCTGTGTGAGCACTCAGGTATGGCCGCGACTGCGTTCGCCGCTGCGACCCTGCCACCGCGGCGGCAGCGGCTGGCAGGCGCTCAGATGTGTCTCCTTGTCTTGGCTTCCCCTCTCTTGTCTAACTCTCTGTCCTGTGATGGCACACTTGGTGTGGTTCTCTGGCTTAGGACTGTTCACTGGAATTCTAAAACTGCTTTCTATGTGAGAGCTTGTTCAGATTCCAGGTTCTCCTCCGTCATCTTCCTGGAACTCCTCTTGTGGATTGTTAATATGAAGGAAAAGTACTGGTGAGTCCCCACAGTTCACCTGGGGTTCTCCTGAAAGGATGCCTCTGATACAACAGTGTGCTCAGTATAAAAGAAGTATGATATTAGTCATCGTATCATTCACAGTAGTGGAAAGGTAGGAACAACCCAAATGCCCATGGATGAATAAACAAAATATGATCTATGCATCCAATGAAATACTATTCAGTCTTAAAAAGGAATGCTATTTGGACCCACGCTACAACATGAATGAATCTTTAAAATATTGTAAGTGTAATAAACCAAATAAAAAAAATGACAATTTATGTTTCCACATTCATAGTTAAACAATAGTAAAAATGAATAAATAAATAAAAGTCAAATTTGCTGGGTATCCATGGCTCACATTTATAATACTAGCTACTCAGTGGGCTGAGAAGTGAGGATGGAGGCTTGAAGCCAGGCTACGCAGAAAATCTCTCGGACTCTTAACCCAATTATACCAAAATGCCAGAAGTAGAGGTAGGACTCAACAGTAGAATATCAGCCTTGTACAAAAAAGTTCAGCCTCGAATGGAGAATGAGTTGGCCAGTGCAGGTGAGAAAAAGCAAGATTTCTGGGTGCAAAGACCTGCCTGGTCAACAGCACTGTGGCAGAACAGAACACACAAAGCCAACACTAGGCTGACAAGGTAGGGCAGAGAATGTGGGAAGGTGGCTCAGTGGTAGAGCACTTGCCTTGCATGCATGAGGCCCTGGGTTTGGTTCCTCAGCACCACATAAGCCAAAAGAAAAAAGCCGGAAGTTGCTCAGTAGCTCAAGTGGTAGAGCGCTAGCCTTGAGCTGAAAAGCTGAGGGACAGCGCCCAGGCCCAGAATTCAGGCCCCAGAACTGGACTTACCCAGCCCCCCCCTCCAAAAATGAAAAGGAAGGGCAGAGAAGACAGGAGACTTTTTATTATTATTTTATTGGTCAGTCCTGTGGGTTGACCTCAGGGCCTGTGTCCTGTTCCCGAGCCTCGTTGTGCTTAAGGCTAGTGCTCTACCACTTGAGCCACAGCCCTGCTCTGGCTTCTTCTGAGCCTTTTTGGAGATAACACTTTCATGGGCTTCCTGCCAGGCTGGCTTCAAACAGAGATTGATCCTCAGATCGCGGCCTCCCTAGTAGCTAGGCATACAGGCATGAGCAATTACTTCCTGGTTTCATTAACTCTTTTTTTTTTTATTTTATTTGTGAACATACTGTACAGAGGGGTTACAATTACATGGGCAGGATAGTGCGTACATTTCTTACCAAGCATTGCAGCCACCTCCTTTGTTTACCCTTCCCATCCCTTCCCATCATCCCCCCTCCCCCCATCCCAATCCTTACCCCCCCACACCGATGTTGTAAAGCTCGTTTTGGACGACAACTTGTACTTCTCATTGTTGCAACAGGTCCACCTGTATCCTTAAACGACTTTTGTTTCCCCATCTCCACATGTTAGTTATACTGACATCAAATATAGTGAAAGCAGGGGTTATACTGTGGGGGAGGGACATACAAAGCAACAAAGAAATAATCTTATAAATGCGTTAGAAACACATGCATGAAAGAAAAAAAAACATTAAAATACATATCTAAGGGTTCATTAACTCTTGTGCCTCAGTACCTCATCCCCAGGAATGTGCACTGGAGCCAAGGTGACCTAAGCCTTCAGGGGAGCCCCAGACCCCGGGGGCTGTGCAAAGGCGGGACTCCAGCACTATCTGCAAAGCCCAAGGAATTCGACTCCAGTGACCATAGCATCAGAGGAGGCAGGGATCAGATCCTGAGTGCCCTCCAACTGCACCAAAATGCACCAAGAGCACCATTACCCAACAAGCAGGTAGTGGTGGAAGTGTTATTGAGTTGGAGTGGGACAGCACCATTTCTTCTTGCGTTTGGTTAATTGTTGCTGCTGCCACCACGTGGACATGCGGATGTACTGGAGGTCAGGTCTGGCTGTCGCCATATTGGCAAAACGGCAATTGGATCTGGCACATTATCCTCATGCTGGGGGAGGAAAACCTGCCTCCCAGATGATAGGCATGCCCGGATCCCTGAAGGCAGGGGTGGGGACTAGGCTGATAGGTTATTGAACCTGTCAGTCCAGTGCCTGGGACTGGGAATTTCCGGTGGCTTTGCCCCTTGAGCCGATCTATTTAGGCCAGCTGATGGGCATGCCCAGACCTGGAGGCGGTGAGCAGTTGGCTGATGGATTATTGACCCTGTCAGTCCAGTTCCTGGGACTGGGGATTTCCGGTGGATCTGCCCACACGCCAATTTTTTTTTAGGCCCCGACCAGCCTAACCGATATTAAGTCTTGCCACATGTGTCTGCCTAGTCGATTCCAGCGTCCTGTCTCATCTCTGGCCATCATGCCATCTTAATTCAGATCTCCATGGAAGCTGGATTGCCTTCTTGGTATTGTTTTAATTTCTTTCCTCTTTAGCATGTTTGCTAAAGCATGTGTATTTGGGGGGCTTTGGGCCTTTGTGACAACTGGCCACCTGCAACCTGGAATATTTCATATTCCCAAATGTGGCTTCAGGGATAGCTCATAACACAGCTAGTGCAGTGCAGGGCTGCCAGGCTCTGAAGGGGCTTTTTTAGCGGTGGTACAGGTGGCCCTGGTCTTCCTGCCCAATGTGGGACTGTGGGTTTTGTACCATGAGAGGCAGCTTGGTGGCACCCGTGGGGGTTCAGAAAAAGTGCTGGTTCTAACGGCCAGGCAGGTGAGTGCCTCGGTCAGGTATGGCATGGAATGCTGCTCCCCCCTCCTCCAAATACTTTTCTGCTGCCCCTTCTTGCTCCTTCTTCTGCTGTCAGAGTCCTCAGGGGCAGTATGGGGACCTGTGCTTTTTACCTCTTTTTTACCCCAGATGGGGCAAATTGAGGTTCCGAGGATGGAAATGTGTCCACTCAAATGAGTCAGAATTAGAACCCAGGCCCCTTGGTGCCCTAGTCGGGGACTTTTATTTCAAATTTCCATGCTTTACAGTCAGTCCTCCTTTCTGTTGTCCTCTCGCGTCCCCTGACCTCATCCAGTGTTCTCTTTCTGGGGAGAACCCTGTCTGCATATGCCTGTATCCCAGGGTGTGATGACTTCTGTAGGACTGGTCCCTCATCATCTCTCCTCCCCTCCCCCCGCCTCACCTGATCCTGTTGTTTCTGCTCAGGTCAGTCCCTTTTGCATTTTACCATTTGAACAGGGGCCCATTGGGCCTCCCTGCTCCCCTCTCCCTATTTGGCTTCCCCATTCTTATTTGTTTCTCAGGTCCTGTGGGTTCCTTGGGGAGTGAGTGCAGAGATCCTCTTGGAGCTTCATGTGCCTTGGATAGAGTGAAAGGTGAGTTTCTGGTTCTTGAGGAACTTGCCACCTTTGACTCTCCAGGAGTATGGAGGAGTCCTGGTGGAAGGATCCCCCAAATGCGCAATTCCTTGAAGGTAGAATGTCACATGGCTTCCTCCTCTCCTCTAAATTGACGGGACTTGGTATTTTTTGCATTCCAAACTGTGATCATATTTGTTTCTGCCTTTTTGGAATTTAATCATGTACCTGCACCTGTGTACATGCATTTAGGCTAAATTTGCATTGTGTGTGTGTGTGTGTGTGTGTGTATGTGCATGTGTTTGTGTGTTCATGTGTTCAGATCCTGAGTCTTGAACTCAGGGCATGGGTGTTCTCCTTTAGTATTTTTCACTCATGGCCCATGCTCTACCTCCTGATCTACAGCTCCACTTGTGGCTTTTTGGTGGTTCATTGGAGATAAGTCCTACAGATTTCACTGCTTGGGATGGCTTAGAACAAGGATTCTCATTTCAGCCTCCTGAGTAGCTAGGATGACATGTGTGAAGCATTGGCTCCTAGCTTTGACTGCTCCGTCACATCATTCCAACTCCCTTATCTCCTATCAAGTCTATGGATACTTAAATTGCTTCATATAGTGGGACATTTCAGATTTGCTTATGGGATTTTTCCTGGTCCCATAGGAAGTGGATAATTTGTGTATCAGGATCTGACTTGACTGACTGTTGGCTGGCCTCAAAGGAAGAGGCTGAATTTTTTAGTTTGATGCTTTTCCTTTCTCCTCAGTCTCTGGCTGATCTCTGGCCATTCTGGTGTGTTGCGTACAGAGGGCTTTTTGCCATATGGCTAATCAAATGGAGCTTAGCAAATGGTGTAGTTAATACTTTGAGGTTAACTTGGCAGCTAGAAGTATGTCCTGCAGCAGCTAATTGCCCTTGACAATGTTTGAATTGTGTAAATGAGTTGTGTGTTTTCTGTATTTTGCATATGCTGGACTCTCTGCATTTCATACATGTGTCAGAGTCAGAAAGACAAAGACCTATGTGAAACTGTTGTTTCCTAACAACCACAATGGAACTGGGAATGGAGGGAGTCTCGGTAGCATGTGCAGTGGAATGGGGAAAGGAGGTGAGCCACAGATAACCTAGCCCAGATCTCTTTGAGACCTCTCCTCTATCCCAAATTCACATGAGAACTGGAGGAAAGATGGTAACCAGGGCTGCTAACACTAATCCAGGACCCGCAAGCAGGGTTAAGCTCTCCTCAGCAAGGGATGATAATCAGGTCTGGCCATATCCTGGAGGAATAGAGCTGGCAGCAGGGGAGGTTCAGTAGCCTCTAGAGAAGCTCACCCTCACTTCACGGTATGGGTCCTATATATGAGCCTAGCTCCAGGGTATCTCAGTGGGCCCTGGCCTTATGGATCACCGGAGTGCTAGTTAATAAAGTAATATAGTTAGTTAGCTGGGCACCAGTAGCTCATGCCTGTAATCCTAGCTACTCAGGAGGCTGAGAGCTGAGCTCATGATTCAAAGACAGCCTGGGCAGAAAAGTCTGTGAAGCTTTCCTCTCCAGTTAACTACCAAAAAGTCACAAAGTGGATCTGTGGCTCAAATGATAGGAGCACAGAAGCTCAGGGACAGGATCCAGGCCCAGAGTTTAAGCACCAGGACCAGTCCCCAAAATAAAACAAAGAAAACTGAAACACAAAGTTACTCTTGTTGATTTTCAGAGAAAAATGCTATGGCTGGCAGTTCTAGGCGCTAGTAGGACTCTCATTCCAGAAACCAATAAGGAAACTGGAGTTCTGTGGGGCTTGAAATTGTTTGAGATCCCCATCACTAGCTAGATTACCATTGGCCTGACTGGAATTGTGCCCAAGTCTATCTAATTATTGGGCATTACAGCCTTTTAACTTTCATTCCCTTGGAAGTGAGTCGCAGCTCAAGTAGTAGAGCATCAGCCTAGAGAGAAAGGGATATGAGATAGCACACAAACCTAGACTTCAAGCTCCAGCACTGGCACAAACAAACACACTCTCTTTTCCACCTATATGAGCCATGGAGAGACTGGTGTTGGAGTGAATGCAGTGTGTGCTCTTTTGCATACTAACTGGTAGGTCTTTGTGTACTTTTTAGTGCTAGCTGTGGCTTGAAATCATGGCCTAGTACTATAAACTGAGCTTTTTTGCTCAGTTCTACCACTTGAGCTACAGCTCTAATTCTAGGTTTTTAGGTGGCTCATTGGAGATGTTTCATGAACTTTCCTGCCCAGAGTGGTTTGAACAACGATTTTCAGATCTCAGCCTTCTAAATAGCTAGGATAACAGATGTGGGCCAACAGCACCTGACTTAGCTGGGCTAAAATGCAAACTGCCTGGAGGCAGCCCTAGAGACTTGAATTTAATTGGTCTGGTTGGGACTGGCACTATGCTGTGTGTGTCTCTATGGCTTGTGCAGATGCCTAAACTCAGGACCTCATATTCTTTTTTGTAGTTGTTGGCCCTGGGGCTTGAACTCAAGGCTAGGGAAATATCTCTGAGATTCTTTTTCTCAAGGCTACCACTGACTCACAGCTCCATTTCCAGCTTTTTCTGAGTAATTTCCTAAAGATAATTGGAGAGATAAGAGTGTCAGGCTTGCTTGCCCAGGCTGGCTTTGAACTGCAATCCTCTCATCTCAACCTCAGGAAGTAGAATGGTGGGTTTCCAGAGGCTGGAAAAGGAATGGGTGGGTGCTGCTAATTAATAGATACCCAATTTCAGTTTGGGGTACTGAGAAAGTTCTAGAAGTTGATATCAGTGAAGTTGCTTGAAATATGACTGTACTTAAAGCCACTGAAGTGTATTTGTATACTTGGTTCTTATAGAATGTTTTATTCTATACTTATTTTCGCACAATGAGAGAATAATTAACATTGCAGCCAGAGAGGGGCTGGACAAGAAAGGTTGGCAGGAGGTGAGGCCCTTGTAAATTTCACTCGTTCATTTTCTCACCACCAAATATCTGTTGTTGGACCATTTGTGCTGGGCCTGCGCCAAGTTGAAACGAAGGTAATGGGTGGTTGCTTAGATCTGGCCCTCTATTACTTGAGCCACAATTATACTTCTGGCTTTTTTTTTTTTTTTGGTCGATGGTGGGGCTTGAACTCTGGGCTTGGACATTGTCCCTCAGCTCTTCAGCTCAAGCCGAGAGCTCTATTGCTGGAGCCACAGTGTCACTTCCGGTTTTCTAGTGGTTTATTGGAGATAAGAGTCTGGTTTTCTAGTGTTTTATTGGAGATAAGAGACTGGGTCTTTCCTGCCTGGGCTAGCTTTGAACCTCCATCCTCAGATCTCAGCCTGTTGAGTAGCTAGGATTACAGGCGTGAGCCACGGTGCCCGGCATACTTCTGGCTTTTTGCAGGTTAATTGGAGATAAATCTCTCAGATTTAGCTGCCTAGGCTGGCTTTGAACTTAATATACTATCTTAAACTCATGAGTGGAACCTGCTCTTTTGTTCTTGTTTTTGGTTATCAGGCTTTAACTCAGTGCCTGGGCACTGACCCTGAACTCTTCGGCTTAAGGCTAGTGCTCTACCACTTCGAACCACTGCAATACTTTTGGTTTTCTGATGATTAATTGGAGATAAGAGTCTCACAGAATTTCCTGCTCATTAGCCTTGAACCACAATCCTCTGATCTCAGCCTCCTGAGTAGTTAGGATTACAGGCAAGAGCCCCTTCACCTTGCTGGAAACCTGCTCTTCTATGAGGGAAGGGGCTCCGATTATCTCCATTTTACAGATGTAGAAACAGGCAAAAAAATTAAAATGAAATGACTTGTCTATGATGTCACAAGTTAGTAAATGGCAGAGCTGGGGCTTTTATCTTTTATCTTTCCAATTGCAAAGTACACTCTCAAATAATACTCCATTTGTGTGTGGCCTTTATCATCCCATCATATTCCTGTAACAAGGAATCAACAACACTCACAGTTGTGATTAAGTACATGGCTCTGTCTGGTGAAGAGAGTGTCTGGGTTCGAGTCTCATGTTCACTATTGAATTGGGATTGAGATGTTTATATGACCAAGATTCAAGTTTTGTAATCTTGTCCCTGGCCAATCATTTGTTCTGTGTTCCAGTGGCCAGGTGTGTAAGACTAGGATAATTTATTACCAAGTTCACCCATTAAAGTTAGCTTTATATTTCATTTGAGTGAAGATGGCAACCTTGGGCTGAGTGTCTCATTCAGTGGTATTCTGTACATTTTTAGCATGTTGGGAAGGAGGAGGGAGGTGAGGGTAGAGGAAGATGAACCAAGAGGAAGATGTACAGGTAGAGGTGGAAGTTGGCCAGGTATCAATGTCTGGAGCCTGTAATCCTAGTTACTCAGGAGGCTAAAATCTGAAAATGATTGTTCAAGGCAACCAGGGCAAGAAAGTCTGTAATTATTATTATTATTTTTTTTTTGTCGGTGGAGGGGCTTGAATTCTGGGCTTTGGCGCTGTCCCTGAGCTCTTCAGCTCAAGGAGAGTGCTCTAAGGTGAGTGCTCTACTGCTTGAGCCACAGTGACACTTCCAGTTTTCTAGTAGTTTATTGGAGAAAAGAGTCTCACAGAATTTCCTGCCCAAGCTGGCTTTGAACCACGATCCTCAAGTCTCCGCCTCCTGAGTAGCTAGGATTACAGGTGTGAGCCACCAGCACCCAGCAAGATTTTTATATCAAATAAACTACTCAGAAAAGCCTTGAAGTGGAACTGTGGCTCAAGTGGTAAAGCACTAGCCTTGATTGAACACAAAGAGGCTCACTGACAGTGCTCAGGCCCTGAGTTCAAGCCCCAGGACTACTGAAAAAATAAAACAAGAGATGAAGTAGAAGAGAAAGATAGGGCTTTGTGTTAGTAATATAGTTTTTTGGTGTTGTTGCTATGACAAATAACTTGCCCTAAATAACCTAAGGGAAAAAGGATTAATTTTGCTTCGTGTCACAGATTTCAGGCAATCATGGCAAGAGAGATTTCTAGTTTAGTTAATCTGATGTCCACACACACACACACACACACACACACACAGGCTTGCTTTACTCATCAGCTGGATGCATCTAAACCCAACACACACACACACACACACACACACACACACACACACACACACACACACACACACACACACAGAGGCTTGCTTTACTCATCAGCTGGATGCATCTAAACCCAACCCAACACACACACACACACACACACACACACACACAGGCTTGCTTTACTCATCAGCTGGATGCATCTAAACCCAATCGATCTCAGTTAAGTTCATCCTCAAGATTTAGCCATCACAGATGTCAACTTCATTTGCCCCCAGATTTACCTTACTTGTTCTCTCACAACTCACCTATAATTTATCATTGTTGGGTTTGTTTTGTTTTGTCAGTTATGGGGCTGAAATCTGGGCCTGGGCTCTGTCCCTGAGCTCTTCAACTTAAGGCTAGTGCTCTACCACCTGAGTCACAGCACCACTTCCAGTTTACTGAGTCATTCATTGGAGATAGGAGTTTCACAGACTTTCCTTCCCGTGCTGGCTTTGAACCGTGATCCTGATAGCTCAGCCTCCTGAGTAGCTAGGATTACAGGCATGGGGTGCCAGTGCCCAGCTTCATTGTTGGATTTTTTAATCAATCTTAAACTATTGTGTGTGTATATGTATGATATGTATGCACCTGTATGCATGTGTACACATGCTGATACTGTGGCTGGAGCTCAGCCTCTGTGAGCTCTCCCTTACCTTTTGTGTTCAAGATAAGGCTGATGCTAACACTTGAGCCTTGCCTCCATTTTGTTTTTTTTAGGCCAGGATCTAGTGGCTCACACTGTAATGCTAGCTACTCAGGAGGCTGATATCTGATTATTGAGGTTCAAAGCCAGCCAGAGCAGGGCTCTTATCTCCAATTAGCAACCTACTGTGATTTAAAGTGGTAGAGCACTTGCCCTGAGGAATAGGAGCACAGGTGAAGCAACCATGCCCCTAGTTCAAACTCCACAAACAACAAAAACAAACTGAAAAGTCTCATGAACTTTCTTGCCTGACCTGAGCTGACTTTGAAACATGATCCTTAGATCTCAGGCTCTTAAAGAGCTAGGATTACAGGTGTGTGTGAGCCATTGGCACCCAGCTTTTAGACTCCGAGATAATGGATGTTCCTAAAATTGTCAGAACTTTTTGCCTTGAATGGAGCCTGTAAGATGCAGAACAGGGTCAAAGCTGGGTGTAGAGTGGCTCCGCCCAATTGAAAGGGCAGAACTGAGCATCTCTGCAAGCTGAGTGGCTTACACAACAGTTTTTAACCCTCCCCTGGGGTCCACATCTGTCAGGCCTTGGAACCTTCCAGAACAGCTCTGTAAGTCACAGGTGGCGGATGTTGTATATGGAGATATTCAGTCAACTAATCCAGTAAACAGGATCAGCAGGACCTAGCTGGAATCATGGACTGCCAGAGGGCCTTTCACTGAAGGAGATGTGCCTGCTTGTGGCTCTTCTGCTCACCACTGGCCAACCTTGAACTCAGTATCTGAACACTGTTCCTGGGCTCTTTTGCTCAAGACTGCTACTCTACCACTAGAGCCGTAGCTCCATTTCTGATTTTCTGGTGGTTAATTGAAGATAAGAGTCTCATGGATTTCATGCCCAGGTTGTCTATGAATTATAATCTTCATCTCTCAGCTTGCTAGGTAGCTAGGATCAAGGTATGAGGTACCAGCCCCAAGCCCAAGTTTTTTGAGCTCAAGTTTTTCTGTTTGTAGAATAGTGGTGTTCTGAGTACATTTTACAATATTGTTATTTTGTGTTTCTGTGTGTCTGTGTCAAATGGTCCTGGGGCTTGAACTCAGGGCCTGAGTACTTTCCCTAAGCTGTTTTTTGGTTTGTTTTGGTTTTGGTTTCGTTTTTTGCTCAAGGTTAATGTTCTACCACTTTAGTCTAAGCTCCATTGCTGGCCTTTTGGTAATTAGTTGAGTAGCTAAGAAACAGGCCTAAGCCACCAATAAGAAAGGTACATTTTATCAAAACAAATATGCCTACATCCAAAACAAGAATACACATTTCATGTCAGGTGCCCATGGCTCATGTCTGTAATCGTAGCTACTGTGTGAGCCCTGTGACAGGCTCTACCTTTTAATAGCAGTCATTTTTCTCACTTACTTACTGTGTCCAGAATTCTTGCATTAGCTAGGCACCAGTTGCTGATGCCTGTAATCCTCACTACACAGGAGGCTGAGATCTGAGGATCAGTTCAAAGCCAGCCTGGGCAGGAAAGTCCCTATGAGATTCTTAGTTCCAATGAACCACTGAAACACTGGAAGTAGAGCTTTGGTTCAAGTGGTAGAGTGCTAGCCTTGAGAACAAAAACTCATGGATACCACCCAGATCAAGAGTTTAAGCCCCAGGAGCAGAAAAAATAATTCTTGCATTGTGCACAAGTGACTTACATACCACTAATCCCAATACTCAGTGGATTGAGTGTGATTAAGATACCTTCCTAAGCCAGGTACTAGTGGTTCACATCTATAATCCTAGCTACTCAGGCAGCTGAGATCTGATTATCAAGGTTTAAAGCCAGCTTGGGCAGGAAAGTCTGTGAGGCCCCTATCTCCAATTAGCCACTTTTTGAAAAGCCAGAAGTGGAGGTATCACTCAAGTGATCACTAGCCTTAAACAAAAGATCAAGGAGTGGGACTAGGCCTTGAGTTCAAGCCCCAAAATTGGGACACATACACACACACACACACACACACACACACACACACACACACACACACACACACACACACACACACACACACACACAATTTTTTCCTATGGTCTCTCTGTTCTCTTTGGCCTCTGCATGCAGGCCATGAAGCATGGATGGTGTAGATTCAGATCCATGGCTCTCTTAGTGGGTGTCAATGATGCCCATTGAGCAACTCCCTTTGATCCTTTTACCATTTCCATGGTTCCTCAGCCAGCTGTTGACTCTGCTCCTCAGCACTCAACACCTGTGGCTTTCTTCAGAGGAGAAAGGAAGCTAGAGGGATGACCAAATGGATGAGGGCAGCAGGAGGAGATTGTTCACTGCAACTCAAGGCTCTCCAAGTTCAGGCTTGCACAGAACCCCATATCACCCCGTTACTTAGCCTCCTGTTCTTCTGATCCCCTGGAACATCATACACCTTACATATAATCATTTCATGGACTCCCTGGATACCTTGAGGAAGCATCACTTCTTCATTGCTGTCTATTCTTCCTCTGTCCACATACTGTCTTCATTGAGTATATCCCTCTTCCTCAGCATTCCTTCAGTCTCCATGTAAGTCTGGGTGATGCCTCTGAACTTTTTTGCTCAAGACTCGTGCTCTACCACTTGAGCCACAGCTCCATGTCCAAGTTTTTGATAGTTAATTGTAGATAAGATTCAACTTGCTTTCCTTCCCAGGCTGTCTTTGAGTCATGAGCCATAGATCTCAGCCTCCTGATTTAGTTAGATTTACATGGATAAGTCACCAGTGCCTGTCCCTAAGCCTTTTTAAGTTACCTTCAAGGTCATTGAAAGCCCAAGAATTCTTCGAACAATCTCACCAACTCTCCCAGGAATCATAACTGTCCTTGATTCTCTGCCCTCATAAGGGTGCTCTGAGTATTTGGATACAAGGAAATGTGCCATTTGACAATCATCATTGAAACAGTATAACACAAAAAATTTGTGTTGTATACATTTTGCCTCTATAAGTTTAGGTGAAAAATACTGAGTTACAATATTCGTGTTCTCCATGGTGTTTAAATTATGTAAATGAATGTGTCAAATACAAATGCTTAGTGGAGTCCTAGTATATCTTTGTATTAATAGAATAATAGATCATTCATCTCTAAGTGTATTTGAGTAATAGCTAGTTTTATTGAAGAAGTGACTTTTTGATTATTCAATTATTTTTGTTGGAACATCAGTTTTTATGAATTCTGTATGTACATTAATGGAGAAATGAATTAGTTTTGTACTATCTGTTAGAGTTTATTAGACTTTGCCAGAGAACCATGCAGACATCCAGGTACAAAGAACAAAGAAAGATTTATTGACAGCAGTGGAACTGGCAAGATCCCTTTTCATAAGGGAAGAGTGAGAAGTGCTGGCTATTGTTTGCGATGACATATATAACTAGGGGCCAGGAGGTGGAGAACCAGTGTGGATGTGTGGACCAAGGGATCCATCATGGTGGACTAGGATTTATGGCTGCTGCCCAAATAGTAGGTAAGGTGCTCTGCAGCTTCCCAGAACTTAAGGTCACTCTAGGGAATTCTTGCTGCCTTATATGGTGTTAGCTACCCCAGAAGAGAACCATCTCAAGGTAAAGAGGGCTTGAAGGGAGGCTGATTATTAACTGCCTTTCCTTAATGGGCCTAGTGTTGACAAGGAAGGGAGCATGCCAAGCTGTGGAAAGTAGAAGGAGCATGCTTTGCTATGGGAAATAAGCTTATTGGGCTAACAATATTTAGCAACTAATGGACTGTGGATTTGTCTTTAGTGGAGAATTTGATGCTTTACTTGAGACATAAAAAAATTCTTCTCCCATAAGAAGGCCTTTCCTCCTATGTATAATGTTTTGAGCAGGAAAGTTTCAGTAAAATTACACAGGTTCTTTCCTGACTACTTCATTTGCCTTCTCTCCCAGTCATGCTTCTTGAATCTTCTGTTCATTGTCAACAGCAAGAATGAAAGACTCTCTGGTGAGCTGCATTTTATTTCTCATTTTGTATTACATTCTATTTTATGAACTTAAAGGTGTTCAAGATTTAAAAACAGAAAAAAACAGATCCAACTTCAGTAACATGTTCATAAATAACATAAAGATGGCTATTAGGTTTAGCATATTATAAAATCTGACATTCTTTTTTTTTGTATTTGGGTCTGGTCGTGGGGCCTGAACTCTGGGCCTGGGCACTGTCCCTCAGAACTTCAGCTCAAGGCTAGCATTCTACCACTTGACCCACAGTGCTACTTCCGGCTTTTTGCTTATGTGGTGCTTAGGAATCGAACCCAGGTCCTCAGGCACGCAAGGCAAGTGATCTACCACTGAGCCAGCTTCCCAGCCCTAAAATCTGACATTCTGTCTATATTAAGTGCAGATTTGCTTCAGCTTGTTTCTAGTTTTTCTCATGTGAGAAAAAGTAATCACAATGTTACATGATTCAATTACCCAGAGGAGGTGACATCTAATGGAAGGTGAAGGTTCCCTAGCAATTTGTCAGAGATCCAATCCTCATGAGTAACACTGAACTATCTTAATGAAGTCTTAAAGGAGTTGCTGAAACAGTGTGGTCACACACACCTTTGAATGTTTTAGAAGACTGAGTAAGCAATATGTACTTAAATTACTCTTTATACATTATTGGACTGCTTCATGGTTGTTTTTTTTCTTGAAACTTAGGCTGTAAGTGATGATATATGGTCAATGATTTTTCTAGAAATCTCTCTATTTTTTCTAAGGTGTCCTCACAAGATTCCCCCACACACACTATTTTCTGTTTCAGTCTTTGTTTTCTGCTCTCTAGCTTTGTTTATTTGTATTTTTCTTTATGTATCTATTTTTCTCTGTGTATTTTTTTTCCCAGCCTGCCTTCTCTCCATCTGTCTCTCACTTTTTACTTTTCTTCAAATGCTCTGTCTGGGAACTAGTTTTTCTTAAAAATTTTCCTTTGCTGCAGTGGCTCTTAGAATTGGCATTTTTCTTACACATTGTATGATTGCTCATTTTGCCATATTCCATTTGAAGACAGGTCTTGCTATATAGTTCAGCTTGCTCTTGAAATTTTATGTAGTCTAGGCTAGCTGGTAATCCCCAATTCAGGGAGTATACGTCTATTCCATCCTTTTTGGCTACATTAACCATTACATATGGCCACATTGTTTTATGGTCATGCCTTCCATCCATCTACAGCATTTTTCACCTTCCATATATGAGGCTGTAAAATCATTAAATACACAGCTCCTACCAGTCTTTGGAATCATTTTTATAATTAGTGGGTCTATGAGTTTGTTGATCCTTGGAAGCACAGTAAGGGAAACCATACCACGGCTGATACTTGATGCCTGGTGTATTTTATTTAGCTTAATTGTATTCAAGATATATCCCTGCTGTAAAATGTATTAAAGCTTTCTTCCTGTTAAACACATTTATCTATTCTTTCCAGGCTTCTGTCTTTTGGTTATTGTGTGTAGTTGTTGTGTAGTGATTGTCCAAATATTTGTTCTAGTCCCTGCTTTACTTCCATTGGTATAAATCTAGAAATAGAAATGCTAGACCATATTCTTTTGTAATTCTATATTTAGTTCTTTTAGAAGTCTCCATACAATCGTTAATTGTTTTACATTGCTGTCAGAAATGCATCAAAATTCACTTTGTTGTCATATCTTTCCCAACAGTTGTTAGACTTTAGAAATTTTTTTCTTGTTTCTGTTTAAAAGTATGTATGAGGACTGGGAAGTTGGCTCAGTGGTAGAGTGCTTGGCTTGCATGCATGAGGCCCTGGGTTCAATTCTTCAGCACCACATAAGCAAAAAGAAAAAAGCCTGAAGTGGTGCTGTGGCTCAAGTGGTAGAGCACGAGCCTTGAGCTGAAGAGCTGAGGGACAGCTCCCAGTCCCAGAGTTCAGGCCCCACGACCGAACCCCCCCCCAAAAAAAAGTATGTTTTCAGTAATTTCATTTTTATTTGAATTTTTTCTAATAACTACTGACATTGAACTTTTTTATATTTAATGAGCTACCTGTATATATTTATTTTAGAAAAGTCTCTTCAGTTTTTTTTTTTCCATTTTGAAATTAAATTTTGTGCCATGGGGAGGAGGTTAGTTATAGAATTTTGGTGGGTTTTTTTTTGTTGTTGTTGTTTTTAATGAACTCTGGGCCTGAGCACTGTCCCTCAGCTCTTCAGCTCAATGCTAGCATTCTATCACTTGAGCCACAGCACCATTTACAGCTTTTTCTGCTTATATGGTGCTCAGGAATCAAACCCAGGGCCTCATGCATGCAGCGCAAGCACTCTACCACTGAGATACCTTCCCAGACTTGTTTTATATTTTTAATTCACTGTGGTTAGTAATCTATTTAGGGATATATGCAAGTACTTTCTCTAATACCATGCTTTCTCTTTCTTGTTGATCACGCCTTCTGATATACAATGTTTTAATTATATGCACTAAATTTGATTTGGTTTAATATCAGACACTTCTGGTGTCCTATCAAAGGAGTCACTGTCGAGTCTAATGTCATGAAGCTTTCCTCCCTTCTCTCTTCTTTTCCTACTTTCCCTTCCCTTCTTTTTCCCTTGTTTTCCACTACTGTCTTGTCAGCTCTTCTTTTCTCTGCCCCCTTTCTCTCCTCTCCCCACTCCACTCATTTTCATTTCTCTTTATGTCTGAAGCCTGTGTTGCCACAATTAGTGTCGAAGCCCCGACCATGCTTTCTTGTGCTAGTAGTAGATCTTGAATTCAGTCAGTCAGTCACTTTGACACTTTGATGTAAGCCATGCCTCCAACCTGTTACTAGCTACTAAATTTGAGTTGTCCTCCAAGGCTGCTTCCAGACCTCAGCCTCCTTACTAACTAGGATACATTCTTGTTCCTGAAGCACTTGTTTTGTTTTTCATACCAGAACATACTGTTCCTGGTTTATATGGAATTAATATTCAACCCCAACTCCAAAATTTCAAATTAATTTGAGTTGTCCACCATGATAGCTTCCAGACCTCAGCCTCCGTGAGTAGCTAGGGTCTGATAACAATCTTGAGCTAGAGCACTTGTTTTGATTTGCTTTTTTCTTACCTGAATATTTAACACTAACAGTTAATTTGATACTAAAACAAGATTACTGGTTTATGTAGAATTAATATTCAACCTCAATTCCAGTATTTCACGTTTCAAATTAAGTATTATATTTCTAATAGTTGTACCTATTCTAACTAGTACATTTTCTTCACTAAGCAAACATTTTAGGCTAGCACAACTACATGGAAGAATCTACATTTTCTGAAGACTTCCTCTACCCAATGGATTATCTATTGAAAGTTATTTTCTTTCAACACTTTACACATATATTTCCTTTTTGTGTGCTAGTCAGCATTCACCAGTGGTATTGTTATGCTGGATTGGTGGGATGATTGTTGGCTATTCTTCCTTTGTAATGGGGTTCAAAGTAGGAATAAAAAGTCTTTCCATTTAGACTCTGCAAAACAAATTAGGACATATTTCATTCCAACTTTTAAAATTTCATTCTATAGTTTTTAGGTTATACCACTTTTTATCCTTTTTATCCTCTGTTGTGCTTGTGGTGGTCATATTTCACATTTTTTTGTCATTTTTAATGTTCCAGAAGCCCTTTGCCCTTTGCCTCCATCCTTCAATAAAGGCCTAATAAAATGCAATTGTAGTCAAGGAACATTTTATTCCTCTGCCACCTAAATTTCTTATTGTAGGAGGTATGCAATGTTCACAAAAGTTCATGTAGCAGTTCTTACAGAGGAAGGAAGTATCAGGGTATCTATGACCACATTTCAATCATTAGAATTTCTTGAGGCTGGGGAAGCACCAGCTGCTGCATGGGAAGGAGGCTCCTGCTGAGGCCACCGCTCCACAGGTCCCTGGCTGCTTTGTGCCTGTGTCTGGGAAAGCCAGTGTAAGATGAAGACAGTCTTTTCCCAGCCATTTGGATAATCAAGAGTTTGGGACAGATCCTTTGAAAGTGAGGAGCCAGGTGAAAAACACAGGCTATGGTGCTGAAATGGATTAATAAGGAACAATGTTCTGTTATATTCTGTTATGTAAGACAGCCCATATCATGAAAGTGTATTTTTTTAACAATTCAATTTCCTACAGACTACCCCATCAAACCATCTGAGGTTGTGTTTACAACAAGAATTTATTATCCAAATATTAACAATAATGACAGTATGTGTCTTGATATTCTAAGGTCACAGTGGTCTCCTGCTTTAACTATTTCTAACGTTCGTTTATCCATTTATTCACTGCTATGTGATCTGAACCTAGATGACCTCCTAGAGCCAGAGATTGCATGGACAATAAAAGAGACAGAAACAAGTACAATAGAGTATCTTGGGAATAGAATCAAAAGTATGTCATGTGATGCTACCTTAAAGTCAGAATAACCTGCATTATAGCTGGAATGAACTTGAAAGTACTGTTCCTTTTTTGATTTCTTGTCTGGCTGCTCCCCTATCAGACCTCATCTTTTCTTTTAAATTTTATTTTTCCCTTACCTCCCTCTCCATTCATTCACATTCTCATCTGAGAAGACTTAGGTTCTTCCAGCTTTAGACAATAAATGTTTTTAGAAACTGTAGTTACAAGAAAGCAGTTGCCCAAGACTCAATTTGTTTTAAAGTTCAGCATTTGTATTATGCAGCTAGTATGTGCACTTTTTTTTGTCGGTCATGGGGCTTGAAATCTGGGCCTGAGTACTGTCCCTCAGCTCTCCAGCTCAAGGCTAGCATTCTACCAATTGAGCTACAGCGCCACTTCCTATGTTCATTGTTAACCTGATTATGAAACCAAACCATTCCTCACTACTTTAACATGATGAAGAAGCCACCTGAGGGGGCTGGATCTGGATTCTCACTTGTCACATCAAAGGAAACAACATTCTAGCAGCATCCATTCTTGATGAAGCCTTCCACTGTTAGAGATTTGAGGTTACATGTACTTTATGCTCCTAAATGATGTGGCTGGAGAATTGGTATTGAATTTATATTATCAGCAGAACAGAAAATGTTGTGTATTTTATGCAAGTCAATAAAGGAGTGAGCTGTTCTTCTCCAGAGAATGGAAATTAGAAGTCAAACACCCTTTGTATTTCAAAATAGGGTATCAAACATTTGTAATTTTCATTTAAATTGTTAGAAGACGGAGCTATTAGTTAATCTGTCTTCCAATACAATGCTTAATATAGCACTGAATAAATGATGCAAGTTGTTACTAGATAAGTGATGGATAGCTCTTCTAGTGATTGATGTATTTTTCTACAGTAAAGTTTCATAAATCAGAGTTAGCTGCCTGAATTAATCAGTATGGAGAATATATTTTCTAAATGGAAAGCTGTTTTTATTATTTTCCATGTGCATCCCCTAACTAAAACTTCTCTGTGTCATGTGCATTTGAAGCTGGAGCGGGAGGGGAAAACGGAGTAATAGTGGTTTACAGTTTACAAAATAAAGTACTGTTGTTGTGGGAGTTGTAATGAGGCTGTGTTGAATATAACTATGAGATATTTGGCATCCATGGGTTTGTTCAGCCATTTACATTAATGAGCATTAAATGCAGCAGATATAATTTCAGATGACTTAACTAGGTAGGTAGGAAGAAATAAGGAGTACTCCAGACCTGCTCTCCGGATAAGTAAAATAGATCATCCATGCTGGAAGACATAGCCTGGGATTCAAAACTGCAGCTTTTATTTGAGAAAGGATGATGAGCTGAAGAATCTTTGTTCTTCCGTGGTTCTGATAGGCAGGAATATCAGAAAAGGAATTTTTAAAACACTTTGATCCACTGTGAAGACAAAATTTAAAATTCCCATAGATACCTCATAATTCTTAGTGAGAAGTTCGAACGTAAGAAATGTAGGTATAAAATCTTACTGCTAGGAACAATTCATACTTACGTGATAGGCAAAGTGATATGTAAGAAATATTATGGATTCTGAGAATAGAAAATATTTGTGTTCCTCACCTAATGGTTGAGAAGCAATACAACAAAATATATAAATTATTTCAAGGAAATAAAAAACAACTATTTCCTTATGACAAAACAAAATAAAAATTGAGAAAAACAACCCAAAGAATACTAAAGGGTATACTTTGTACACAGCTTATTACTTTGACAGTACATGGGTAAGTAATTTTAGGAAATATTTCCTCTGTTATCAAAAGAAGAAAATTGAAACACAGACATTTTTTTCCATTGTAAAACATCAGTATTACTTTCTTAATTAAGACATTATGGAGAAAAGTATATATTTATCAACAATCCATTCTACTTTGATATTTTAAAATATTTAATAATTAGAATGAGAAACAAATCTTTACAGTAAGGAATCTTTGGATCTCATTTGTGTTTTGTCTTTTTTTCTGTGACTTACTTTAGATATCTGAGAAATGAATAAGATATGCCAGCAAAATTCAGATGACAGTCCATGTGAAGTCTCAGTCACGAATAGTAATACAGTGGAGGAAAGAGTGAGTTTAGCAACTTTTCATGTGAGCTGAAAACATAAGCCAGAGTTGAGTAGGAAAAATGGCGACTCCCTAGAGATAAGGACTGAGGGTTTCATTGAGTGTCAGAACATGCCTTCCTATAATGAGCCTGATTAGATATGTGCTGCATATAGGCCTGGTGTGTCCGTAGTTGATCAATCCCTTAGATATTCTGAGCATTTTAGTCAAAATGATGTGAGTCCAAATGAGCTGCCATATTTTGAATGGTGGAGAAGGAAAAGCATTATACTCAGAGAGCATATTCTTAAGACAGAATGTATATAACCATAATGAATATAGAGATTACTAATATAACTCTGCTCACTTTTCCCAGAAAGTACTTCAGGGAGGAAGAAAAATTCCTGAATGCAGTCTGTGTGGAAAACTATTCTACTTAAGACCTACAGCCACTACACATGAGAAAAGATACACAAGAGAGAAACATTGCACATGTAATGCATGTGACAAATCTTTCAGTAAGGAAATTGACCTCATAAAGCCTCAGAGCAAATATCCAGAGAATTCCAATGAGCGTATCAGTGTTTAAAATTTACCTCTCAGATGTCAGACCTGAATTTACAGCCTCAAACACCAACAGAAGAAAAACTCTGAATATGAGGAATATAGGCAATTTTCCACCCATAGAAATTACACAGCATCTGGAAAGTCATTCAGACAGAAGTCAAAATTCCTTTTGCATCAGAGAACACACACAGGAGAGAAACCTTATGAATGTATCAAATGTGGAAAGTTGTTCAGACAGAAGACACACATCACTTTGCATCAGAGAACTCACATGGGAGAGAAACCTTATGAGCATAAGGAATGTGGGCAGTGTTTCACCTAGAAGTCACAACTTGCTATTCTTCAGACTATACACACAGGAGAGAAACCTTATGAATGTAACAAATGTGGAAAGTCAGGCAGAAAAAAAAACCTTGCTTTACATCAGAGAAGATATGGGAGAAACAGTATGAATGTGATAAATATGGAAAGGCTTTCATACGGAAGTCACCCCTCATTTTGCATCAGAGAATACACATGGGAGAGAAACCTTATGTATGTAACAAATGTGTAAAGTTGTTCAGACAGAAGACAAACCTCACTTCACATCAAATATACACCAAAGAGCAACATGAATGAACAGGTGTGGAACATCTTTCATGCAGCAGTCACATGTCACTTCACATCAGAGTTTACACAGGAGAGAAACCTTACAAATACAACAGGTAGGAAGTCACCTACAAGGCAGACCTTACTAAACATCAGAGAAGTCACACAGAAGAGAAACCCTGTGAATGTAAGAATTGTGCAAAGCCCTTTACCCAGAAGTAAAACCTTAATACGCATGTGAGGACACACTCATGAGAAACCCTATGAAAGTAAAAAACTAGACAGACATTCAAAAAGAAGTCACAACTCACTTTATATCAGAGAGCACACACAGTAGAGAAACCTTATGAAACAACATGTGCAAAGACCTTCAAACAGTTCAAACCTCAGCAGGCATAAAAATTTACATAGGTTAGAAACCTCAGGAATGTAGTATATGTGCAAAGTCCTTCACCCATCATTCACACCTTAGCAACGCATGTGAAACCTTTGGAATGTAATAAATGTGGAAAATTTCTCACGTGAAACATATCTCAGTATGCATCAAAAAGAACACATGGGAAAGAAGCCTTAAGAATGCAGCCTAGTGTTTAGTCTTTCACCCAGAAGGCCATTGCTCAGGCTCTATAATTGGATATCACAAGAGAGAACTGTTTAAAAAGAAACATGTGGGAAGTGGTGCTGTGGCTCAAGCAGTAGAATGCTTGCCTTGAGCTAAAAAGCACAGGGACAGCACCCAAGCCCAGAGTTCAAACCCCACAACTGACAAAAACAAAAAACAAAAAAAGAAACATGTGGAAAGTTGCAAAACAAGAGTTTCACAAAACTAAGTTTGTATCAGAAAACAAACACAGCAGAGATCATATGAATGTAACAGATGTGGAAAGTCCACCAAGAAAGCAGGCTGTCATTTTGAACACACAGAAAAGAGAAACCTGAGCACAAATTTAGAAAGTCACCTGGATGACATTCTTAGTATTCATTAGAGAACTGACTTACATAGGAGAAAATAGAACTAACAAATGTGTAATTACTGAATCCGAAGTCAGTCTTCACAGCATCTGAGAACACATACAGCAGAGAAACAATTGAGGATAACAAATATAGAAAAACATTTAGCCAGGGGCTGGGAAGTTGGCTCAGTGGTAGAGCACTTGCCCTGCATGCTCAAGGCCCTGCGTTCAATTCCTCAGTACCACATAAGCAAAAAGAAAAAAGCCGGAAGTGGGCACTGTGACTCAAGTGGTAGAGCACTCGCCTTGAGCTGAAGAGCTGAGGGACAGCGCCCAGGCCCAGAGTTCAGGCCCCACAACCAGACCCCCCCCCCAAAAAAAAAGAAAAACATTTAGCCAGAAGTCACCTGTCTACAGGTAGCAACGTTCTTTCATATGCAGAAAAGCTTAAGTTTTATGCAATCCCATTTTTCTGGTTTTCCCTTGATTTATTTAAATTCTGGATCTTCAGGAAGTTTTGACCTGTGCCACAGAGCCTTAGTGTTTTCCCTATCCCTTCCTGTAATATACTCAGGGTATCTGCTCATCCATTTGATCTAATTCTGGTGCAGGATGATATAGAAGGATCTAATTTGTTCTCTGCATGTATAGCCAATTGTGCCATCATCATTGTTTGCAGACGTTGTCTTGTATATTGAGTTTTTGTCTCCCTTATCAAATGTTTAGAGGCTACCCACAGGTCTGCGGGTTCTATTACTAGTAGTAGTAGTAGTACAGCTTTGTTAGAGAGTTTGAAGCTTGGTATTGATATTCTTCCAGCACTGTTTTTCCCACTAAGGACTGCTTTTGCTATTCAACATCTCCAGTAATTCCATACGCATGTGGGATCACTTCTTCTATGTACTTAAAAAATATTGTTGAGAGTTTAAAGGGTATTGTGTTGAATTTGTAAATAGCTTTGTGAAGTATTGACATTTTCATGATGATGATCCTCCCAATCCAGGGGCATAAGTTTTTCCATTTCTTTCAGTGTGCTTTAATTTCCCTTGAGGTTTTAAAAGTTTTCATCATAGAGGTCCTTCACATCTGATTAAGTTAATTTCTAGCTTTTGTTTTTATGAGGCAATTACAAATGGGATTGCTTTACTGATTTCAGCCTCATTCTTCTCATTGTTGGCACACAGGAAAGTTACTGAATATTTTGTGTTAATCTTATAGCCTGCTGCTTTGCCAGTTTCCAATCAGCTCAAGTAAGTTGGGAGAGGAATCTATGACATAGTCTCTTTCAATGCAAGATCATGTCATCTGTTCCTGAGAAGAATGTATATTCTTATGCTGCACGGTGAGTTATTCCTTAGATGTCTATAAAGTCTAGTTGGTCAATGCAGTTCTTTAATACTAAGGTATCGCTGATTAATTTTTGCTGGGTTGATCTATCTATAGGTGACTTTGGTATGTTAAAGTCACCAAAAATCAATGTGTTTGGATCTGTGTATATTATGGAGTAAGAAGTATCTGTTTGAAGGTGGGTGTTCATTTGGGGTATAGGTATTTAGAAGTGTTATATCCTCCCATAGGAAAGATCCATTTATTAGTATGTCATGGCCTTCTTAGTCTCTTCTTACTAATTATAATTTGAAGTATATTCTATCTGATATTAGTATTGCTATTCTGGCCTGCTTAGGGGGACTACTTCCTTGATAGAATTTATTCTACCCATTAAGATGTTTCTGTGGGCAAGGTGTGCCTCTTGAAGACAGAAAATAGATGTGTCTTGTTTTTTGATTCAACTAGTCAGTCTATTTCATTTAATTGGGATTTAACTCCATGAGTATTGACATGAGTGAAAAGTTTTGGCAATTCCTGCCATGTTACCCACCATTGTATGGCCCGTACCTTCTCATTTCTTACTATGTTTATTTGGTTCTCTGGTAAACAGCTGTTTCTCTGACTTATACCACATTTTCTTGATCCATTCATCTACTGAGGGGCATCTAGGTTGGTTCCATATCTTAGCTATGGTGAATCATTCCGCAATAAACATAGTTGTGCTGGTAGCTTTAGTGTAGCCTTGTTTGTGATCATTTGAGAAAATGCCCCAAAGTGGGATTGCTGGGGTGTAGTGGAGCTCTACGTGTAGTCTTCGGGTGATCTTTTTGAATCCTTTTGAGGCTCAGGGCAGTGGAGCATCTGTAGACCGGTCTGGAGGGATTAAGGTGTGCATGGGAAGTCTTTGGTGCATCCTTTTTTACATTTCAAAAAGAAGCTGGGCTGTGTGGGTCACCCCTTTAATCCTATCACTTTTTGTTTAAATCCACTGTTTGAATTAATCTGGAGCACAACATCCAACCAAGGTGTAATTGCTGTGGCTCAGAAATCCCATCAGAAGCTACTTTCTGATTCATATGGGATGCTCTGTGTGTGGTTGGGTTATAAAGATGCCAGTGAACCATCCTGCTCTCCATGAGCCAGTGCTCCCAGCTCAGTTTCTATGGAACCAACATTTCCATGTCCTCCTTGCAGGTCCTCTTGAGCCACACTGGCAGGCTAGGCCATTTGAGATGAAGGCTCTATCCTGCCTCTCTGGAGAGCATGTTCAGTGTGGGTGGAAGAGAAGGATGTCTGAGCTTTTCAATTCAATCATAGCTCTAGAACTGCAGGAGTTTCATGGCACTTTTGCGGTACACATGTCCTATTCACAATCCATCAGGAATCTGGAGTAAATTGAGCCTAGATAGAACTGGAACAAGATCTTGTTTTTACAACTAAATGGTGTAAGCATACCTCCATGTCTGGGGGCAGTCCCTGACTTCAATTTACTGTACAATCAATAAGTTGTTGTACAAAAGAAATAACGCAAACAATAAGTAGATGACTCACACCTGTTGATGAGATCTGAGAATTACAGTTCAAAGCCAGTCAAGGCAAGAATGACTGAGAGAGTTATCTCCAATTACCCAGTGAAAAGTTGGAAGTGGAGTCTGTGGCTCACCTGATAGAGTGGCAGCCTTGAATGGAAAAAGCTGAGGGATGGACAGTGACCAAGCCATGCATTTAATTCCCATTCGGGCATACAACACAGACATACACACACAAAAGAAGCAAAGAAACAGAAATTAAGAAAAATAGCCATCTTGCGACAGACCAGCTCGGCCGGAGCACTGGGACTGATGGGACAGGGATCTGGGGATAGGTGTGCAAAGGAGTCGGCGAAGTGACAAACAGACTCAGACTCAAAGGAGTTGCATCTGAGTGTATCTTTATTGAGGAGAATTAACATTTTTATACAGTGTGTGATTGTGACATAGATTCTTTGATTATTTAATCACATAATCAATTTTTTTAAAGGCAAAGCTTTGATGAATTACATGAAAATTGATGACTATCCCAACAACTGTTTAAGCTAAGTGATGCAAAACAAATCTAGCATATTGTTTAATAGAATGTGTCATCTATTCAGCCTTTTTATGTTTAATAATTAACAAACCTAAGACAGGGCTGTACTTACATTATACTCTTTTTAATTTTATTTTTATCCAACTAATTTCATCATTATAAGCTCCTGTATAAGGAAATGGTTCTTGGTTGGTTCAGGAAATATGTTACTAACTTTATATTTTGTGTGAAAACACCATCTATTCCCTATAACGTAAGTTGGACTAAACTTAATCATAACTGATGGGAGAATCTTTCTTTTTCTTATATAATCAGAGGTCCCTTCTTTTTTTAGAACTTTCTAAACTACTGGGATAACTCTTTTTAACTTAGTTTAATTCATTGATTTTGTCTGTTGGACATATCTGGAAATTATAAGTCTCTAAATTTACTATGTGTGAGCTGCAAAACCGCTTGTGAAGTTGAAGGAGTTTCTGGAGGCACCATCACATCAGATGATAGATTACTTGGGGCATTGCCCACATTTAATCTTTGGCCTTAATCTTTATTACTTAGAGAAGCCATCTCTATTGGACTGGAAAAATACAACATGCTCTGTTCGCGGATCAATAGAAAAATAGCCAGAACGAGAATAAAGGCAACGAATGTTAAGCCACGAAGAATATAGTAAGAATAAAGGTAGAGGCTAAAAAGGTGCAGCCAAGTGTATGGGAAGCCTTGAACTAACACCCCCTTCCTGAGGGCATGCTTCCTTGAAGCTCTTTGTCCAACGCGATCTCTCACGCAGACTCCGCAGAAGGTGGCATGACACCCACTGGTCACAGAAAGATGTCCACTCAGCTGGAGATACCAGGAACCACTGGAAGTGCAGAAACTTAATGGTTTGACCTTGTTTCTCTGGCCAGAGACTATTCATTGAACTTGCAGTCCCTTATTCTGTTGTGAATGTCAAATCAGAAGCCATCTATCCACCACAGGCAGCTTTATGGAAGTGCTCCGCCCACCTGCGCTGGCCTCACTTTGCTGAACCCAGCTAAGGACTCCTTACAGACACATCTTCATGGCTGCTTTGCCTGCTGTGATCTCTACTCCTTTCCAAACGCTTGCTTTGGCAGCTTCCCCTCCATTGTGCCTCTCAGACTGGGTTCCCATGCTGGTTGGATACTGAGCTGCTTGTTAGAGGAGGAAACAAGAGGTGTTGTATACAATGGCAGGCCTGAACTGGCTGGAGGCAGGACAGACGCTTTCCCAGGTGGGACTTGTCAGGGCACAGGGCAGGCATCCTGCCACTGGGCCCTGGGTCACTGTGGTGAGCAGCAGTCACACTGGAACTTATCTTTCTCAGAGAACAACGGGTTAAGTCTGACCAGATTTTCTTTTTTAGGGAATCCAGTTCTCCAGAAACTCCTGGGGGATGCCTGGGGCTTGAGTCTATGCCAGGCTCCACTCCTGTCCAGAACCTTTCATTCCAGAAGTTTTAACCAAGTGTATGTGGTGTGGCACCATCTCACTTTCTAGGAGACTGAGAATGCTTATTGAATGAATACAAAAAACAATGTATACATGGGTTCTGCTATGTGGACATGATTTACAAAGAGCTAAACTTAAATAGCTTCTTGAGATTGGAGCATCAGTAAAATACTCTTTCTCATTTTTAAAATCAGATGATAAGCAGCATGTCAGCTGTGTGCAGTGCAATGAACACCATGGGAAACCTCGTAGTCCATGTGAAGAGCAATGCACACCCATCCTAAGTACCAGAAATAACCTAACACATGTAAATAAAAATATCTAAAGCTGCTGGTCACAGGAGGCTCTTGACTATAAACCTGATGTCTATGGTTTCTCCTTTGAAACTAGACTCAGAATAAATTTCCATAAGACTCTTATCTCAAAATGTTTACCACAAATGTGGGAAGTAGAATTAGAGATGTGGCTCAACTAGTAGAGCAGTAGCCTTGGGAAAAGAAGCTCAGGAACAGCTCTGAGGTAATGAGTTCAATCCCTAAAATTGGTTATTTGATTGTGATGTATGGAAATTAATAGTTATAGTGTCTATATATGTACAAAGTGCACACATATGTGTCAGTTGTGTGGCTTGAACTTTGGACCTGAGTACTTCCCGCTGCTCCTAAGCTCAAAGCTATTGCTCTACAACTTGAGCCACAATACCACTTCTGATTTTCTGGTGGTTTATTGGAGCTAGAATGTCTCACAGAGTTTTCTGCCTGGGCTGGCTTTGAACCACGATCCTCAGATCTCAGCCTAATGAGTGGGATTATAGGTGTGAGCCACCAGCACTTGGTAAAATGCACACTTTGTTGTTGTTTTTTTGTTGGTTTTCTTTTTTGGGTCCAGTGGTGGGCCTGAACTCTGGGCCTGGGCTCTGACCCTCAGCTCTTCAGCTCAAGGCTAGCGCTCTACCACTTGAGCCACAGCACCACTTCCAGCTTTTTTTTCTGCTTATGTGGTGCTGAGGAACAGAACTCAGAGCCTCATACAAGGCAAGCACTGTACCACTGAGCCACCTTCCCAGCCCCCAAAATGTACACTTTTCAGAAATGCTCTTAGATGCAAAAAAATGAGATTTCTGTAATAGGGTTGTGAGGGTATTTCATTAAGTCTTTCACTACATATTCTACTTCATTTGAGGATGGCAGTGAACTCATTTCAAATAACAGTCCAATTGTGATTGGGTAGGCTTATAATTTAAAATTTAAGAAGTAAAGTCAGGAAGTTCTAAAGCCTTTTTGCAATATAGATATCAAAGGACATAACCCTGTGCCCATTTCTAATCTGTATTGTATAAGCTTTTGTCTCACAAGTCACAGTTTAGTCTCCAGCTTTATTACTTGCTTACAACCAAATTATGAGAAAATTTTAAACAAATGCATAAGTAAAGTTGTTCAGGTGCTGGCGGCTCACTCCTGTAATCCTAGCTACTCAGGAGATTGAGATCTGAGGATCGCAGTTCAAAGCCAGCCCAGGCAGGAAAGGCCATGAGACTTTTATCTCCAATAAACCACCAGAAAACTGGAAGTGGTACTGTGGCTCAAGTGGTAGAGCACTAGCCATGAGGTGAGGAGCGGAGGGACAGTGCCCAGGCCTAGAGTTCAAGCCCCATGACAGACAAAAAAGAAAGAGGCGGAGGACTGGGAAGGTGGCTCAGTAGTAGAGTGCTTTCCTTGCATGCGTGGGGCCCTGGTTTCAATTCCTCAGCACCACATAAGCAGAAAAAGCCAGAAGTGGCACCATGGCTCAAGTGGTAGAGCACTAGCCTTGAGTTGAAGAGCTGAAGGACAGCAGCCAGGCCCAGAGTTCAGGCCCCTTGACCGACAAAAAAAAAAAAAGTAGATAGTTGTCTCACCTCCAAGTGTAATCATTACTTACCTTCAATAATAATAAGCTTATCTTGTTTCATTTATAATATACCTCACCTAGTCTTCTCCCTCATATCCAGTATTATTTTGGAGTAAGTATATGACCATTTTATTCATCAATACTTCAAAATATACCTGTAAAACAATATTACCAAGTTAGGTTTCCACAGTTTTTTTTTTTTTTTTTTATTGCTCAGTTTTTAGAAACTGTCATGTTACTCAGACTAAGTACTGGAGTACAAGTGTGCTTCAAGTATTTACAAGCACTCTGTTAGCAAATGGAATATTGTCCCAATTCTTTGCATTAACCAGATAGCTGATTGAATAATTTTTATTTCATCCTACACAAAAAAGTAGAGGGCACATGACTTCTTGATTAACACTAGTGACTATTAGTAGATCAACCCTGTGTCTTTTGTTTTTATCTCTCTTTAGAAAGCAGTGGTGAGGGTTTTTGTTTTCCTTCTTATGCTAATGAATTGAACTTCACTAATATTTTACCTGACTAAGCCATTCTTTGTCCAGCATCCTTATGTTCATGTGACCCCCCCCCCCCGGCCCTGTCTCCCTCACTGTCTCTGTCATGTTGGGTCTTTTTTTTTTCTTCTTTTGTTGGTCGTGGGTCCTGAACTCTGGGTGTGGGTGCTGTCCCTCAGTTCTTCAGCTTAAGCCTAGCAGTCTACCACTTGAGCCACAGCACCCATTTCCAGCTTTTTCTGTGTATGTGGTGCTGAGGAATCGAACCCAGGGCCTCATGCACACAGGGCAAGCACTCTACTACCACTGAGCCAATTTCCCAGCCATCATGTTCAGTCTTCTTGAACCCTCCATCAAATGCCTTGCACATCATTAATTCACTACATTTATTTTAAAACAGTAACTTTCTCCAAAAATAACTCAATAGCCCTATCTGGAGGCCTGATTCCTATGATTGTAAGCATAGGCTGTGAATCTACAAGATAAAGGGAAAGCTTTAACATTGTTTAAACAACAGAAAGCTCACAAAAAACATACTCTATCCCTGCCTTTGTCTCTTCCTCTGTTAGTGTATATCTTTTAGAAGTCAGCTTCTTCAACTATTGGGTCAAACCTTCCAGAAGGAAAATTTTCAGATACTACCTTTGGGCATAAACCAAACTTACATGCCAGCTTTAGGTTAAGTAGTAGGTCCGTCCCTCTCCTGATATTGGATGGGGGTTTAGTTCACTGCCACAAGGTGGACTGCTGAATCTGCTTTCCTCATCGTTGGGACAAGTATGTGATGTTATTTCATGGTACCATATGTCTGTGGAGTGTCATGAAGTAGATTTTTCTGAATGTCCTTTTTCTGGCTTTCTAGAAGAATATCAATGAGCAAGAACATAAGCAGTCCCTGCAGCTTACATTCCATTCACTGTGCATATATTTTAGGTAAGTTTGAGTCTCCTAGATTATTGAATAATTCTAACCTCTGTAGTTATTTTTTTTTAACCAGCCCTTCCTTCTGTGCTTTTGGAGTAGTGCTTCTCCTACCCAGAAGTTAGTTTCTCAAGTTCCTACTAGGCATCAGAATGACTAAAATAGTGATAGACTGATAATCTTGTCAAGACCTTTATCCAAGTCCCTTATAAGACAAAGTAGTATTGAACCCAGTGAGGACTTCTTGAGAACTTCAGTCTCTAATTGAATATCAAAGACAAAAACTAAAACCAAAGTAGTTTGGGGTCCTCAGTCCTACATTACAACAACTGAAAAAGCACAGAGTAGTAATGTGTAGAAAGAAACATTCCAGAAGAGAGTATATGGAGACTTACAGTCCCATCAGAGAAGCAAATGGGACTGTAGAGTTCCTTAATGGAGGCACACACTCTTGAAGGAGGGAGGGAAATGAGCATCTGCTTACAAGTTGGACTGTCTGGCCTGGATGCCAGATTTAGGGCTATTTGTATAAAATGCTTTCAGAATCAGTTAACGAAGATGATGATAGGTCCTGGAAGTGTTGCTTGAAAAACATTTGAAGATACAAGTATTGTTAGCCTGGATTGTCAAGTTACCATATCTGATATCTGATATCAGATATAGTTAACACTGATATCAAGGTAATTTATGTGCCTGTGATTTTGGAAGGACATATGGACAGACAGTGGCATAGTCCTAGTTGTAACTACCATTTGTCTTCCTGACCCAAACCCCTCTATTTCATAGAACTGATGCTGACATCTCTCTGGGTTCTTTATTGGAACCTGACCAGGAAAAGCCCCTTCCTACAAACAGGTGTAATGAGTTTGTGTCTTTTCAGCAAAAAAGACCCAGGTGGCCTTCTACTTTTATCTGAGAAAAGTGACCTTGTTGGCATGAACATTGGTGAAGTCCTAGCTGTCATGAATACACTCCTTTCTGTGGCTGCTCAAGAGGTTCCTCCTGTTTTCCTCTCTGTTCTTTACCTCATGCTTCTTTAAGAGTGTGATAAGACAGCTACTGTGGGGTTTTTTGGAGGGTGGATGGGGTTGGTGGTACTGGATTTGAATTCACTGCCTCATTCCTGCTAAACAAGTGCTCTACCACCTGAGCTGTGACTCCAAACCCATTTTGCTCCTGTCATTTTGACGATAGTGTCTCAGTTTTTGAATGGTCTAGACTGAGATCCTCCTGGTCCTGGTCTCCCAAGTAACTATAGTGGCAAGCAGGTACACCACCCCAGATATCATTTGAGGTAAGATGTAGTGAATTTTTTTCTGGGTGTTCCTTGAACTACAGCTGTGATTATAGCATGAGCTGCTCTACCTGGCTACAGTCTTAACGTTTTTTAGTATTGTTTTTGCCATCACATCAGTTTTCTCTCATATGTTTAGACTATTCTGCCCATCTCTGTGACTTCCTTAAAATTCTCACTACAAGATCCAGTTTACCACAGATCATTCTATTCCATTGTTATTTCTGCCATTTTCTATATTTTCTCTTTCTCTTGTAGCACATCTCAATCCTACATATTCTTCAACCTCTAAAACCTCTTCAAGCTCTTACCATTCTCAGTCAAAGCCACTGGGAGAAAACTTCAGGGTTCTCACAAGTTGATAGAAACAGGAGCTCAAGATGCTGGAACAACACTGAAACCTGGCTCTTCAACTGGGTCATCCAACTCTGATCCCACTGACTATCCAAAAGAATTTCCCACAACCCCTTACCACTGGGACATCAAGTACTTGTCCTTTCTTCCCTTTCTCTCATCTGTGATAAAGAGGAAATTGTATATACCATTAAACCTTCTAGGCCAGAGATTATTGCAGCCACTGAATTATCTTCTTGTGAAAGCAAGCATTTATGGTTATAGGGAGAGAGATATAGTTACATTAGGAGAAAAAAATGTAAAAATGGTCTAAAGTACACCTAGCCTGAGATTTTTCTCATGTCTGTTAGTTCAACAATGTCTACCCAATGCCTGTTGAGTGTGAGGCCTCACATTAGGTACAGAGGTTACAATGGTAGAGAAGCCCAAACAAATGTGTGATTAGATAGTTTTGACCATACATCAGGCTGTCAAAGATGAACACAGGTCTAGGGAGAGGGAAGGCAAGTAGGGAAAGGCATTTAAGAAAAGAAGTGCTGAGCTCAGGGCAGGACTTTGAATAGGCTAAAACAAGCAAAGAGGAAGTTAGAGACATTTCAAATGGAGGGAGGTTCACCTACAGTGGGCCTGTGATGAAATGGGAAGGAACAGGTGACTAAAAGGGGATGATAATGGGTAGATTCTGAACATGTGGTATTCATGGTTTTAGTGTCCTTCAGGTGATAAGACCTAGTTGCACTCTCAAGATAGACATTGTGGCTAAAGATTTGTGACCAGTAACAAACAGGAAGTCATGATTGGGCACTGCCTCACATCACTCATGGGCATCTTGAGGAAATCTACAAGGAAGGTAGCCAGGACAGTAGGAAGGAATATCACGAAGAAATTCTGGCAGAGAAAAGAGAAAGAACTTAAAGAGGGCCAGAGTTTGCAGAGCCTGAGGTTCAGTGGAGAGGCTTTGCTAGACATACTTTTCCAAAGTGAAGAACTAACATTTAGTGAAATCACTGCCCCTAGTCACACAATATCAGTGATATCACTAGCAATTCTGTTTTTGTTGTTGTTATTGTTGTTTAAGCCAAGTAAAGAGGTCATATGACTGTAGCATAACAATGTTTTTTTTGTTTTTGTATTTTTGGTCCGGTCATGGGGCCTAACTCTGGGCCTGGGCACTGTCCCTCAGCTCTTCAGCTTAAGGCTAGCACTTGTAGCATAACAATTTTTGATGTTTGAATTTATATTTTCATTTTCAAATGAATTGCTAGAAAATGTGATTTTCCTACTGTTGTCCTTCAATGATGGATTATCTTTATTTTTTCCATATGTTATTATCAATTTGTTGTACAGGGTAGATTTATTTTGACATGTGCATATACTCATACAATGTAGGGGCTGGGAAGGTGGTTCAGTGGTAGAGTGCTTGCCTTGCATGCATGAGACCCTGGGTTCGATTCCTCAGCACCACATAAGCAGAAAAAGCCAGAACTGGCACTGGGCTCAAGCAGTAGAGCACTAGCCTTGAGCTGAAGAGCTGAGGGACAGCGCCCAGGCCCAGAGTGCAGGCCCCACTACTGACAAAAACAAAACAAAACTCATGCAATGTACCTTGATCAGACTCACGCCTTCATTTCAATTCTCCCTCAACCCTGCTAGCGGGAGATTTGATTGAAAACTCAGGAGAAGGGCCCAGGGACAGAAGATTCATTACAAGAAAGAGATGAACAATGAGGTGGGCTTCTTGGGGTGCAGAAGTTGTCTTGTGGAGCAAAAAAAAATTGTAGCTTCCACAAAAATGCAGAGCAATAGGGAAGTTTTCCTAACACCATCTTTCTTGGTCCACTTCTGGATTAAAAGCTCTTTCATAGCTTTGCCCCATACGCATAGGTTTTTGTTTTTGCTTTGCCAGTGACAGCTGCTTCTATAGAGATAGTTCCTGCCCCAGTCTGGGAACACATTATTTGGACATTTCCTGTTTGTCTGTTTCTTTGTAGTATGAGCTGTTGATGCTCAGTGAGGCACCAGGGGAAGTTGGCTCTGTGGTCCTTTCTCTGTTCTGGTCTGTGCAAGGTAACCTGCTTTCCCAGTGCTATCTGCAACTGAAGAGCACAGACTCTGGAGCCAAAGATCTTGCTGTGTACCTTATAGAAAAAAATGTGAGTATCAATACACAATCCATGAAAACAGATAGTTATAACTCATGCATCAAGTATGTATATGGCTTATTTCAGTTCAGATCTATAGTCATTTCTGCTTTTGTTTTTGTTATTTGGAAGTTGTTGTTTTGTTGAAACAATATCTCACTATGTAGCTGAGGCATGCCCTGAACTCGTGACTCTCTTGCCTCAGCCTCTCAAGTGCTAAAATTACAAGCCTGTGTCACTACCTTGTTAAGCTTATTTTTGTCTTTTTTGTGCCATTTCTGAGTCTAGAACCTAGGGCCTGAGTGCTATAGCTGAGCTTTATTGCCTAAGGCTAGTGCTCTACTTGAGCCACAGCACCCCTTCCAGCCCTTTTGCTGGTTAATTGGAGATGAGAGTCAAGTTGGCATAAAACTCAGCCTCCCGAGTAGCTAGGATTACATGCATGAGCCACCATGCCTAGCCTTTTTTTCTTTTCTTGGGGCGGTGGGGGGAAGGTGCTAGTACTAGAACTTAGGGCCTAGGAACTTTCCCTTAGCTTTTTTGCTCAAGATGAGCACTCTGCCACTTGAGCCACAGTTCTACTTTTGGCTTTTTGCTTCTTAGCTATAGATAGAGTCTTCATAGACTTTCCTGCCTAGGCTGGCTTCAAACTTTGATCCTCAGATCTCAGCCTGCTGAGTAGCTAGGATTACAGTTATGAGCCATTAGCACGAGTGTTTTTATTTAGAATTTGGTCATTCTACTGCCTAGTCATTCTCTTTGCAATTATACAGCACTGGTAAGTGATATTATTGCATGTATAATCATATGTTCAGATTTTTATTGGTTGAAATGAGGTCTCTCAAGTTGAGTTCTCTCAAAATTCTTGTCTAGGCTGACCTTAAACTGTAGCCCTCCCAAGTAGCTAGGAATACAGGCATCACCCTTTCTTTTTAGATAAGTTTTCACTATGTAGCCCATGCTGGCCTTGAACTTGCTGTCTACCAGGCTGCCCTTGAAAGTGGTAGAATGCTAGTCATGAGCAAAAGGAGCTGAAGGATAGTGCCCAGGCCTAGAGTTCAAGCCCCCATACTTGCAAAAAAGATTAGGATTGAATGCTTTGGCTTACGTAGTAGAGCACTGGCTTTGAGCTGAAGAGCTCAGGGACAGTTCCCAAGCTCAGTTTAAGCCCCACAACCAACAAAAAAATTAGGTTTGGAGACATGGTTTAGTTGGTTGGTAGAGCACTACCCAAAGAGCCAAAGCAACAGGTACTAAGTTTGAGTTCCAGTCTTACACCAAAAAACAAAATAAAAAAATTATAAAAGATCTGCTAAATGTATATGCCCTTTCTACTACCATCAGGGAGTTATGAATCTCAAAAAGACTATGAACAAATGTTATATAATAAAAATTAAGTATGAGAGATAATTCTTTTAAATACTAAACCTTCTTATTTGTCTTTCCATGTACATTTTCTCTTTTAGACTTCATTTTTGTGTGTGTGTGCCTGTCATGGGGATTGAATTCAGTGTCTTGGTGCTGTCCCTGGGCTTTAATTTACTCTGGACAACACTGGGTATTAGCAAATTTCCTATGAAGAGCCAGATAGCTAAAGTTTTAGCTTTTGTGGGCTACATAATCTCTACTGCAAGTGTTACCCTCTACAAGTACAGTATCAAAGCAACTGTTAGAAATATAGATGTGGTTACATTCTAGAAATGTGCCAGGATTAAGGGTTGTACTTAGAGCTTTGAGTCTTTTTCAGTTATTTTGCTCATGGCTGTCACTCCACCATTCAAGCCATGCCTCCACTCCTGGCTTTTTGCTGGTTGAGATAGGGCTCTCTTAGATTTGTCTATCTAGGCTAGCTTCAAACCTTATTCTTGAGATATTAACTGACAGAACTATTTTTAAAAATAACTTCTGGTATGAATTCCACTGGAGAAAAACACTGAATTAAAAGTTTAAAGAGCTCACATTTTTACTTAGGACCTTGGCATATCTAAGACCACTCTTTTTTCCTCTTCAAAAAATGGAAGTGGGCACCAAAAGCTCATGATTCTAATCCTAGTTACCCAGCAGGCTGAGATCTGAGGATTGCAGTTTGAAGTCAGCTTTGTCAGGAAAGTCTTATGAGGAAGGTTATGAGGCATCTCAGTAGTAATCATACTCTTGGTAACTAAAAACATCTCTATTAAAAAGTGACCTTAGCTGGGCACTGGTGGCTCAAACCTGTAATCCTAGCTACTCAGGAGGCTGAGATCTGAGGATCAAAGTTCAAAGCAAGAAAAGCCATGAAACTCTTATCTCCAATAAACCACCAGAAAACCAAAGTGGCACTGTGGCTCAAGTGGTAGAGCACTAACCTTGATCTGAAGAGCTGAGCGACAGTGCTCAGGCCCAGAGTTCAAGCCACATGACCAACCAAAAAGAAAAAATGTGACTTAGGCTGGTCACAGTTGGCTCATACCTTAATCCTAGCTACTCAAGAGGCTGAGATCTAAGGAATGAGGTTCAAAGCTAGCCTGTGCATGAAAGTCTATGAGACTTATCTGTAATGAAGCACTCAAAAAAGGCAGTTGTAGAGCTGTGGTTCAAGTGGTAGAGTGTTAGACTTGAGCAACAAAGCCCAGGGACAATGCCCAAGTCCTGAGATTAAACTTAGGACCAGAAAAAACACAAAAACCTGGCATTGGAGTATTGGATGTATGACTCACGAGTTAGATGCCAGCAGTGGATGAATGTGTTAGATACCTAGTTCAAGTTCTAATTTTAGACCAAAAAAAAAAAAAGGGACATTGGCTGGTACCAGTGACCCACACCTATAACCCTAGCTACTCAGGATGTTGAGATATGAGAACCATGATTTGAAGACATCTTGGATGGACCAATCCAAGAGAATCTTTATTTCTAATTAACCAGCAAAAAAACAAGAATGTGGGCTGGGAAGATGGCTCAGTGGTAGAGTGTTTGCCTTGCATGCAGAGGCCCTGGGTTCAATTCCTCAGTACCGCATAAGCAGAAAAAGCCAGAAGTGGTGTTGTGACTGAAGTGGTAGAGAGCTAGCCTTGAGCTGAAGAGCTGAGGGACAGGCCCAGGCCCAGAGGTCAGGCCCCATGATTGACCAAAAAAAAAAAAACACACACACAAAAAAACAAAAACTGTGTGCATACTGGTGGCTGGCACCTGAGGATCAATTTTTGAAGCCAGCTCAGGGAGAAAAGACCATAAGACTCTTATCTCCCATTGACCAATGAAAAGCTAGAAGTATGATGTGGCCCAAGTGGTAGAGTGCAGGCCCTGTGTTTAAGCCCTAGTACATACCAGCATGGCTTAAGAGATAGAGCATCAGTTGTGAGTGAGAAAGCCAAACAAGAGTTAGAGGTCCTGAGGTCAAACCCCAATATCATAAAAAATAGTAACAAATTAAGATAAAAGCAGAGAAAACCCAAAAGAAAAGTAAAATCATCTTTAATTTTAATAGTCAAAGGTAACTATTGACATTTTATTGATTTCCACCTGTATTTTATTTTCAGAATATTATTCAGAGTAATTATTTGTTTATAAAAAATGAAGGTTAAAAATTGTGATACCTTCCCATAATTCCTAGCTTTTGGGTAGGCCTCAGAATTGAAACATTCAGTTTCAGTTTAATAAACCAGAAATTGTAGCTGAAGTCGAACAAGACAGTAGCATTTCAGGTTAAGGTTAATCTTTAATGTATATTTATGAGATGTCACAATTCCATTATGAAAAATGTGAATAAATTTTCTCTAAGTCTTAAGCAATCAGTTTCATTCAAAGAATTTCAAGATAATGAGCTAAAAATAGAACTCTCATAAGCCACTTTCTCTTCAGAGTTAGGCAGTAATCAGAGTTAGGCAGTAACCTGGCAGTACCACAGTCAAAAAATGGCTTCAGTACTGAACTCCCCATTGTGGAAACCTGTCTTCAGGCATCAGATTTGTTCAGGGTAGGAATTAGAAGCATTCTGGCCCATTCACCTACATCAGAATGAGGAGGAGGTATTTGTTTGTCTGTGAACTGTCTGGGTGAAAGTTGTTTATAAACACTTATTATTTAAGTTGTAAATGTTAGTGTTATCACCTCCATTAAGCTGCTAGCTACTGTGTTAACTAAAGGGGCTAGTGTTCCATAGGTGCTAAAAAGTATGTAATGAATGGTTCTTCCCTGAAATATAATTTTTTTGCAGTAAACATCTCTTAATGGTGTCATTAAATATGCAAATGCCTACTTAGCCACACTTTAATAATTTGTGTCATCTCTTTTGGTCTCCATTCAGCTTTAGTAGGCCTGTAATATTTTAGAAACCAAACAAGGTAGCTCTTTGTTTCTACTTCTTATCCCTCTTTTATCTTACTCTGCTATTTGATTCTTCTTTTTTATTTATTTCATTTTTTATTTTTTTATTGTGAAAAAACTGTACAGAGGGGTTACAATTACATGGGCAAGATAATGAGTACATTTCTTATCGAGCATTGTAGCCTCCTCCATTGTTTCCCTTTCCCATCCCTTCCCATTCCCCCCTATCATCTCCCCACAACCAATCCTCCCCAGCCACTACTCTCACCCCCTCACCAAAGTTGTAAAGTTCATTTTTTGACATAACAACTTAAACATCTCATTGTTGCAATGGGTCCACCTCTATCCCTATTTAAACGATTTGTTTTTCCCCTTCCCCTCCACAAATTATACCGACATCAAATACAGTGAAAGCAGGGGTTATACCGTGGGGGAGGGATATACAAAGTAATAAAGAAATAATCTTATAAATGTGTTAGAAACAATCGCATGAAAGAAAAAAATTGAATACATATCTTAGGGTTCATTTCCCTAACATCACCTTATCTGACCTTTTCTGCTTGACTCAGACATATACTAGATATTGCAAATAAGGGAAACCATGGGACTTATGTTTCTTTGGGACTGGCTTACTTCACATAATATAGTTTTTTCCAAGTCTTTCCATTTCCTAACAAATGGGGCCATGTCATTCTTACTGATGGAGGCATAGAATTCCATTTTGTATATATACCACATTTTCTTGATCCATTCATCTACTGAGGGGTATCTGGGTTGGTTCCATATCTTACCTATAGTAAATAAGGCTACAATAAACATAGTTGTGCTGGTAGCTTAGTGTGATCTTGTTTGTAAACATTTGGGTAAATGCCCAAAAGTGGGATTGCTGGGTCATAGGGAAGCTCTATGTGGAGTCTTCTGAGGAACCTCCACACTGCTTTCCAAAGTGGTTGAACAAGTTTACACTACCATCAACAATGCAGTAAGTTTCCCTTCTGTCCACATCCCCTCCAGCATCTGTTGTTATTAGAGTTCTTGATTTTTGCCATTCTAACTGGGGTGAGGTGGTATCTCAACGTTGCTTTGATTTGCATTTCTTTTATGGCTAGGGAGGTTGAGCATTTCTTCATGTGTCTATTGGCCATCCTTCTTTCCTCTTCAGAGAATTTTCTCTTTAAGTCTTTAGCACACTTATTTATTGGGCAGCTGTTTCTTGGAAGATTTGTTGTTGGGGGATTTAATATTTTGAGTTCAAGGTATATTTTAGATATGAGACCCTTTTCCATTGTATGGCTAGTGAAGATCTTCTCCCAATCTGTGGGCTTTCTATTGATCTTGCTAGCTATGTCCTTTGCCATGCAGAAGCTATGCAATTTCATACAATCCCTTTGGTTCAACCTTTCTTTGATTTGTTGTGTTTCTGGGTATCTATTAAGAAAATTTTGGCCTGCCCCAAGGAGACCTAGGGTTTCTCCTCTTCCATCCTTTAATGTTTTCAGAGTGTCTGCTTTGACTCCGAGGTCTTTGATCCATTTGGAGTTGATTCTGGTACAGGGTGATATATAAGGATCTAGTTTTAGTTTTCTACACGTAGTTAACCAATTTTGCTAGCACTATTTACTGAAGAGGCTGTCTTTCTTCAATTCGAATTTTTAGCCCCCTTATTGAAGATTAGATGACTGTAGGTCTGTAGGTTCATTTCTGGGTTTTCAATTCTATTCCCTTGGTTCTGAGGTCGGTTCTTGTGCCAATACCAAGCTGTTTTGATTACTATGGCTTTGCAGTAGAGTTTGAAATTTGGTATTGATATTCCTCCAACAGTGTTCTTTCTGTTGGGAATCATTTTTGCTCTTCGGGGTTTAGTATTAGAATGACTAGCTACAGCAATAAGACAAGATGCAAACATAAAGGGGATCCAAATAGGGAAAGAAGAAGTAAAACTCTCCCTCTTTGCAGATGACATGATCTTGTATTTAAAGAATCCCATAGACTCCACTCCTAAATTACTCAAGCTGATTCAAAACTTTGGCAAAGTACCAGGGTATAAAATTAACCCTCAAAATCAATGGCTTTTCTGTATGCCAACAATGAGAAAAGTGTGGCTGAAATTAGGACAGCAATTCCATTTGTAATAGCCCCACAAAAAATTAAATACCTACGAATTAACTTATCCAAAGAAGTGAAGGACCTCTATGATGAAAACTTTAAAAACATGAAAAAGGAAATCAAAACAGAACTTAAAGTAGCAAAAATGCCCATGGTCCTGGATTGGGAAGGTCAACATCGTGAAAATGGCAATACTTCCCAAAGCTATCTACAAATTCAAGGTGATACCTATCAAAATTCCAACCTCATTCTTCAAGGAAATAGAAGAGGCAATCCTCTTTTTTCTTAGGTTCTCTTCTTTTTCTTCTCTCCTCCCAAGTATTCTATGATTAATTGATAAATTCAATGATTCTTCCTCTATTAGTCTCTGTTACCTCTGTGGTGAATCTAATTCCTCTAGACTTTCTTCTTTTGGTCCTATGACAGTCCACATGCTTTTTTTACATCTCACTATTCTGTCTGCCTTCTTTACTAACTTATTTCTCCTTCTCTAAAGCATAGGCTTTATTCAGACAGCTTTCCCTTTATTACAATCAAAGACTTTGTCCTCTCTTCTGTCTTTTCTGTCCCATTTGTGCAAATAATTCCAAAATATTAGTTACCAGCTCTGGTTCTCCCAGTGCCTGTTATCTATCTTCCCATTAAGTGTTTCCATTTCAATCATTCTGATTCCCATTAATTTCAACGGGTAAAACCATAATGTCTTCTCAGTTCATTTTGGTCGTGGTCATTGTTTGCCCAGACCTGTCCTTCAATCACTGCTCTCTATCTATCCTTCGTCCCTGTGCTGCTTGTGCCCTTCATTTCTAGTCAACTGCAAGCCCTTCTTTGTCCCTTCCTCCTCAACTTTACTCTTCATTTCTGCTTTCTTCCATCTTTACCTAGACTTTCATCTTGTCCTTGCATTATTACATTGGTACTCCCAAGTCTTTTTGTTTGTTTGTTTGTTTTTGTTTTGTTTTTTTTTTTAAATCACTACATTATCTTGTCATTACACTGCCAAACTCAAGTAATGGCTCCTCATTGCCCACAGCGTGGTCTAATCTCCTCAATGTGACAGTCAATGCTGTCTGCAGTCTCCTTTCACCTTACCTATCTGATTTTAGTTCACATCACTCCCCAGCTGAGACATCAGGCCAGGTCAGTTTCCCTGCTGACTCTTAACTCTGCTAGTAGTTGTGTTTCTTAGGGTCACAACTGCTCATCCTCTAGGATATAGCCCTTAGCCCTGTCCTCCAGGAGGCTTTTCTTGATTACTTTAACCTGCCTGGAATTTTCTCCTTTGAATACTTAGCACTGGTTATTCCCTCTAGATATTTGGCACCAGCCAATATTTTGTTTTATGATATTGCTAGTTTTAGTATTCTTGTTTTATTTATATACCTTTTTAAAAACCCATAAGTTTGTCTGTTCTCTCTAACATAGAACAAGCACTATATTTTATGCTTCCATTTTGACTTAGTAAGTACTCAGCCGATTTTTTTAATGAGTATGTTGAACGTGGTTTTTTTTCCTGTTCCCAGGTTAAGAAAATCCCTGACAATCCCTGCCAGCATTTTCTGCTTGATTTTGCCCAGTCAGGGCCTGCTCAGAACTTCTGTGGGCCAAATTCAGACCTGTTCAAAGGATTCATACAGGCATGTAGAAAACAGATATAGTTGACAGATATAGAAGACAGATATAGTTGCGGGTTCCACTATTGATCAATCTGTGAAGGCCACCTTTGCTGCTCTGGTGTACCTCACTCCAGTTTTATATGAGAAGCTGGAAAAATATGGTAACTTATAGTACAGGGAATATGTTTGATCTGAGGACTAATTGCTAAGGTTTAAGAAGGCCTAACAAGTGAAGGTTTTTTTTTAAAAATGAACAGATTCCTATAACTTCTTCTTGTTAGTTGTGCTTGGTGGTGAAGAGATTGAGGGACAATTGATGGTTAGCAGATTGTAGTGTACAGCAAATAGCCTTGACTTTAAGAATTAGCAGATGCTTTATCTTTATCCAGAATTCTCATGGGAATTGGTAAGTAGTTGAATTGAAAGAAAAATGAATGTGGGTTGTAGTGCAACCTCAGTAACTCCAGGTTGTTCAGCTGTAGGTTAACCAAAAAACTTTTCTGTACTTTGATGTTGTCCTCTGTAAAATTAGGTTATTATTGATTACCCCAAAAAATCTAAGAAATTCTGATTAGAAACTACAATGTTATTGAATGTGCTAATAACCTGTAGAAGGAAAAAGATGTAGGTATTAACTCTTACCTTTGGACTTGCAGTTTCTTTATTCTTTATGGCATATCCCACTAGGCTTCCTTTGGTTTAGCCTGGTTCTCACTACTTTCTTTCCTTGTGTTCCCCAGGGTAGCATCTTTGTGAAATGAATACATAAACACACACACACACATACACACACACACACACACACACACACACACACACGTGTGTGTGTGCACGCATGCGCATGTGTGCATGTGTGTGTGTGTGTGTGTGTTTGTGTGTGTAACCGGCAGCCTGGTAGAACCTACAAAAAAAGAAAATATCGGGATGGGAAGTTGGCTCAGTGGTAGAGCGCTTGCCTTGCAAGCATGAGGCCACGGGTTTGATTCCTCAGTACCACATAAGCAAAAAGAAAAAAAGCCGGAAATGACACTGTGCCTGAAGTGGTAGAGCACTAGCCTTGAGCTGAAGAGCTGAGGGACAGCGCTCAGGCCCAGAGTTCAGCAACCACGGCCGGACCCCCCCCCAAAAAAAGAAAATATCTTCCTGTATACTCATGTACATTCAAGGAAAAAGCATTTCAAGCCCTATCTAAAGATAAGGTATGGATTTTCAGAGCACTTTTGCAAGACATGTTCTTTCCAGTGCAGAAGAAATAAGAATAAATGCCTTTTCAGAGTAGGTGGTTGTTGCTCTTGTTCCTGTTAAAATTGCTTTATGGTTCTATAATCTGTGCCACTCCTTTAATCTCACATTGCAGGTCATATTTCCTAGTTGTAAAACATCTTGGTGAGTACTTCTTAATTCTTATCTCCTTTAAAATATCCACTCATGGGCTGGAGTATAGCTCAGTGGCAAAGTGTTAATCTGGCAAGTAGAATCCCTGTATTTGATCCCCAGTACCAAAAAGAAAAAGAAAAAAGAAAAGAAAAGAAAAAAATGCCACACAAAACTACATTGAGACATGAGTAGAAACAAATGTCATGTGGAAAAGTATATCTCCCCTGAACACTGTGGGGTATATCTCCTTTAAGCAGTGTGGGGTAGGTGAAGTAATCCACAAGTTGTTTTGTTGTTGTTTTGTTTATGCCAGTCCCAGGGTTTGAATTCAGGACCTGGGCACCATCCTTGAGCTTCCTTTGCTGAGGCTAGTACTCTATCACTTGAGCCACAACACCCCTTCAGGCTTTTTTCTGAGTAATTTATTAGATACAGGCTTTTGCATCTGGGCTGCCTTCAAACAGTGATCCTCAGTTCTCAGCCTCCTGAATAGCTAAGATTATTGGCATGAGCCACTATCACTTGGCTTCCACATTTTTTTTTTCTTAAATCATGAGACTGACTGGAATTGGTGGAATGTTCTTGGACTCTAAGATTCAGGTTTTTTTTCCTTTTTTTTTTTTTTTTTTGTCGGTCATGGGGCCTGAACTCTGGGCCTGGGCGCTGTCCCTCAGCTCTTCAGATCAAAGCTAGCACTCTACCACTTGAGCCACAGCGCCACTTCCTCCACATGGTTTTTTGAGGGAAAATAAAAATATTTGTGTGTATAAACGTATATAGTAATTAAGTTATAGTAAAAAAGCTGGTTTATCTTTTTCATCAGAAAGATGAAAAACTTGTAGATTAAAAGTTGAAAACAGTTGACTTTCCTTGTGGGGTAAAATTCAAACACATATGTGTTTGCAATAGAGAATCACATGATCAGAAATGGAAACTAGGCTGGGCCCTGGTGGCTCAGGCCTATACTCCTAGCTACTCTGGAGTCTGAGATCTGAGGATCACAGTTCAAACCAGCCTAGGCAGGAAAGTCCATGAGACTCTTACTGCCAATAACCAAACCAGAAGTGGTGCTGTGGCTCAAGTGGTAAGAGCACTAGCCTTGAACTGAAGAGCTGAGCGACAGCACCCAGGCCCAGAGTTCTAGTCCCACAACCCACATGCCTTCCTGTGTGCCTGTCTGCCTTTCTTTTTCTTTTTACATTTTGTCTTTTCTTTTTCTGTTTCTCACTTTCTTTCTCTTTTTCCTTTCTTGTTCTTTCTTTTTTTTTTCTCTTTCTCCATTTCTTTCTCCTTATTTTCCTTCCTTCTCCCTCCCTCGCTCCCTCCTTTCTTTCTTTCTCTCTCTCTCTTTCTTTCTTTCTCTGTCTTTCTTTTTCCCTCCTTCCTTCCTTCCTTCCTTCCTTCCTTCCTTCCTTCCTTCCTTCCTTCCTTCCTTTCCTTTCATTTCCTTTCTTCCTTCTTTCCTTTTTTTCTGTGTTAATACTGGGGCTTGAGCTCAGGGGTTTGTATTCTTGCTTGGCCTTTTCTTTATAAGCTAGTGCTCAACCACTTGAGACACGCCTCCACTTCCAGCTTTTCTGCTGGTTTTATTAGAGATAAACGTCTCAAGGATTTGGCTGCCTGGACTGGCTCCACACCCTTATTCTATTATTATCAGCATTCTGAATAGCTAGGATTACAGGCATAAACCACTTGCCTATTTTGCTTTGGAAATAATTTGCCAGCTGGGCATAGGAATCTCACAGTTATAAGTTTGAAGCCAACCCATGCAAGAAAGTCCATAAGATTTTTTTAAATCTCCAATTAGCCACCAAATAGCCAGAATGGAACTGTTCAAGTGGTAGAATATTAGCTTGAGTGAAAAGCTAAGGGAAAGCACCTAGGTGTTGAGTTCAAGCCCCAGGACCAGAACAACAACAAAAGATGAGATGAGATAAAATGCACGATGTCCTCTAGCAAGGAGTCATCAAGAGAGGCTAAAGAGTGGAGGTCACCTGCTGATAGAGAAGCCCTAGGGTCCTCCTTACAAAGTCCTCAGCCTGGGAATCAGAGATGGCTCTCCCCAAGGAGCAGTGGGACTGAGAGCCATCTTCTTTCTCATTAGAAATAGCTCACTGCAATGAGCACCTTGATTCCAGTCTATCCTTCTTCCTGGCTCTGTGTGTGTGTGTGTGTGTGTGTGTGTGTGTGTGTGTGTGTGTGTGTGTGTGTGTGTGTGTGTGTGTGTGTGTGTGTGTGTGTGTGTGTGTGTGTGTGTGCTGGTACTAGGGCTTGAACTCTGGCCTTTGGCACTGTCTCTTAAGCTGTTTCCACTCCAGGCTGGTGCTCTACCACTTGAGCCACAGCTCCACATTTGGCTTTTTTTTAGTGATGAATTGCTCATAAGAATCTCATGGATTTTCCAGCCCAGGCTGGCTTTGAACCACGATCCTCAGATCTCAGCCTCCAGGGTAGCTAGGATGACAGGCCTGAGCCACTGGCATAAGTATTCTCCCACAAGTATTAATTCCTTGGGGAATTATAACAGGCCAACTTCCTGCTCCTTCTCAAGGTATTATTTTGCCCATTTCGAAGGGGGAAAATCCTATCAGATGTTTTACATGGGGAAAAATACAGTTTTCTCTTTTCCTATGTAAAAGCATATTATTAGTAGTATTTCGCATGGCTTTCTGGGTCACCTAAATCTCAATGAATATCTGTTGTATCCAAACTTCTCCATGTAAGACACTCTATTGATTGAGAAATCTTTTCTGTTGGCCCAAGCATGACAACATCCTGGATGAGGTTTTTTTGTTTTATGAGGATTTTATGCCTGTCATGGAGATTGAACTCAGGGCATTGTCCTCAAGCTTCTTTTGCTCAAGGCCTACCACTTGAGCCAAAGCAGCACTTCTGGTCTTTTCCAACCACAATTCTTAGATCTTAGCCTCCTGAGTAGCTGGGATTACAGGCTTGAGCCACCCATATTCTACTGACCATTACTTTTTTGGAATGGTCACACCAAGTAAGGGTATGATCTCATGGTGGTAGCCCAAATGCTCACTCACTTTGTTCCTCTTGAACTTTCCCTTTCATTTCCTAAAAACCTTTGGCTTGTGTTTTGCTTGTAAACGCAAAGGGTATGAAATTCCTATCTACCACTTTTGCTCTCTTTGATTTTTAGAATCAATGTTTAATCTCTTAAGTCTTGGGTTTTACACCTGCAAATCGATTCATTTGGATCAGATTATTTCTAAAGCTTCTTCTAACCCCCAAATTCTTATCCCCTAAAGGTGCCAGGTTATTTGGGCAACAGCCTGCAATGGGTTCTCAAGAGGCAGTGGACTCAATATGAATAGCAAAGCCAATGCACCTTCACGTTCCTATGTCCCTTTGAACCAGGTATGAGATCCTCCCCCTCCCTCCCTCTCTTCCTTCCTTCTTTCTTCCTTCCTTCTTTCCTTTGCCAGCATTTTGCTGGCTGTTTAGGAAATGGAGTTTTGTAGACTTCTTTTGGTCTAGGCTAGCTTCAAACCATGATCCTCTAGATCTCAGCCTCCTGAGTAGCTAGGATATTATAGTCACAAGCTGCTGGTCCTGGTTCACTTCACCTGTTCAGTGAAGGTCAAGAAGGCCTCCTCAAGGATGCTTTGCTGCAATTAGATGAGATAATGATAGGACGAGGATAGTGGAGAGTCTGGCTGTATGTGCACAATAAATGTAGGATACCCAGGGGACGGTTCTATCTCTATAGGAAACGGGTCACCCATTAATCTCACAAGTGGATTGTAGATGGCAGGATAAATAGCAGAGATGAGCCTTGGACTTGAGATCCTCCTGCCTGGGCCTTTCAAGTGCTAGGATTACAGGCAAGAGCCCCACAACTCTCTAGGCATAAGATAGTAAGTCGTGTATTTGTTCTGAGTATTTCTAGATCTCCTCCTCAACCTGTTGAAGCTCCCTAAGGGGACAGTTTAGATAGTGCTTGTCAATCAGTGTGACTTCACTCTGGGGAGAGGTTGGGAAGAGGTGGCTGGTTTATGAACGCAGATAGCCCTCTTCCAGCCCACAGTGTTATCAGCTTTGCCACTCCATCCCTTGCCTTCTGCTTGACCTCTCCTGGGCACAGAGCTGATATCTTTTATCAACACAAATCCATGGAGGTTTGACAGAGGGCTTAAGTGTTAGAGCACCTGCTTAGCAAGAGAGAGGCCTGAGTTCAAAGCCAAGTACCTTTATAAGCCAAGAGTGGTGGTGGATGCATGATTGTAATCCCAGCACTTGGGAGGTTGGGAAGGGAAGAATGGCACATTTCCAGGCCAGCCTGTCAAGATGATTGGGGATATGGCTCAGTGGTGGGCCATTTGTCTTGCATGCAGAAGGCTTTGGGTTTGATTGCCACAGCAGAAGAGGTGGGGGCCCTGTGTCAGCCAGTGGACAGACCAGTCTAGAAAAATCGACTCATTAAGATGAACACCCCAGACCTCCAGCCTCAGCCCTGAAGGAGTTCAGGTGCATCATTAGGGAGATTGTCCTAAGTTCTTGTTCCAGATATAAGGTCACAGACTCACCTGTGGAAGGCCGTGAGACAGCTGTGACCCCTGCCATGTCCCCCTGGCCACTACAGTCCTGCATGGCCACATCCATCCGTCAGGGTCAGAGGCCCCAGGCCTGGCCGTCCTGTGATCTGGAGCAGCTAGCTCTTTTTGGTGGAGGAGGCAGTGGCGGTGTCAGACACCTGAGGAACAGCTCAGGCCGCACAGCTTGTGTTGTGCAAGAGCCATGCAGGCCCCCGTGGGTGACTCTGGGGACCCCAGTAAATGGAGGCTGCTCTGTGTAGGTGGCTGGGTCAGGGGTTTGGAGAAGCAGCTTCAGCGTGGAAATGGTTTTGTATGGGTGGTACTGGGGTTTGAACTCTGGGCCAGACAGGTGCTCGTACTGCTGAGCCATGCCCCTAGTCCTGTCTTTTAATGCTTATATTTGAGCCAGGGTCTCTGCTTCCTCCCCAGAGAAGCTCATGGGCAATATCTACCTAAATTAGGTTTCTTGAGGTAGCCAGGATGTCAGGTGCAGGCCACCCAGGCCAGTCTTCTGACAGGAACGTATCTTGTAAACTTCTACCCAGGTTGGCCTTGAACTGAAATGCTTCTAGTTGGGAACTTCTCTGACTATGACCTTCCTACCCAAGATTTCCCTTATTTGAATGGCCCATGCAGCTAATGGATTATAAACAAATTTACATTAGGTCCTTGGAAGTCTAGGCACTTCCCGGGAGACAGATCTGAGGATCATGTTTCAGAAGCAGCCTGGGCAGGGAAGTTTGTGAGACTCTTATCTCCAGTTAACCATCAAAAATCCAGAAGTGGAGCCATGGTTCACGTGGAAGAATGCTAACCTTGAATGAAAAAGCTAAGGGACAGCACCAAGGCTCTGAGTTCAAGCCCCAGTACTAGCTCGAGAACACACACACACACACACACACACACACACACACACACACACACACACACATACATGCATGCACATGTGTGAGTGCAGGTATATGCATACATAGCATTGACAATGAACCCAGCCTTGTTTCTTGTGTGTGTTGAATAAGCACACACGTTCCCACCTGGCTACGTTCCCCGCCCATTTTGTCATCTTTATGCACCACCCAACGGGCTAGCGCCTGCCAAACCCTGCCCTTCCCAGCTGCAAACCTGGGCAGCCTTGCCAATGAGGAGGAACGGGGGCTGAAAGCGGTTGGCGCCAGGGCACTGGGAATGAGGGCAGAGCTGTTTTCTAACTTGAATTTCTCCCGCCCTGAAGCCTTTTCATGAACCTCTGGTTCAGGTGCCTTGGATTTTTGCTGTGCTGGTTAATTTTCCTTCCTGGATTACAGCTTTAAGCTCACAAATGGAGCTGTCACACCCTGACTGGCAAATAAATATTCCTGGCAACGTGCCCCAGCTGTGGTTTCCTGTGTTTAGAGAGCGCTGCTCAGGGAGGTGTTTGCAGAGCTGTGCTGCACGTTGAGTCTGTTCCTCGGTGCCTGCCGTGAGGCACAAACCCGCAATGCTCCGGGGTTCAGATCCCAGCTCCCATTTGCTGAGATCTGAGGAGAAACTCACAGACCACAGGGTGAGGTCAGAGTCTCTGTTCTGTGGGGCTATGAGCTCATCGGGCTGCAAGGTTGAAGGTCTGGCCCAGGCTGGGCCTCTGATCCATCCTGGTACTCAGAGGGCCGTTTATTTCTACCTTACCCATTTGTGCAATGAAACCCTGCATTTCAAGAATGAGCCAAACCTTTGCACACACATGTGAGAGTGCACACACACGTGTGAGACTTAGTGATTTCTTTTCTTTGTTCACGACTTACAAGTATGTATGCATGTCATGTTTCATGAATCATGAGCATCTTAAGTGCTTGGGTATAGTTTCTAGAACCTTAGTGCACTACCTGATTCCATGCAAGTCCAATGGTGCACAGAAGAGACAGAGAAAAGACCTGCTCACAGAACTTTTGCTTTGACTCCTGCATCTCAGTCATGCCAGAAGGAAGCGTTCACTTAGGTCTACTTATAAAGCTGCTGCTGGCAGCTTACTAACTAGACTCATTTGAGTTTCTGGTTCCATCCAGCTTCAGTAGATTTTACTATCTCATGTCTAAAGGGGCAGAAGGTAAGTCTTAGTGAGGTTTTCTACAGGCCATCAGGTCAGTGTGTGTTTTTGTGTGTGTGTGTGTGGGGGTATGTGTGTGTATAGATGTGTTTGCATGTATTTCTGAGCTGCTTGCTGCCTAGGCCTCCTGGGGCTATAATTGGCACCCTAGTAACACCAGCACTCTGGGTAAAATTCATAGCTGTCAGTTCCCTGTCTGTCTGGAATACCCAGAAATCAAGTAGCACAGTGGTAGGGGAGGCCCAGGGCTGTTGATCGACTTGTCTTCTTATCTTGTTTTCACATCAATAGCAGCCCGATTTCTGGTTCAGGGCAAGTGTGGGTAGAAGTTCCTCCTGCCCATCCCTGTGCTCACTGTTAAAATAACAGGGTGGTTTATTGTATTATTTTTTTAGCAAAGATCAGACCACCATGGGCCAATGGCTCTCATGGATTAAGTAATTAGTTCCTAGCAAAGAAAACCCGGCACAACTGTTTTAGGAATCCATTAGCCATCCACGGCATTGCCATTTGATTTTAAAGGTTAGAAAAATGGGGAAGGGGTGGGATTTGAATTTTGTATGAGCAAGGGTGTGAGGTGGCTCTCCAGACACATAAACTATATTCTCAAACCAGGTCGTTGGACTAATGGGGGCAGGAAATTGGTCACTTACAACCACTTACATTTTCCAGCCCACAGAGCACTTTTACGTATGATTATTCCTGTATGAAAGATGGGAACTGTGAAAGATGGACATAGGAAGAAACCCAAGCCATGTGTTTTATGGCTAGAGAATCAGAAGGAACGGGAATTCTAAATTCTGGGTTCCCCTCTCTTTTTGTGGACACCCCCACCCTTGTTCCTGAGTTCTTCTCCAAGTTCATCTGTCCACCAGCAACCTCAGGACATAGACCTTAAAAGCCTTGATAATAAATGCTTAGGAGAACTATGTAAAATGACTGGGAATGGAGTTGTGTTGTCTGTAGTCCCAACCTAGGCTTTCAGCAGCTTAGAGACGAAATGAGGATTTTTTGAGATTTTGTTTTTGTTTTTGTTGGTTGTGGGCCTGAACTCTGGGCCTGGGCACTGTCCCTCAGCTCTCCAGCTCATGGCTAGAATTCTTACCACTTGAGCCACAGTACCACTTACAGCTTTTTCTGCTTATATAGTGCTGAGGAATCAAACCAAGGGCCTCATGCATGCAAGGCAAGCACTCTACCACTGAGCCACCTTCTCAGCTCCAGAATGAGGGCTTTTTGATAGACTAGATCCTGTGTAAGGAGGTTCATGTTTATACCTCTGTTGCTCAAGTCAGCACTGGAGACATGTTTCTCACCCCAGCTGAGCAATGAGCAGGGGAGTGGAGAGATAGAAGTTGCATATCAAGTCAGTGATAGAGCCTGTTTATGAATGTAGCCAGCCTAGAACAACCCCTATATTGTTACTGAGGAAACCAGAATGGCTGCATGCTAACTCCATCCCCCAGCTGGTCAAGGGCAGGGCCTGGTCTCAGCAGCACCATCCCCAGGTCCTTGCAGGGCAAGAGCAGACCTCAGCTTTTACAGCTGGGATTCTTTAAGTCCCACTGCTACCAGCTACCATGGCCTCCCATTCGTCCATCTGGGCTCTGCTCCAGTGGGTGAGGCCTGCCATGCAGGCCCTGGTCCCTCCTCTCTCTTAAAGAACCAGTGGTGTCTAGGCCCTGAGTATGGACCATATGTGCTGCTGCCCCTTTCTAGTCGGCTCCTGGGGTGCATATCCAATGGCACTGCAAACCGACTCAGGTTTCCACTGCTCCTCAGTGGCATCAAGGGCGGAACTCCATGACCCTGGATGACATTAGTGGATCCCAAGGCCAAGCTTAGTTTTATTTTATTAACAAACAACAAGAACAACAAACAACACTCTGTGAAACCCAGGGTAGGGTTAAGGCTAGCGGCCTCTGGAAGCAACACCGAGCCTGGGAGGGGGGCTCTCATCTCTGGGGGGAAGGGTGGATGGGGGGAGGAGAAGAGAGAGAGGAAGGAGGAAGGACAGGAAAGAGGGGAGAGAGAGGGAAAGAGCGGAGAAAGGAGGGAGGAGAGGGAAGGAGGATGGAGGGGAGAGAGAGAAGGGAGGAGAGGGAAGGAGGGAAGAGAGGGGAGGAAGGAGAGGGAAGGTGGGAAGAGAGAGGAGGGAGGAGAGGGAAGGAGGGAGGAGAGGAAAGGAGGAAGGAGGGAGAGAGAGGAAGGAGGAAAGGGAAGGAGAGAGGAAGGGAGAGAGAGGAGGAGGAAGGAGGGAGGAAGGCCTGGGAGCCTGTGATGGAGGAACAGAGAAAGGGCCTTTCTAATCATAGGACTGGTTTTTAGGTGGAATGAGCATCAGGTCTACAGAAGGAAACCAAGGAAGAAGATGGACACAGCCAAGGAAGGCTGGGCATGGCTGCGGAAACCAGCAGAGAGCTCCGCCATAGCTGGGCCACACAGCTCCCTCCTTGGCCTAAGGAAGGAGGCACAAGCCAGGTACCTGTGGCTCATGCCTATCATCCTTGCTAAATGGAAGGCTGAGATCTGAGGCTCAAGGTTCAAAGCCAGCCCAGGCAGGAAAGTCCATTCAATTCTTATCTCCAAGGGGTAGAGCACCAGGTCTAGCAGCTAAGCGACAGGCCCTGAGAACAATAAAGTGCCCTTTATTGTACCGTTTACTGATCGATGGATTGATAACAGCAATAATGAAACCTACCAGTCACTGGGCTCTTTCTTTTATGTACCAGCCTTCGTGTTATGCATAATAAACTGACTCATGCAATGTTACACTAGCTCACAGAGTGTGCACCTTTCCTGGACCAGTTTTTTCTTTTTTCTTTTTAACATTTCTTTTTTTATTGTGAAAATACTGTACAGAGAGGTTACAATTACATGGGCAAGATAATGTGTACATTTCTTATCAAGCATTGTAGCCTGTTTCCCCTTCCCATCCTCTCCCCCTCTTGTCCCCCCGCCAGTCCTCCTCCCCCCCACCAAAGTTGTAAAGTTCGTTTTTCCACATAAGGACTTGTACATCTCATTGTTGCAGTTTTATAGGTTAGGAAGCAGCTCCGATGGCCTGGGACCAACCATGGAACTTGCAAGCGAATAGCCAGAGCTTTATTCGCTGAGATGCCCTTGACCAGCAGACTGCTTCTCCCTGACAGCCTCGGGCCTCATCTTTATAGACTGCCATCCCCTAGCATGGCACACCTTCGATGGTACCCGAAGCCACAGCCACTAGCCTTCCCCAGAGACAGGCGGAGGAGAGACAGTGACTGGCACACAAAGAGGATACCAATGCCCTATAAGTCGTCCAATGTTGTGACCAGAAGAAATAATTTTCATTTTTTTCTGTCTTCCCTTGTCCTTTGTGTTCCTTCAAAAAATATCCTGGGACATTTGGAACTGGGGAGATAAAAGGGCTTAAGCTGTAGCAGCCATTGAGCATTAATGTGGAGGGCCGGAGGACCGTGTCTTTACATGGAAGAAACATTAGTTCCTCTTCCAGAGCCTAGATGATGACCTAGAAACTGAGTGGAACGCATTTCTAGGACTCAGAGCAAAAAGACAAGAGCAGAATAGGGAAAATATACCTAGTAGACTGAGTCTCTGGAGTTAATTCAGGAAAGCATGCAGGACATGACCCAATATTCTAATTATTTTCCCCAAATGTGTGGGCTTAGAACCAGATGATCTGGATGCGAGTGTATGTGGAAGCATTTTGGTACCCACAAAGCTCTGTACACATAACTGCCCAAATTTATTGAACATCTACTATATGCCTGTATTTGTCTTAATTGTTTTTTTTTGCTTTTGTTGTTGTTTGTGTTTTGTGAATTTTGTTCTTTTTGTTTTTGCTGGTACTGGGGCTTTAAGTCCAGGACTTGGTCTCTCCTTTGGTTTTTTCATATAAGACTGCTGTTCTGCCACTTGAGCCACACCCCCAGTCTGGTATTTTGTTGGCTGTTTTGGAAATAGACTCTTACAACCTTTTCTCCTCGAGGGTTAATTTGAATCTTGATCCTTGGGTCTTAGCCCCCTGAGTCCCAAGGATTACAGATGTGAGCCACACAAATCCAGGTATGGCCTGGATATTTTTTCTCCTTTAATATAATTTCTTGTTTCCTTTTAAATCCTTCATGATTCTTTCCCTATATTGTCTTTGCAATTGTAAGAGCTGTTTCTCTAGAAAGTTTGAGTTCAGCATCTCTCTCCCCCACCTTTAGGCAAACTATGGGACAGAGAAAGCACGGAGTACAAAAGCAGTTTTAGAAAGCCTGCAGGAAAGCAGACAAAATCCAGCAGGCTGTTTTGCCTGGGAAACTTCTGGACCTCCCAACATGGCACCCTTCAGCTTGATGCCAGTTCTTAACTACCTTTGCCATTGTTTCCATTGCTCTGCCCCAGGTTGCAGGGCTGGCAATTAAGATGCACTGTGATTTTGATGGTACTGAGTGTGGAAAGTCAAGAAGAGCTTTGTGAACATCTATCTTTTTGTGTTCCACAGAGGGAAGAATGATTAGTCATCTGGCCAGTACCTTATAGCAGTGGGGAGGGAGGGAGGAGGCACTGGTAGAATTGAAGCCTAAGCATCTACCTGTTTCCTCCCACAGGAAAGACCAGCTGGTCCCAGGCGGGTGCCCCAGCAAGTGTGAATTCTCTCTGGACCACAAAGCCTGTTGACTCTTGGCATGGTGTGTGGCCTCTTCAGTCCAAGCCACAGGTCCCCGTCACTTTCTGAGGATAGCTACCCTATAACCCCCAGGCAGCTAGGGGTGGGCTTGGTTGATGATGCTGCCATTCTTTTAGTGTGTGCCTGCCTTGCCCTTCTGGAGAAAAGAGCAAGTGAAGGCATTAGCAACCAGCTGGGGAGGGGGGCTGTCTGAACAAATCCCCATGTCGCTCCATCCCTGGAGGAGATTCTCCTGGTCCTGGTCCTTCCTTAGGAAGGCCTCCCTCCCAGAGCCACTGCCCAAAGGGCTCTGTCGCTGATACATGGAAGAACAATGAATGTGATATGAACTAAACTGTACTAGCTACAATGCGGAGGGGACTCCTTTGCTAACTTCTTGTTCCATATACAAAGGGACACACAGAGGCAACCTAAGGGGAAGTTTATTTACTTTTTTTTAAATGCCCATTTGGGGGCTTGAACTCAGGGCCTCACACTCTCAATGAGCTTTTTCTGACCAGGCTGGTGCTATGCAACTTGAGACAAAGCTCCACTTCTGGCTTTTTGATGATTCACTGGTGATAAAATTCTTGCAGACGTTTTTGCCCAGGCTGGCTTAGAACTGCAATCCTCAGGTCTCAGCCTTCTGAGCTAGACTTACAGGCATGAGCCACCAGTGCCTGGCCTAATTTCAACTTCTATGTGAAAAATTATGTAACCATTTTCCTTTAGTAGAATTGAGGACTGGTGCTCTGGCCTAGCCAGTTTGCTCTAAAGTGTGACAAGGGGGAATTTTATACATTCACTGAAACCCTAGTTTGATTTCATGGATAGAGGTAGTCAAAGCCAGATCCCAGCTCACTGGGACCAGGGAATTTCCTGGAGGGAGGTGTGATAATGCAGCCTTATTCAAATACATACCTGGAGAGGCAACCTGCCCATTGTCAGAAGTGCAGGGCAGATCTTGCCCCCTGTGGCTCTTTAGGATGGAACCACCTGTGTCAGCCAACTTCCTCTCCTCTGGGGATGAGGCACTAAAATATTGAAAACTAAACAAGCAAAATTAATAAGGCAAGGAACAAATCATCCTGTTTTCTCCCTTCTCTTCTTCCTTCCAAAAGACCGGGAGGCAAAGAGATGTTGATGTCAGGAGGAATGTGATTGCATAAGTTTCCTGCAGCTGCTGTAACCAATGACCACAAATGGAGGGAGGCAAAGGATGATAGTCTATGTTGCCCTGGATCTGCAAGCCAGAGCCCTCACCATGGGAAGGCAGTGCTTTCTCCCTCTGCAGGTCCCAGGGGAAAATCTGTCCCTTGCCTCTTCCAGCTTCTGGTGGTGACAAGCTTGCCCTGGCTTGTGGCCACATCTCTCCACTTTCAAGATTGTACCTTGGAGTGTATTTCTATTCTGTCTTCACTCTGTGCTGTCTATCTGGAATCTCCCTTTGTCTTTTCCTTATGAGGATACTTGTGACTGCATTTAAGATTTGTTCAGATAATCCAAGATTTTTATTTCTACCTAGGGACCTTAGTTTCATTGCATCTTGTAAAATCCATTTTTCTCTACCAAGTAACATTTAGAGATTCCAGAGATTGGGACCTGTCACCTGAGGAGAAAGGATGCAATATTTAGCCCATTCCATTAATATTCCTTAGTTGACTTGAGGCTGTATAGACTTCAAGATCCAGGAGAAGCTGGGTGCCAGTGGCTCATACCTATAATTCTAGCCTCTCTGGAGGCTGAGATCTGAGGATCATGGTTCAAGGCTAACCCAGGCAGGAAAGTCTTTCAGACTCTTATCTTTAATTAACCACTAGAAAACCAGAAGTGGAGCTGTGGCTCCAGTGGTAGAGCACTCACCTTGAGCTGAAGAGCTGAGGGACAGCACCCAGGCCCAGAGTTCAAGTCTTATGACCTAAAAAAAAAAATCCAGGAGAAATGTGCTCAACTTCAAGACTGGGGTTAAGAGGAGGAGATGGATGGCAGGGTGAGGCAAGAAGTGACTGAGGAATTATGTTTGCCTGTTCCTCTTTGGAAAAGGCCACTCCCCATTCGTGCAGCTCCTTCTGCCCAGACCCCTTTCTTCTGGCTCCTTTTAAAGGCCAGGCCTGGCTTCATCGTTTTCCTTGCTCATGAAACTGGGATCTTACACCCAGGCCTGAAGTCCAGGAGTCCCCCAGTAGCACCAACCACTTGTCCTCTTATGCCAAATAAAGAAGAGACATTTAAAAGGGCAGAAAAGAGAATTATTACCCAGCAGCCTTGGGAAGACAGCACTTAAGTACACCCTCAGCAGTCTTTGGGGGTGCAGACATCGGCCTCAGGTTAAATAGGGAGAATTGGGGGCAGGGGATGAAAAAGGTTTGCAGAGTTCACACAGCCCCGGCTTCAGATAAGGCCTGGTGGCAATTACCTTCGCTTTTTGTCCTGGAGGAATTCTGGAGACATTGTTATTACTCTGTTACTGGAACAGGTCAGGAACCAGGCAATCTTGTAAGTCTTTGGCTGTTTCCTTTAAGATGATAAGAAGCAGACTTTGCTTGTTTGAGGGGCTCTGTGTGTCTTCCACATGAGATAGATGGATGCCTGTTAATCTGCTCTTTCTTGGAGCCCATGGTGATTGCAATGGCAGCTATAGCAAAAATCCTCTCAGCTCAAAGGCACAGATTCAAAGTCCTGGCGGGGGACAGGGGGAGCTTTTCAGTAAATTCACAGGGCCCAGCCAGAGGAACTTTTATGTTTTCTCTTAGCACATGCACATGTGGAATCTAAGCCCATCCCGTTCTTGTCCCAGTGGCTAGCCGCGTGGAGGCAGGCCTTTCACCGACTTCCAAGGCACTGTGAGCCTCTCCTGTAGCTGTGTCCTCTGTGGGTGAAGTTCTTGATAGCACAGGGACAGCTGGATTCTTCTCAGGTGTTTGTCATTTTTTCTCAAACCACAATCCTCCTGTTTTCAACCTCCCAAGTAGCTTGAGCCACCAGAGCATGGCTGTCCCAACCCTCTCCACATCTTAGCTGGACTGGCTCAGAGCCCTGATCAAAAAGTTTGTTCTCCCTCTCTCACTTTCCTTGGAGAGTGGATAGGCTCCCTTCCCAGCCACATTCATGCCTCTGATGGTTTAAGTCTAAACAAGTAATTTTCCCTGAAGTCTAAAGCAAGTAATTTTCCCAGTTTGCCTGAGGGGCATACACTAGAAAGGAAGCACAATGCTAGCTGGAGGCTGGTTGGGGGTGGGGCAGACTTAAACCAGGAAGAGAAGTGGAGTGTGTCTGCGTGTGTGCCTGTGCACGTGTGTGCTTGAGCGGACATGCTGGGATTTTGCTGGCTAATTAGAGGTAAGTGTCTGTTGGGTTTGTCAGCCCAGACTGGCTTTGAGCCTCCACCCTCAGATCTCAGTAGCTAGTTTACAGGTGTGAGCCACCAGCGCCCTTCAAGTGACTCATTTTAAACCTCTCCATAGAGAAGAACATGCTGTCAGTATTTGCAATTCTGTTCCACTAGCCTTTGTTTTCAGGGATATCCTTTTCTTCCAGTGACTAACTCACACTCTTCCTCAGAGCCAGGCCGCAGCTGGTGGTCAAGTTGACCACACATGTTCCTCTGAGCTTGAAGCAGTGTGGTAAGCTAGGGGGCCCTTGATTGGAGTTCTGACTGTCCCGCGTTTCCTTCTTTAGGCCAAGTAACAGGCTGCTGATTGCATTTCCTGCTTCTTCAGGGCAGAGAGGAGCATTCTGATGTCATCCTGGGCAACAAGCACAGTCAGGCAAAGTGGCCTAGTTAGTTTCCCAGATGCACTGGCCCGCTGAGGCCAGCATTGATTTTGAGGTCGGCATGCCGGCATATTAACTCGGGATATTGATCCTGCCTTTTACTTTATCGCCCTGTTTCCTGGATGGACTTGGAACTTGGTCTGGGTGGCAAGAGGACTCGGAGGGTTACCTGTCGCAAAATGTACCTCAGGTGATGTACAGGAATGGCTTCACTTCATCAGACAGCTTCCCACTAGGATGTACTATCTTCAATAATTTAATGCCTGGACAGGTGATGGCTCAGCAGTCTTCCACTTGCTCGTTTCCTTCTCCCACCAGCACACATCTGGTCACCTCCTCCCCATGTCCGGGGCTGTATGCTCATGTCGAGATGATCTTTGGTCAGTCAGTTCAGAAGTAAAGCAAGCCATTTGGAGCCACACATGAAGGAGGCCCACACAGTATTTGTCTGTGTGTCCCAGATGCATTCCCAGTCCTTATGGGACCAAAATTGCATCCTTAGTGCATCTGAAAGTGGTCCATTCTAAGATGTTATTTATTTATTTATTTATTTATTTATTTATTTATTTATTTATTTATTTATTTATTTATTTAAAAGAGATACTGTGAGCCTGGGAAGGTGGCTCAGTCGTAGAGTGCTTGCCTTGTATGCATGAGGCCCTGGTTCAATAACTCAGCACCACATAAGCAGAAAAAAGCTAAAAGTGGTTATGTGCTTCAAGTGGTAGAGCACTAGCCTTGAGCTGAAGAGCTGTAGGACAGCACCCAGGCACAGAGTTCAGGCCCCATGACTGGCAGAGAGAGGGGGGATGGAGAGAGAGAGAGAGAGAGAGAGAGAGAGAGAGAGAGAGAGAGAGAGAGAGAGAGAGAGAGAGAGAGAGAGAGAGAGAGAGAGAGAGAGAGAGAGAGAGAGAGAGAGACTGTGGATATTCTATTCTGAAAAAAATAACCATTGGGCTGGGTGTGTGGCTCAAGGTTCACAGGTTTGAGCCACTGGCAGCTGGCTAGCTCACCTTCACATTCATTTGTTCACTCATCCCTGGATTCCTAATTTTTCCAGAACCTTTATCATAAAGTGGTGTTGGATCAGTGTGCTTCTTTAGAAATGGGTGAAATTTGGAATTATTATATTTTCATACAGAGGATCCTTTTTATTTTACTGCTAACTTCACAGAATTCTTTCAGCAGTTTCCATAAATGTCTCTACCACACTCCATACCTTTCTCTGTCTATGTCTCTGTCTCTGTCTCTCTGTCTTTCTCTATCTCTTTCTGTCTGTCTGTCTGTTTCTGTGTCTGTCTGTCTGTCTATCTGTGTGCTAGTACTGGGGTGGAACTCAGACCCTTGTGATCTTGCTTGGCTTTTCAATCAAAGCTGACACTCTACAACTTAAGCTACAGCTCTACTTTTGGCATTTTGCTGGTTAACTGGAGGTAAGATCTTGTCAAATTTCCTGCCTCAGCTGGTGTAAAACAAGGTTCTTAGAGTAGGTAGGATTAAAAGTGTGAGCCACTTTGCCCACCTTCCACACTATTCTTGAGGATATGGAAGAAGCTCATATGGATGAGAACAAAATACACAGCTAACAGCCATGGTGAGAGACCATGGCCATTTGCTTCCATCCCTTCCCAGCCAAATTTAAAAACAAAAGAAGACTTTGTTTTGCCCAAACATATATTGGTTATTCACATTTGTATGTCTGGTGTGATTTTTATTGTTACTACTTCTGGTGGTTTTCAATGGATCAAAACATCTTCAGAGACACACTGACTTTTCAAATTTCTTCTTAGCATAAAGATCTGTCTCTGGCATGAAAATATTGTCTATTTAATGACACTGGCCTTTAAATTTAAAGAACAAGGTTAATACTTAGACCTATCTTTGAACATTAAAATACAAATTGTATCAGGACTTAATTAGGTTTGTATAGATCTAACAAACCTTTATGAAAAGCAGTTTAGAAAAGAAAAGCTTTATTTGGGCTTAGTATCCTGGGTTACACTGTATTTTGGTTCTGTGTTTTGGGACCTGTAGCAAACAGAGCCTTGGAAGGGTGGAGTGAAACAGAGGTGTTCACATAAAGGTGTCCAAGAAGCAGAAAGAACAGAGTAGCAGAAAGAACAGAGTAGGGCCCAGGGCGAACATAGCCCTAAAGGATACATTCTCAGTAACCTACTTCGTGCTCCCCCTTTCTCAGTTAGACCAAACTTTGGCACTTTCCATCAACTCCCAATAATCCAAACCATTTTGAAACCATCAGTGGACTAATAAATGAATTATGTCCCATGTCCTCATGATGCAACAATCTCTCATTGAGTGGCACTGTCACCAAGGGTTGAAACTTTAAAACCATGAGAGGTATAGGATGACAGTTCATATTGAAGCCAAGTAAAAGAATCTGAATGGCCTGAGAATAATCGGTGGTTAAAAATAACGTAAAAGGATGTTTCAGCAAAGAGAACTTAGTGGTGAAATGGTGACTTCTTGTGTAACACAAGAGAAACTCCTAAGACTCCCTAAATTTTCTAAGGTTTTAAAATATAAATGGATTTTGTTCATATAATTTTATAAAGGAGTACCACTTATGAAACTAGTCAGGTGATGGTGCTCTTAAACGTGTGGGCTCTCATCCATTTATATCTTCTTTATAGCCCTTACTCACATATTTCGCCAGACCAGTCATTTTCTCATGGAAGTGTAGAAGATTTAATAGTACTGTTCTCTCTCTCTCTCTCTCTCTCTCTCTCTCTCTCTCTCTCTCTCTCTCTCTCTCTCTCTCTCTCTCTCTCTCTCTCTCTAACACACACACGCACATACACTTACACAAAATGAGAATATAAATCTCTCATCAGTTTTTAAACAAAAAAATCATTCCAATCAACCAATAAATGAAACAAGAGAATCAAATTCAAGACAAACACAAATAAGCTAGTCACTAAAGTTGCATAATTATCAATAATTTAGTTAGATGTTTAGTTTATATTCTCTGTGTTTGTTTTATAATTTGTAAACTACATGTAATAAAAAATACTTACCATACTGAGAACTCCTGCTATGAAAAAAGCCCTTAAAGTTGGTACAAAGTGGGTGCTAAATAGTGATTGCTAATTTATATTATGAAACCCCATCTTATGCTGTATTGTGACATCTCAGTAACTAATGCATGTTATGTTACTGTGTCCAAACCTATTGCTTGGGTAGTTGGATGGAGTTGTAGCCCATTATTTATTGATGTTATTTGTTGATAATAAAGGATAGTAAATGACTCTCTAACTGGCTTAAATATTTGCTACATTATACTTCTTGTGAATTAGTGTTCTATAAACCATTAAAGGAAAAGTATACTACAAGGCACTGTGCAGTATTGCACAGTCTGGTACATCTGGTGTGCATTGTCTCTTATTGTATACAGAGGCCATAGCAGATGATCAACCTATACTACCCAGCATTGCTTAGGTATACTCTGTGTTTCTTACACAATGACAAAATCACCTAACAATGCATTTCTCACAATGTTACTGCATCATTGAGCTGTTCATGTCCATACAGTGAAATTATACAAAATTCAGTTTAATAAATAAGAATTGAAGCAATTAATCAATAGCTCAGACCTATAATCCTAGCAACATAGGAGGCTGAGATCTGAGGATTGAAATTCAAAGGCAATCCCAGCAAGGAAAATCTCTGAGAATCTGACCTCCAATTACTATCAAAAAGTTTCAAGTGAAGCGGTAGCTCAGCTCAAGTAGTAGATCATAATCTATGAGTAAAAATGGCTCAGGGACAGTGCTTAGGCCCTCAGTTCAAGACCTAGTGTCAACACACACAAATATATATAAACACACACACACACACACACACACACACACACACACACACACACACACACACACACACACACACACACACACACACACACACACCAGGTAGCCATATAATATAACCTCAAAGAAAAAAAATATACAAAGCATTTCTAGGACCCCAGTGGTTGCTTCTACACACAACTGAATTGCAAATTCATTTTTCCCTGACAAATTTCCTGGCACTTATTCAGCTACTGTCTATTAATTCATGTATTAGCTAATTAATTAATACTACTATAATCGGCTTGAACTCAGAAACTTGAGCTCTTGCTTAATTATTTTGTTCAAGGCTAGTACTTCCAACACTTTTTTTTTCTTTCTTTCTTTTTTTTTTTTTGGTTGGTTGTGGGGCTTGAACTTTGGGCCTGGGCGCTGGTCCCTCAGCTCTTCAGCTCAAGGATAGTGTTCTACCACCTGAGCCACAGTGCCACTTCTGGTTTTCTGTGTTAATTGAAGATGAATCTCAAGGGCTTTCCTGCCCAGCTGGGTTTGAACTGTGATTGCTAGTTCTCAGCCTCCTGAGTAGCTAGGATTACAGTTGTGAGCCACTGGCACCTGGCATACTTTTTAAAAAATATATTTTTGTCTGGCCATTTACCCTATACTTCCAAACCACCCCTTCCCTTTGGCCCATTTGTTGTTACATTATTATGTGGTTAATCAGGCATAAGAGTCTCAGCCATTTTTCTGGCTGTTTTTGAGCCTGAATCCTAAGATCTCAGACTCTTTACTATTGAAGGGTATAGGTGTGAATCCCCAGTGTCAAATTTATTTTCTGTTATTATTATTTTTACTCTTTCCTTCTTTATAATTACTTTCATACATATACATTAAACCATACAATTTTATGTATCTCTAAAATTAGCATAATTTAATATCAATAGATTTTTCTTAGGTCTGGAAAATTTATCTCAGATATCTCTGTGTATTTTAATTTTGATGAATATACTACAAATTATTAGTCCTCTTGTTATTAGTCTTCTGAAACTTAAAGGCTGTGATATTTTTGTTACATGAAATGTGCATATCAGAAAAAAAGTTAGATCTGCTACATGAAAGGATTTGCATATTTTCTTATTTTTTATTGTGGGGGGGGTACGGTTGTGGGGCCTGAACTCTGGGCCTGGGCGCTGTCCCTCGGCTCAAGGCTAGCGCTGTACCACTTGAGCCACAGCGCCACTTCCGGCTTTTTTCTTTTTGCTTATGTGGTGCTGAGGAATCGAATCCTGGGCCTCAGGCATGCAAGGCAAGCACTGAACCACTGAACAACCTTCCCAGCCCCCAAGGATTTGCATATTTTTAATTTTATCAGATACTACTCAGCAGTGTTTCAGCCTGTCTTCACCAACTTATACTGTCAATCAAACCAGATGTCTGAAAGTAGTCATTCCACCACTTACTGGTAAATTATCACTGAATATAAATTTTCCTAAATCTGAAAAACTCAAACGAATAGAAAATTATCACCTCACTTTTTCTGTGGGTAAGAACAGAGGAGATGCTCAACTGGGCACTGCTGTCTCCAGATTTTCTCATTGAAGTACAGTGAAATGTCACCTGTGAGTTTTAGTCTTAAAGCCATAACACTAATTGGAAAATTCTCTGGGAAGGTGTTTCAGTCACATGGCAGATGAAAGATCAGAAGGGAAAGTAGAGACATTTGCCAGTGGAAGTCAAACTGAGAGTGGCTGGTAGCTTTGTAGTCCTGTCCACACAGATTTCTTCAGTGTTCTCAAATAGGGGTGTGGCTTTTCCATGCATTGAACCACTGAAAGAAAATTTTGAAATGCCCTTTCAGTCTTCTCTAAGGGGACCAAAATCACTTGCATGTCACTGTACTGGTTAGATAGGACAGCCTTCATTCATTTCACATTGCATTTTGCAAGCACATTAATAACAGGAAGCCAGGCCATCCAGGAGGCTAAATGTAATATTCCATATCCATCCTGCTTTTAGAAATATTACCCTTTTAAACATTGGTTTGTAGCTTTCATTTGAATCTTTATGTTTGCTTTGAAATTACGTATTTCTCATATATTTGTTGAGATTGACGCTTTGTTTATTTTTTCAAAGTTTACTTTTTATTTATTACTGTCTCTAGGGCTCATTGGTATATTTTATTATGAGATGTGGTGACTAAATCTAGCAGTCTTAGGCAGTATACTAAATGTGTGACAAGCTTACAGGACAAATTTTGGCTTATGGCATGAATTCAATAGGATTTCTGCACATTTAGTAAAAAATCGTACTGTTTCCAGAACTGCAGGACTGAAAAAAGCTCACAAAGTTACTTCTACTGATGAACGGATTAAAATATTATCAAATTCATAGTACATAGAAAGTGCTTAAAGAAAAGATTGGAAATAAGAGAGAAAAGGTCTTAAGATTTCGTATAGATTATAATAATACATTCACAGCATGTGAAACAGCAAGGCACACTGAGAATATGAAAATGGAAACAGATCATCCCATCTTATTGCAGGATGATGTGACTCCTGCATATAAGAAAATTACTTTGTGATTGCTAACAAAGACAATCCTTAACTCCCGACAATTACAGCTCTTAACTTTCCTCATTCTTATTACTAAGTTAGATCTCAGTGGGAGGTTTAAGAGGAGAAAGTGAGATGCTAATGTCTTATAATGATTCCCCTCACTGGAATTCTTATGTCAAGCATCCTGACTATGGACAGCAAGAGTGAATTGATTAGAGGCATTTAGAATCATGTCCATTGTCTCTTGAGGCAAAGAGTAATGATGTGCCCTTGGCTCTATATTTGTATTTTGAGAGGCTCAGTAGCGCAATAGTAAGCATTAAACTACAGGGAAGAATACCGTGCTTTCTTCAGCTTCATTGATTTTCAGGACAGGTTTATATTCCCTATGTAAAGATTCTACTTCTACTAGATTATGGTTATTTTCTTTTACATTCTTCTTAACGTTACTGGGATTTGAACTCTGGATCTCAAACTTGATAGGCAGGTGCTCTACAACCTGAGCCTGTACCCTTATCCATTGTTTTGCTTTTTATTTATTAGTCAAATTCTCATGCTTTTGCTCGGCATTGCCTCAGAAAATGATCCTCTTACCTAGAGTCTCCAGGATAATTATGATGACATGTGCACACCATCACACTCTTACTGACTGAGATAGAGAGGTAGTCTCACTAAGTTTTTGACTGGGATTACTTTAAACTTTAATCCTCCCTATCTCTGTTCCCGAATTGTTGGAATTCTAGAAATGGGATGCAATGTGCTCTAGATGTTGGAAATTTGATAAGCATACCAAGCTTCCTTGGGCAGGAATAGGTTAGTAAATGGCAGACTAGGTTTATTTTCAGCTGGTCTCTTCTGTTTTGTCATTCAGATTCTTTCAGTGTCCTAGAGTATGGATTGAACTTCTAACTACCAAAAATTTTGTTCCCTATGTGGGTATTGAAATGTTCAAAAGTTCCTTTATTCACTCACTCAGGATTTGAAAAAATATTGACAACATGAATTATTGTAGGTATTCCAAGTGTTTGTTCAATCCAAAAATCTAAGTGGTACAAATAGTTATTTGTGTCTGTTTACCTATATGCATTTAAGTAGCATCTCAAAGTACATTATGTCCAAAACATTTGTTAATGTACATATTTATTCATTTAAATGAGGGGATTCCATGTGATTTAGGGAAAACCATTGCTATTTTGTTGGCAATGTGGAGAGGAATTAAAGTGGAATCTCTCCTACATGAATGGAGGCTTTTGTACCTAAGTTAATACAAATTTTAAAAAAAACATTTCTTTTTATGAATAATTTTGGTTCTTAGGACCTACTGAAACTCATTTGATAGTACCATGGCAAAAATCAGTTACTCAATGAAAACTGGGACTTCTATTAAAGTTGCCAACATATATTTCAACTATACAATGACATTAGGATTAAAACAGGCAGATAAGTTACAGTAGATCATCAAACACATTTAGATGAAAATTATACCTCTTTGCACTTAAAACTTTTACATACTGTAAATGCCAAGTTAATGTGGAAAAAGTTATTATGAAGTAGTATCCTGCAGACATTGTTGACAAGGTCTTAATAAGCAGCTTTCTTATCATGACCTGGAGTTGCTCTGGTTATTAGTCATAAGCCTCTTTGGGGAAGTTATATTAAATTTTTATAACAATTGTGTGTGTGTGTGTGTGTGTGTGTCTGTGTGTGTGTGTGTGCACCCGCGCACGCACCCATCCTGAATTCAGGCTTGAATTCAAGGTTGGGGCCCTGTCTCTTAGCTTTCTTGCTAGAGACTGGTGATCTTCCACTTGAACCACAGCTCCACTCCTGCCTCTTTGTTGGTTAACTGAAGAAAAGCAGCTCAAAATTTCCTGCCGACGCTAGCTTCAAACTGTGACCCACAGAACCTTCACAGGCATGAGCCACCAACTCAGCTGCTGCTCCTCCTCCTCCCTTCTCCCCCACACCCTTCCTTTCATCTTCCCCACTTCTTTCAGTTTATTTTTCTCCAAATCTGAGATGTTAACTCCAGCCAGGCCTTCACAATATCATTGGAGACACACATACAGTCCTTTATTCTCTGGTTATGGTTCAAAATAAGGTCTCACATTTCACCAGGGTGAGTCTAGACCATGACCTTCTTATACAGTTGAGATGAAAGAGAAACCACCACATATTAGCATAATGTTCTGCAAACATTTCCTAGGCAGGTCTCAAATTGTGTTTCTCACAGTCTCTTAGTTACATACAGCATTTATTGTCCGTCACATGAGTATATTTGTGAAGAAATACAAACCAGAACCATGATGCCTATTCCACAAATATGAAGAAAATAATTACTGGGAAAATGTAGTGAGCAGTTACCAAAGGATCTGTAACAGGAACAAAAGATCCTGGTTTGTAATCCAAAATCATACTCTCACTGTATGTTTTATGTGAGGTGTATCACTCACTTACTTTGTGCTATTTTGTTGTGGCACACCTAGGAGACCTCCATGCACACTTGATGTGGCTGCTTGCCATTGTTTAAACCAGCAGTCTGTGTTACTTCAAACACTAATTTTTAACAAATGCATACTAGAATTGAGCTATCTTTATTCTGTGTACTCTGCAGTACTACTGCAAAGGGTGGGTGCCATCATAAAGTCGAGCTCAATAATCATAATAAGGCATACCTAAATTATACCAGTAAGACCTCTATTAGATATTAGCCCACTCAATCCTATTTTATCCCCTCTAGTTCTCCAGATAATTAGTTCTTTGATCTCTAGAAAGACATTTTCTCTTCCTCAACACATGGGCTAATACTCGAACAGATATGGCATAATTTCCAGAAAAGAATGAATTAGAGATGCAAATACATGAGAGTTTACACAAATTCACAGCTACAAATCGATGTGTCCTATAATAGTTATTAATAGTATTAATAGAAATACATGTGTGTATATTATTTTTACAGTGAATCATTAAATTTAAGTAAATATATTACAAAATTAAGAGGTAATAAAGAAGGAAAACAGTCTTTGAATTTACATTTCTTTTCTTTTCTTTTTTTTATTGTGAAAATACCATACAGAGGGGTTACAATTAAATGGGCAAGGTAATGAATACATTTCTTATCAAGCATTGTTGCCTCCTCCTTTGTTTCCCCTTCTGATCCCTTCCAATCCCCCCCTCCCCGCCAAAGTTGTAAAGTTCGTTTTTCGACATAACAATTTGTACATCCCATTGTTGCAATGGGTCCATCTGTATCCCTATTTAAACAGTTTGTTTTGGCCCTTCCCCTCCATACATTTGTTTTTTTGAAGAAAGTCACTATAACCATGTGATTTCCATTTGTTATAGTTTAATATTATGTGACAAGGTTTGAATACATTTTCAGTGAGATTTTAATACTTAGCAATATATGTATATATATGAATATTTTTGAGTTAATTATAATTCTCCAATTTTTATTTACAATGACAGTCAAAACTTATTTACAAAAAGGAAAAAGACACTCAAAATTAGGACATTATTGTCAGCCAAATATTTACCAATAATTCCAGTTAACTGATCACATTCTGGAGGAAAGTAAAAATGTTCAGATTATTTCATTGGCTAGAGGATAATTTCCTATTTAAAAAGTGATTTGCATTTCAAACACTTCTAATTGTTAATTAAAATGACTAATTTATTATTAATCTCTTACCTTGTTAAATTAGTACTCTGCAACATGCATGACATTGAGAAATTCCCAAAGGAAAATAAGCAATAATAATCAATTGATGAAATTATTTAGGAAATTGTCCTATTACCATAATTTAATTTCCATATGTACTACCTATATCATAGCATATGAATTTAAAGAGACACTGTAAGTAATATCCTCTCTAGAATATGGAAACCTGAAAGAAATCCTGGTTTTTAAAGTAAAGTCAGTTTTATAAATTTGTAAACTCATTGAAGAGCTTGATAGCCAAATAAACACACCTAAATCTCAGGAAAAACACATCCATTCCTCAGGAAGAAAGGAGGTAATCTCTCTTCTTATTTAAGTAGATGTATTAAAAACTAATAAAGTGCTTTGCAGTCACTGTGCAACTTTTAGGGTCTGTAGAAATCACAGTTTGTACTTCATGCTTATTATTTTTCTAGAACAAAAGTAGAGTGTTCAACATATATGGAACAATATATGTACTAATGTATATGTGATCACCATTTAAGAAGAAAGGTTGCAAAAATAATGCCTGATAGTTTTCTAAAAAAATAATACTGAATTGTCCAGCTCTTGTTCAAAACCTCAACACTGACTCTTTAGTTAAACTGAAAGTCTAATTGACCAAATTGACATTTTCTTCTCTACAGCGTGCTTGTTGGACATCCAGGAAACTGCCATCTCCTAATGAAGTTGAAGTCAAGGAGTGTGATTAATGATAGCACAGAGGATATGCAAGGGAATTAGAAAAGTCAGAATCTACTTATGCAAAAAGAGAAGATACTGGCATGTTCTCCATATGCTACATATACCTTAAACAAAAATTTAGGGATCAGGAAAAACGCAGATTAAACATCTTCAAGTAACTAATAACAAAAGTAAGCTAGGTATCTGTAATAATGTCAGAAAAAAGAGCAATCAGACATAATATTTCCAACAATAAAGTTTGCTATCTTGTTACATGTTTGTATAATAAACACATTATCTATCGTGAAAACCTGAACTTCAAAATATATGGAATAGTAACTGATATAATCCATGCTACATGCATTTCTATAGTTGGGAAAAATCAACTCTTTTCACTATTGCTTTGAGTAGTGGAGGATAAATTACTAAGTGTGTAGAAAAATATAAGCCCACTAAATCAAATCAAAATTTACAGAAAAATACATCAATAACAGCAGAACCTATGTCCTTCGATGTTTATGTGTGTATTTCTCCATAAGAAAGAATATTTTGAGCCATGCAACAAAGCTCAAGGTTCAAAAGAACAGAAATCACAAAAACACATCCTTACATAATAATTGGATTGTTGTAGAAAAATTTGATGAAGATGTGTACAAGTTAAAAGTCCACTTTTACATAATACGTAGGTCATAGAGGACTTTTCCCAAGGAAATTTAGACCAAATGTACCTAAATAAATGAGAATAAGATTCATGTCCTATGAGATGCCTTTAAAGCAGCAATTCCAACATTAAATATTTATAATAGTGAATTATAAAGTAGAACTGTGTGATGTGCACAAATGCAGCAATGATTTTAACAAATTGAGTAAGCAAATGGTCATGCAACTGCATTTTTTCATGCTTCTCCAGATCATAATTTCTAAGCTTAATATTTTTTGTTCCAATTAACAATTAAGGCACTAGTGGCCCTGCTAGACTTCTTACAGAATTGCACAAGGGGAGGATTTCCCTGTTAGGGACTCTGAGTCTGGTTGTCATATTGGAGATTGTTTCTGATTGGACTATATATCCTTCTATAAAAAAAACAATTTGCATTTTATTTCTGTTTCATAGTTTGCCTTGTGACTTCTGAACCGGTAAGTTAATTTTAAGAAAAAAATCCTAGACACTTGTCTATGAAATTTGTTTTTTACTTGCTGGTCAAAACAAATTTGGGTTTATTTCACTTTGGGGTATTGGGGGTATTTCACTTTGTATTTTCAAATTTTATGTTGGATTACTTCAGGACCTATCCAACCTTATTATCCAATAAATTTTCATAGCTTGGTGCCTTTTTTCTCAAATAGTCTATAGTATTTGCTGCAGACATTCTTGACCTCCATCTACAATTTAGGGTCCTGTCTTATTTATTTTAAACTGGAGATCCTGAGAGATATGTCCATACTATAGAGCCTAATAGCAATGTCAGTAGTCATACTTGAATGAATGCCTTCTATGCCACCCAACATTTTAATTTCCTCTGAATGGCAAACTTGGAAAAAGCAATAATACACACTTGGCTTTGAGGATGCTGTGCAAACATGCACTAGGATAGAACTCTGAAATTCATAAGGCTTATATCCCATGTGAAGAGCTCATATAGGCATGCATGTGATGATTAGGGCATAATTTGTCCTTTGCAGGGGACCATGAAGTTTTTTTATTCTTCTTTCTAAGGATAAAAGCAATGTGTTAATCTGTTGTGGTTGTCCCAAGAATGTAAGAAGAATCACTAGCCAATTAGCATAGAGGTCATGAAAGAGGACATCACACCATCCTGTTGTGTTCTGATCCCCTTCTGTCATTTTATCTTGAATGTTTGCATGCAGACATTGAGAGTATCTTCTCAGACACTGAGCATATGCATTTATTATACTCTTAATGATGTGTTATGAACATCATTTCTATATGCCACTAATGACAATATATTATAAAAATGTAACTTGTTTTAAATTTGTATGCAGGACTTTACAAATATTTTTGTGAAGCAAGGGTATACATATAAAGAGACATCAACTTTTACAATTGGTCTTATAGATGAGTTTTTATTATATAAGAATTATTTACAAAAACTATTTCTTCATAACCTTGAAGACATTTTCACATTTTTGTAATTTTGTCATTCTGAGAATAAACACCTTTATGAGAAAATGAGTACATTTTCTTTTAAATTATGTGTATGATTAGAATTATAAGATATTATGAAAATTATAAAATGTTATGTCAGTATACAGGTGGACCCATTGTGCCAATGAGATGTAAAAGATATTTTGTCAAAAATAATCCTTACACCTTTGCCATGGAGAGGGATGTGGGGGAGATGGGAAGGAATGGGAAGGGGAAACAAAGGAGGAGACAACAATGCTTGATAAGAAATGAACTCATTACCTTGCCCATGTAATTGTAATCCTCTGTACAGTATTTTCACAATAAAAAATCCCACAATAACATAATATGCTATAATAATGTGATAATATATCACAATAATATATTAGTGATATAATGTGCACAAAATATAGTAATATAATATTAGTAATTCTCATAATGATTACTATTATCACTGATACAATTCACATACCATAAATTTACCTATTAATATACGATTCAATAATCTCTAGTACATTCAGAAAAAGAAAAACAAAAATTCACAGGTTAAAAACAAAGATATTACCACTAATAGAGGCGTTTGTGTGCTTCTTTTCAATTGCATTCTTTTTCTTTATTGCCCAAAAGCAGACTGTTCTAAAGTGCTGGATGTCTTTCTCAATGTTCTATTGCAAATAGATCTCTAAACCATCTTTGTAAACTCCAGCACATTTTAAACAGTATATGAACTGAATCATGCAGTATATATTCTATTATATTCTTTCAATTAGTCATTTTACAGTTGTCAGAGGTACACTTGCTTAATAGATAAAATTGTCTATCATCCATTTCTACAGCTGTAAACAGAGTTGTCCACACTCATAGTCATTCAAATATCTTCCATTTTTATAATTAAATTTATCAGTTCTCTGAATATGATTCTACTGGTTTCCCAGAGCAGATATGCAAAAATGTATAGGCCTAACAGGAAGCCCTCTGATTTTGAAGTAAAGACAATTTTCATTTACATTTGTAAAGTTAAACTACTTACTACCTGTACAGGCCTATTTATACTTTGATCAGCAGAACATGTTTATTGTATATCTTTTCCTTAATATTTATTATCTAAGGCTTAATTCTTGAAATTTACAAAATTTTGCTAACTAATAAAATTAAGCATCTTTAGATAAATGATTTTTATTTGAACTTTCCTCTTCCATTGGCCTTTTTTTCTTTATTTCCTCGTTGGTTTTAGAGTGCTCAAAGACTTGTATGCTTGGGACTTTTCTCATAATTACAAGATGATACTGTCAGGGCTGGGAAGTTGGCTCAGTGGTAGGGTGCTTGCCTTGCATGCATGAGGCCCTGGGTTCGATTCCTCAGCACCACATAAGCAGAAAAAGCCGGAAATGGTACCGTGGCTCGTGGTAGAGCTCTAGCCTTGAGCTGAAGAGGTAAGAGACAGTGCCCAGGCCCAGAATTTAGGCCCCATGACTGACCAGTTTTCTACTGCATGTGAACTTTCCCTTTAAGTGGCTCTCTGAAACTAAGATGCAGCTTGAAGGCGTTTACAGTTGGAGGCTCATTTCTGATAGCTGGGCTAATGCGTGATTCATTGAAGGAAGTGAGATGCATTGGGCAGTTCTTTTCAATATCCATCATAGCATGCTTTTACAGGGTCCATGTTCCCGGTAATGAGAGGCATTTAGTAGTGTCAAAGGTAAAAAGGATAATATCACAAGAAAGACCAGGATTATAGAATAAATATGTGTTCAGGGAGTTTTCAAGGGGGAGGGTAGTGGGGAGGATTGGGTAGAGGGGAGGATGGGAAGGGATGGGAAGGGGAAACTAAGGAGGAGGCTACAATGCTTGATAAGAAATGTACTCATTATCTTGTCCATGTAATTGTAACCCCTCTGTACAGAATTTTCACAATAAAAAAAAGAGAGAATCACCATAAACACATAATTTTAAGCAGGATAAATGGTATAATTATCAGACAAGAGTTTAAAAGTAAGGCAAAATGTTACTAAAAAAAAAAAATCCCCACAGTATAACCCGTACTTTCACTGCATTTAATGACGGTATAATTTGTGTAGGGGAAGGGGAAAAACAAGTCATTTAAATAGAGATACAGGTGGACTCATTGCAACAATGAGAAGTACTTGTCGTTATGTCGAAAAAGAACTTTACAACTTTGGTGGGGGGGGGCGAGGGGAGGATACTAAGGGATAGAAAGGGGAAACAAAGGAGGAGGCTACAATGCTTGATAAGAAATGTACCCATTATCTTGCCCATGTAATTGTAACCCCTCTCTACAGTATTTTCACAATAAAAAAATAGTTAAATATATTAAAGAGTAATTAAATTTCCAAAATGGAAATTATGTTATAAGAAAAGCTGAATGTAGCCGGGCTCTGGTGGCTCACGCCTGTAATCCTAGCTACTCAGGAGGCTGAGATCTGAGGATCACGGTTCAAAGCCAGCCTGGGCAGGAGAGACCGTGAGACTCCTATCTCCAATAAATCACCAGAAAACCGGAAGTGGTGCTGTAGCTCAAGTGGTAGAGCGCTCGTCTTGAGCTGAAGAGCTGAGGGACAGCGCCCAGGCCCAGAGTTCAAGTCCCACAACCGACAAAAAAAAAAAAAAAAAAAAAGAAAAGCTGAATGTTTCCCAAAACTGTTTAGGATCAGTTCTCTGTTCCAAAACACTCTTTTTTAATTAATATATATTTTTTATTGTAAAGATATTGTACAGAGGCATTACAGTTACATAAGCAAGGTAATCAGTCGATTTCCTATTGAGCATTGATACACCCTCCACTACCATCCCTTTCCTCCCCTCATCCCTCCTAATTCATCCCACCCTCTCCCCGCCCCCCTGCAAAGTTGTAAAGTTCATCTTCAACATACTGTCTTGTATATTGTTATAGAGTCATCCTATACCAAAACTCTCTTAATAAATAATTGATCAAATAGTTGTTGGTAGTGATCGTGCTGACTTTGGTGTGTTTGTGTGTGTGTGTGTGTACTGATTCTGGAGCTTGAACTCAGGGTCTTATGTTCTCCTTTGGATTTTTTGCTTAAAGCTAGCTCTACTAAGCCTCAGAAACACTTGAACTTTTGCTTGTTAATGGAAGACATGAGTTCCTCAGATTCATCTGTCCCAACTGGTTTTGAACCTCAGTACTCACAGCTCAGCTTTCTTCTGCGTCTCTGTGACTACATGTGTGTGCCAGCAATGTATGGCTCTAAATGGCAAATTTTGAAATTTCATTCTTGTAAGTATATACAAATACACTGAATAAAACAATATCAAAATATCCTTTATATTTCTGTATTTCCTAAAATGGAAACGACATTTTCCTATGTTAAAATATTTTCTATAACCCAACAATTTAAAGTTGCATTTTTCACTTTTATTTGTATTTTGTATTAGAAATATCATACCTAATGAAAACTATTAGGTCCAAATCATAACTTTAACTATAAATTTCCTAAGCATCTTCAGTTTTAAATGTCATTTTCTTTGTCTATTTCACAAAAAACACTTTTTTTAATTTAATTTAATTTTATTTGTGAACACACTGTACAGAGGAGTTACAATTACGTGGGCAGGATAATGCGTACATTTCTTACCAAGCATTGCAGCCTCCTCCTTTGTTTACCCTTCACATCCCTTCCCAGCCTCCCCCCTCCCCCCTAATCCCAATCCTTCTCCTTCCCCCCCTCCGCCCCCCCCCCCCCCCGCACCGACGTTGTAAAGCTAGTTTTGGACATGACAACTTGTACTTCTCATTGTTGCAACAGGTCCACCTGTATCCTTCAAAAAAACTTCTTTTATATGTTCTATCACAAAAGCTGTTAAACAACATTAAGAAGATGAAAATTACAGATGATATCTATGTTCATTTCTTCTATTACATTCATCTCGATATGTGTGATATTGTTATTTATTGTACTAAAAACCACTCTGACTGATACAGATGCACATAAAATCATTGAAGTTTGTGGTAGAAATCTACAAGTCATATTGTTAGTATTTATTGGAACTTGAATTTCTTGAGAAATCTTAAATATATAACCTGATTCAATTCTGATTCTAATATTTTACTATTAGTATTATGTTGATAAAATTATTTAAATACTGAAGGGTGGAGTTGTTGCTTAGATGAGGGATGAAATGTTGGCTTCAAAGGTACAAATATTAATATTAATAATATTAATACAATGGTATAAGACCAATAAAGTATGCAACAATATATATGTATATGGATTGTCTTGTATAGAAAATTTGAAATTTTATTTTCTATGAAATCTTAAATGAGAGAGATTGTTACAGCCAAGTGCTCAAATTTCCTATTATGGTGGTTTATTAGAGCCATTTTTTGTGTGGGGAGCTGGAATTGTTTCTCATTTCCATTTCTCTCTGCTTTATCCTGTTTTACTAAAGTAATACTAACTAAAACATAAAATAAAGTATATAAGAACAATGTCATATTAGTGTGTGGAAAATTTTTGTCAGAATATGATCATTATAACTTAATATGCAGGGGCTGGGAAGGTGGCTCAGTGGTAGAGTGCTTGCCTTGCATGCCTGAGGCCCTGGGTTCGATTCCTCAGTACCACATAACTTAATATGCAAATTTAAACATGTATATTAAAACCTATAGAAATCTTATTTTTTCCATAAAACAAGGTGTTTTATTTGGGATTATTGAAGTCCTTTAAAGAAAGTGAATGTCTAATTTTTCATTATGTCTTCTGGTTTGGGGTGGAGTAAGTACTGTACTGATGGTAAAATCCTGCCTTCTTTTCCTCAAAGAAAAGTTCCTAACTTGCAATGCTTTTTGGGTTTGTCTGTGAGTAGAGATACCACATAAAATTTCCACAGCAATATGTGAGATTAAAATGGAGAGACATAATATTGAAATTAAATTTAGAAATAGTTCCTGGCATGAATATTTTATAGGAAGCAGTTCCACCAATTAGCTCCTTAGGTGTGGAGAGTCCTGATAGCTGGACACTACCTGAGGCACATGTAACATTAGAAAAATAAATCAGCTCTGTAGAATTCATTGGACTCCTGGTAGCATGAACATAGATTGAGTTCCATGAAATGAAAGAATTGAAGTCGACAGTTCTTTACCCATTTGCAGTAAGATTAAAAACTCATTTCTCAGTTGCTCAATCTGTGTAAATGCTTGGATGCCTGCTTAGAAGAACTCTTGGAGCAGATGTTGATCTTTTATGTTCACCCTATGGATGCTGTCCTCCCTGAATTTGTATCTGCTTCCTTCTAAGTACATGTTCACCAGGGTTTAGATGGAAGATGAAAACGACACATTTTTATGCTTTGAATCTTCATACCAAAGGATTTAGCAAATGACTGTTTGCTGTTTAGATGTTCTTAAAAGCCAGTAGCTCTCATTTGTACTCATTTATACTAAGCAATGAGAGACGTTCTTTTAAGTTAACATAATCATTTTAGAAGTTATATAAAACTTGCATATTTTTGTTAGAAATTACAAGTTAAAGGGTCTCAGACTTTTCTACCATGTACTTAAAACTAAAGAGTTAGCATTGAAAATTCCTGGTTTAGGTGAAATGTGTTTTTCTGTGACAATCTGTGTTCTGAAAATATGAAATTTACCCAAATTAATTTCATATTGTTACCATTGATTTTAAAAATGCATTTTATTTCAATGTTATCTTTTTATATCACAGAGTTACATCATTTAAATGCAGTTTTCAGAAATGTCATTTACATGTGTGACAGAACAAAACAATAAAAATAGTGTCATTGTTTCTGTGGATTTTACTGGAAAAAGCATGGAGAAAACTATGAATGATGAAATTTAACTCTTTGAAAAAGACTTGTTTTTATAAAATTGTTTACAAATTTAAACATGTATCACTTTGTATGTTATGTGCTAGAAATAGATTCTGAGAAAATCAGTCTTACTCTCAAAAAAGCAAGTTTAGAGAGGGAATTAATTGCATAATCACTTATAGATCAACTACTTGCTCCTGTAGCTTCTAAAAGAGAGAAAATGGAAAAATTATGAGCATATGGGAAAGAATAAAATATAATAAATCTGTGTGTGTGTGGTGTGTGTTCTGTGCTAGTCCCAAGCCTTAAACTCCATGCCTAGACATTGTCTTGCAAGAGATTTGCTATAGGCTAGATCTCTACCACTAAAGCCACAGATAAATTTCTGGCTTTGGGTTCTTAATTGGAGTTAAGAATCTCACAGACTTTCATTCCTGGGCTGGCTTTGATCATCAATCTTCAGATCTCAGCCTCCTGAATAACTTATAAGAGTGAACTACCTGTGCCCAACTTAAATCTATGTTTTAATGAAATGGCATTTAGTATTGGGAACACCACAGTGAAATGTTAAATATCAATCTTGTTTTGTATTTTCATAAAAAGACTCATGACTACCTATGGAAAAGGAAGTCAGACTTCTGGTTTCATCTACCACAAAACAAGATTAAATAATAATCTTTTAAATTCATTGTTTTACCTTAAATATCACACCTTGAAATATTGAACATTAAAAGTTTTGCATATGGATGGAATTGTATTATTAAAATTTGTAATATTAAAATTAATTGAATGAGTATCACAGTCCAGTTTTTCACTGAAGTGTAAATAAGCATTCAAGCAATGAGTGCTGCTGACAGTCTTGGAAACCGTGTACCTCATCAAAATTGGGAAGAAACTGAATTTACTATTTTCATCTATTTCATTATTTATACATTTATTTGTGTGTGTGACCATACCAGAAAATGATATCAGAACTTCACGTTATCCTTTGACTTTTTTGTTTTGTTTTGTACTTTTTGCTATTCTTGGGGCTTGAACTCTGCGCCTAGGTGCTGTCCTTGAGATCCTTTTTCTAAAAGCTACCACTTTGAGCCTCAGTTCCTCTTCTGGTTTTCTGGTGGTTAATTGGAGGTAAGAGTCTCATGGAGTTTCTTGCTCTGGCTAGCTTCAAACTGTGATCCAGATTTCTCAGCCTTTTGACCAGCTAGGATTACAGGCATGAGCAACTCATGGCCAGCCTTCCTTTGATATAATTTTTTTTTTCATGGCTGGTGATCTACCACTTGAGCCACATCTTAGGCCAGTATTTTGTTGGTTCCTAATAGAAGATGCAATCCCACAGAATTTTATACTTTTATGGCTCTGAATTTAATTCCTTTAGCACTTAACTTCCTGAATAGTTAGGGTTGCATACATGAGCCACTGGCAACCAGCTTTCACTTATTTTTAGTAAGCCAAAACATTATATATTACCCATAATTTTACAGATCCAGAAATTAAATTGGGAATGTCTAACACATTTTGTCCAAGCCCAAAATAATCTTATTGTGTATGTATTTATTAATAATGACTTTATTCAAATTTCCTATGCAAGTGGAGACTATAATAACTTTCCAACAAAATAAAATCAAATTTGCCCACCCAGATTTGGTTTCATTTTTTGTTTGCAAATTAGTAATGATAATATGATCTTCCAGGAAAAATATGTTGAACAGTTAATAAGAAACAGTACTTGTCATATAGTTCCTCATTAATGTTATTATTGTCACCATTATTGCTTTTATAGAGTTCTATTTTGGTGAATTGAGTTCTCTCATTTTTAAAATTATCTTTAGGTAGAGTTGCCATTATATAAAGAAGTTTATGAATACAATATATTTGATTAGCGTCACCTCTTTCAACATTCTCACCCATCTTTCCTTACCTAACCAATTTGCTCACTTTTTAAATTTTATAAGATATACATTGGATACTTTAAAAATGTATATTACTTAATATATTAAATATAATTAAATAAAATATACATTTTATCCAATATATATACTGTATAGAGGGGTTACAGTTACATGAGTAAGGTTATCGAGCAGTTATTTCCTCCTTTGATTTTCGCTTAACATCCCTTCCCTCCCCACATCCCCAACAACTATCTCACCCACCTCAATGTTGTAAAGTTAGTTTTCAACATAGTGTCTTGTACATCCCATTGTTATAATGTGTCAACTGTATCCTTATTTCAGAATTTTGTTATTTCCCTCCCCCTCCACAAACTAGAAAAATGTATATAATAGATCCAGGGATCTGGAATAAAATACAATGAAAACAGGGGTTATACCATGGGGAAAGTACATACAAAAGAAACAAAAAATCACATAGTACATTATAAGTACATTAAATACAACAGCAGCAGAGATAAAGCTTCTGTGTCCCTATCTTGGGGTTCATTTTGTTTAGCATCATCTTATATGGCCATATGTAAATAGCCTTTTGAACTTTTCTGCTTGTCCGAGACATATAGTAGGTATTGAAAATAAGGGAAACTATGTTTTTTGGGGGCTTGGCTTACTCCACTTAATATATATATTTTTTCAAGTCTTTTCATTTCCTAAAAAATGAGGCAGTGTCATTCTTGCTGATGGAGGCTAAGAATTCCAACATACATACACACACACACACACACACACACACACACACACATGCACCACATTTACTCGATCCATTCATCTACTGAGGGGCTTCTGGGTTGGTTCCATAACTTTATATATATATATATATATATATATATATATATATATATATATATATATATGTATATATATATAATTTTTTATTGTAAAAGTAGTGTACAGAGGTGTTACAGGTACATGAGTAAAGTAATTAGTACATTTCATATCGAACATTGTTACCTCATTCTTTGTTTTTCCCCTACCATTCTTTCCCGCCCTCCTCCCTAACTCCCCCCTCCCCCCACAAGTTGTAAAGTTTGTTTTCAACATAGTGCCTTGTACATCTCATTGCTACAATTGGTCAACCTGTATCCTTGTTTCAGCATTTTGTTATTTCCTTTTCCCTCCCCAAATTAGAAAAATGCATATACAAGATTCAGGGCACCAACATCACATACAGTAAAACCAGCGGTTATTCCATGGGAGAAAAACCTACAAGAGAAACAAAAAAAATCACATAGTATATTTTAGATACATTAAAATCAATAGCAAGAAAGAAAAAACAAGTTGTTTCCCTATCTTGGGGTTCATTTCACTTATCATCATTTATGGTGATATGTACATAGCTTTTGACCTTTTTTGCTTATTCTTGACTTACACTAGTTATTGCAAATAAGGGAAACCATGGGACTTATGTTTCTTTGGGTCTGGTTTATTCCACTTAATATAACTTTTTCCACATCTTTCCATTTCCTAACAAATGGGGAAATGTCATTCTTTCTGATGGAGGCATAGAATTCCACATTTTCTTGATCCATTCATGTACTGAGGGGCATCTGGGTTGGTTCCATATCTTAGCTATGGTAAATAATGCTGCAATAAACAGTTGTGCTGGAAGCTATAGTTTAGCTTTGTTTGTGATCTTTGGATAAATGCCCAAAAGTGGGATTGCTGGGTCATAGGGGAGCTCTATGTGGAGTCTTTTGAGATAACTCCATACTGCTTTCCAAAGTGGTTGAACAAGTTAACACTCCCACCAGCAATGAAGTAGGGTTCCTTTTTGGCCACATCCCCTCTAGCATCTGTTGTTATTGTATTTCTTGATTATAGCCATTCTAATTGGGATGAGGTGGAATCTCAATGCTGTCTTGATTTGCATTTCTTTTGTTGCTTGAGAAGTTAAGTATTTCTTCATGTTTCTATTGGCTATTCTTATTTCCTCTTCAGAGAAGTTTCTCTTTAAGTCTTTAGCCCACTTATTAATTGCGCAATTCTTTCTCTGAGGATGTGTTGCTGGGGGATTTAATTTTTTGAGTTCTCAGTATATTTTAGATATGAAGCCTGTGTCTGTTGTATGGCCAATGAAGATCTACCAATATGTGGGCTTTCTATTGATCTTGCTATGTCCTTTGCCAGGCAGAAGGACTGCAGCTTCATGCAATCCCATTTGTCCAATCTTTCTTTGAGTTGTTTTGTTTCTGGGTCATTATTGAGAAAACTTTGGCCTATGCCAAGGAGTCCTAGAGTTTTGCCTATTCCTTCCTGTAATGTTTTCAGGGTGTCTGCTTTGATTTGAGATTTTTGGTCCATTTGGAGTTGATTCTGGTACAGGGTGATATACAGGGATCTAGCTTTAGTTTTCTACAGTTGTTAAACCAATTTTGCCAGCATCATTTACTGAAGAGGCTCTCTTTCTTCCATTCTATTTTTTAGTTCCCTTATTGAAGATTCCGTGGCTATAGGTCTGTGGGTTTATTTCTGGGTCTTCAGTCCTATTTCATTGGTACTCAGGTCTGTTCTTGTGCCAGTACCAAACTTTTTTTTATTACTATGGCAAGGTGACATGGCCAAAAGGGAACTGCATTGGTGGTGGGAGTGTAAACTTGTTTAACCAGTTTGGAAATCAGTAATAAGGTTCCTCAAAAGACCACATAGAACTCCCTTATGACTCAGCAATCCCACTTTTGAGCATTTACCCAAACGATCACAAACAAGGTCATACGAAAGGTACCAGTACAACTATGTTTATCACATCATTATTCACCATAGCTAAGATATATATCCAACCCAGATGCCCCTCAGTAGATGAATGGATCAAAAAAAATGTGTATATATATATATATATATTTATATATCACATTGTGTGTACACACACACACACACACACACAAACACACAAACACACACACACAATGGTTTCTATGCCTCCATCAGAAAGAATGACATTGCCCATTTTGTAGGAAATGGAATGACTGGGAAAAAATATATTAAGTGAAGTAAGCCAGACCCAACAAAACATGGTCCCGTGGTTTGCTTTATTTGTAATAACTAGTATATGTTCAAGACAAGCAGAAAAGTTCCAAAGCTGTGTACATGTGACCATATAAGATGATGAGAAATGAACCCCAAGATAGGTACACAAGTACTGTTGTTTTTAATTTATTTATAATGTACCATGTGATTTTCTTTGTCTCTTTCATATATTCTTCCCCCATGGTGTAACCCCTGTTTTCACTGTATTTGATGTTGGCACCCTGTATCTTGTATATACATTTTTCTAATTTGGGGTGGGGGAAGGGAAATAACAAATTGCTGAAACAAGGATACTGGTTGACCCATTGTAACAATGAGATGTATAAGACATTATGTTGAAAATGAACTTTACTGGGCTGGGAAGGTGGCTCAGTGGTAGAGCGCTTGCCTTGCATGCCTGAGGCCCTGGGTTCGATTCCTCAACACCACATAAGCAAAAAGGAAAAAAGCCAGAAGTGGCTCTATGGCTCAAGTGGTAGAGCACTAGCCTTAACTGAAGAGCTGAGGAACAGCGCCCAGGCCCAGAGTTCAAACCACACGACTGGACCCCCCCCCAAAAAAAAAGAAAATGAACTTTACAACAGCAAGGACTTGGGGGGGGGAGGGAAGGATTGAGGAGGTGGGGATTGAAGGATGGTAGGGGAAAAACAAAGGATGAAGTAACAATGCTCAATAGGAAATGTACTCATTACCCTACTTATGTAACTGTAACCCCTCTGTACAGTATTTTTACAATAAAATATATATATGAAAAAAGAGTTGCTTTCCTGATTTCAGCAATGCTCTTCTCATTATTGGCATTCAGAAAAAGCCATTTAGTTTTGAGGAATAATTTTATATGCTAGTGCTTTGCCAAGGTTTCTGATCAGCTGCAGTAACCTGGAGGTGGAATCCATCGAGTTATTTAAATACAAGATCATGTCATTTTCAAAGTGGAATAGTGTTATTCATCTTTCCCTATTTGGATCCCTTCATATTTGCATCTTATCTTATTACTCTAGGAAGGTATTCTAATACTAAGAAATGTCTTTAGTTTTTCACCATTAAGTATAATGCTGGTTGTAGGTTTGTCATACACAGCCTTATTATGTTGAGCAAAGGTCTGTCAATTCCTAGCTTTTCCAGAGCTTTCATCATAAAGGGGTGTTGGATCTTGTCAAATGCTTTGTATGCATCTATTGAGATAATCATGTGATTCTTATCCTTATCTATTCTTATTTTTATTCTTGTCTATTTGAAGTGATGAATTGATTATATTGATTTGGGTATATTGAACCAGCTTTGCATCCCTGAAATGAAACCTATTTGATCATAGAGTATGATTTTCTTGATGAGTTGTTGAAATTGATTGGCCAAAATTTTGTTGCAAAGTTTTGCATTGATGTTCATCAAAAAATGGGTCTCTATGGTCTGGAAAGGTGGCTCAATGGTAGAGTGCTTGCCTTGCATGCAAAAGGCCCTGGGTTCGATTCCTCAGCAACACATAAGCAGAAAAAGCCAGAAGTAACACTATCGCTCAAGTGGTAGAGCACTAGCCTTGAGCTGAAGAGCTGATGGACAGTGCCCAGGCCCAGAGTTCAGGCCCCAGATCGACAAGAAAAAATTAGTGTCTCTAGTTCTCTTTCTTTGAAATCCCTGCCTGGTTTTGATATGAGCATTACGATGGCTTTATAAAAGAGTTTGGGAGTGAACTTTCACTTTCAAATTAATTGAAAAGTTGGAGGAATATTGGTATGAGTTCTGATTTGAAGGTCTTGTAGAATTCCACTGTAAATCGTTCCAGTCCTGAGCTTTTCTTGGATGGGAGGTCTTTTATTGCTGTTTCTATTTCGATGCTACATATGAGTCTGTTAAGTTGATTTCAATTTTCTTGGTTTAGTTTGGGTATGCCAATATTCGCTAGAAATTTGTCTATTTCTTCCAGATTCTCAAAATTATTAGCATAAACGTTTGAAAAGTATTCTCTTATAATGTTCTGAATATTGGTTGTTTCTGTGGTGATGTTTCCATTCTCACCTCTGAGTTTATTTGAGTGTGTTCTCTTCTTTTTCTGATAAGCTTTGCTAAAGGTCTGTCAATTTTGTTAAGTTTTTAAAGAACCAACTCTTTTTGCTGATTCTTTCTATGATTATTTAGGGACTCTATTTCATTTAATTTTCATTTAATTTTAATTATTTGTTTCCATCTACTGAATTCGGGTTTAGCTTGTTGCTCTTTTTCAAGGAGTTTCTGGTGCCTTGTTAAATTATTAGTGTTAGATCTCTCCAATTTGATGTAGGAACTCAAAGCTATAATCTTGCCTCTGAGTACTGCCTTTTCTGTGTCTCAGAGGACACAGGTAATTTTGGTTAAGTATCATGAACATTTTAATTTTGTTTCTAATCTCTTCCATGACCCACTGGTGGTTCAACAGTATTTTGTTCAACCTCCATGTGTTATAGGATTTTCTTTGTTGGCTTTTGCTGTTGAATTCTAATTTTATTCCCTTGTGGTCTGAGAGAATGCATGACATAATTTCAATGTTTCTGAACTTGGACACTTTTTTTGTGCAACCTAAAATGTGATCTATTTTGGAGACTGTTCCATGTGCTTCTGAGAAGAACATGTATTCTGATGCTTCTTGGTGAAGTATTCTGTAGCTGTTATGTCCAGTTAATCTATGCAGTTATTTAGATCTGAGATTTCTCTGTTGAGTTTTTGCCCAGTTGATCTACCCAGCAGGTATAGTGGTGTGTTAAAGTCCCCAACAATTAATTTCTTGGGATCTATGTGAGGTTTAGGGAAAGTAATGTTTCTTAGTTAAATTTGGTTGCTCTGTTATTTGGTGAATAATTATTTAGTATTGTAATATCCTCCTGAAGAGAAACCCCTCAGTTAATATGTAATGACCTTTTTTATCTTCTCACTAACTTTAATTTGAAGACAATTGTATATTGTATCTGATATTAGGATTGAAACTCCTCTGTTTATTGGGGCTATTTGCTTGGCAGATTTTATTCCAGCCTTTCACTTTCAGAACGTTTGTTTCTGTGAGCAAGGTATGTCTCTTGAAAGTAGCAGATAGAAGGATCCTGTGGCTTGATTTATTTCTTAAATCAGTTTGCTTGTGCAGGCAGAAAGAAGCTCTGCTTTACCTATGACTTTATAACCCTCCTCCCAAGCTAGTTCAGTGGAAGGGTGATCTACTTTAAGTATCACAAAACAGGAAGATGGCTGTTTCCTTTAGCTAGCAGTTGCTGTGTGGGGGATAGGTTGTGGGTAGGATTCAGGTCTGTCAGCAGTCAGTAGCTTTTCCCTGAGGAGTTAACTCTGAGACACTCATAGAGCCCAGCGTGGAGCCATTCTCAGGATGTATGTGTACTGAATTTCTATTTGTTTGTCTTTTACCCTCCAGAAACTGGAGTTGCTACTTATGCTACAGAGGGTTGGAAGAGCTTCTGGCTCTGTTTACCTAGTAAAGAAAGATAACCCACCATGGGCATAGCTTGCTTTACCTAGGAAGGACAATTTTGGTGTGGGGGGGATTCTTTTAACCTTCTTCCAAGGCCTGAGTTATGTGCTAGCTGCTCTGGATGGGTATTTGTCTATACCAAAGATGCAATTCTTCTCTGGCAGTTGGGGAGGGGCTACCTTTCCCCACCTGTGCTCCATGAGAAAGAGTGAGGATATCTTTTGGGGCACTCATAACTTTCCCTTGGTTTCTGGGCAGTCCACAGTCTGTGACTGTGGTCAGCAGTCTGAGAATTTCCACTCCTTGTCAATTCTTGCTGGAAGTGAGTAGAATCCGCTCGCATTATGTCTCTGACACCTTTGTCCCAGGATCTGCTGATATGGAGGCCAAGGCAGCAGCTGCCATCACTGGCAAGTGCTCGACTCTGTCTCCTTAAATAAGTCCTTTGAATTTTCTCTCTCTGTCCAAATTCTCTATACTATGATGGCACACTTGGTGTGACTTTTTAGCCTTGGACTTTTCACTGGAACATTAAAACTGGTTTCTACATGAGAACCCCCAGCATCTCCTCTGCCATCTTCCTCCAGGTCTCTACACTGGATTCTTTTCTGCATCCCCTCCTGCTCTTCTCTTCTTTCATCTATTCCCTTTCTCTTAATCCCACTCCACTCCTTTGAATACCATTTCCTGATATTCTATTTACCTTAACTTTAATTTTGTCTTTCTAAGGAATTACATGAGTGTGGGGGGCAAGCAGTCTTAGGGCCTGGGCATTGTCCCTGATCTTCTTTAGCTCAAGGTTATCATTTGAACTACAGGTCCATTTCCAGCTTTTTCTGAGTAGTTTATTGGAGATAATTAGCTCATGGACTTTCCTGCCTGTGATGATTTTGAATATTGATCATCTGATCTCAGCCTCCTGAATAGATTGGATTATAAATATGAGCCACCAGCAACCAGCAGGAATTACACTGAGAACTAACTTAAGTCTATGCTCTTTCAGTTAATATATTTTCGTGCACTGAGATACTCAACATATTTACTTATGGATTTGTAATCTAAATCTAACTTCCACATACAAAGGAATACATGGATCATTTGTACTCTCAGGGCTGATTCTGTATCTTGATTATAATAAATAGTCCTAGAGTAAGCATGATTGTAGTAGCTTTACTATATCCTTGTTTGTAATCTTTTGGATAAATGCCTAGGAGTGGGATTGCTGGATCATAGCATAGTACTTTCATTTTTTTTTTTTTGGTCCGGTTGTGGGGTCTGAACTCTGGGCCTGAGCACTGTCCCTCAGCTCTTCAGCTCAAGGCTAGTGCTCTACCACTTGAGCCACAGCGCCACTTCCGGCTTTTTTCTTTTTACTTATGTGGTGCTGAGGAATCGAACCCAGTGCCTCAGGCATGCAAGGCAAGCGCTCTACCACTGAGCCAACTTCCCAGCCCTACTTTCATTTTTATTGAGGAGCCTCCAATCTACCTTCTAGAGTGGCTGAACACGTTTATATTCCAATCAACAGTATATTAGGTTTCCCTTTTGGCTGCATCCTCACCACCATATTATTGTTTTCTTGATAATGGTTATTCTAACTGGGATACAGTGGAATCTCAAAGCTGTTCTGGTTTGGATTTCAGAGATTTTGTGCATTTCATGAGGCCATTGTCTGCTTTTCCTTTTTCTTCTGAGAAGGCTCTCTTTAATTCACGATTGCATTTACTAATTGGGTTGTTGCTTTTTTTGAGGGTTGAATTTTTAAGTTCTTGGTATATTCTTGGTATCAGGCCATTGTCCAATGTGTAGCTTGTAAAAATCTTCTCTAATTTTGCTCATTGTAATTTTAATATGTTGGCTATATCTTTTGCCATGCAAAAACTTTTAAGTTTGATGCAATCAAGATTTAATTTGTTGTAAATCTGGATCTTTACTCAGAAATTTTATACCAATGCCCAGAAGCACTAATGTTTTCCCTCTTTCCTGTAATAGTTTCATGGATTGCACGTCTCAGGTTGAAGTCTATAATCCATTTTGAATTGATGCTTGTAGAGGTGATATATAAGGATCTAGTTTCAGTTTTCTGCATGTGGATATCCATTTTGACAGCACCATTTGTTGAAGAGCCTGTCTTTCTTCCAGTATATTGTTGCATCCCTTATCAAATATCAAATAGCTATCAGTCTGTGGGTTAATTACTGGATCTTCTGTTCCATTGGTCTTCAGGCCAGTTTTTGTACCAGTACCAAGCTGTTTTCATTACTATGGCTATGTAATAGAGTTTAAAGATTGTTATTTTTATTCTTCTAGCACAATTCTACCTGCAAAGGATTGCTTTGTACAAGGGTCCTTTGTGGTTACATCTGCATTTTTTATTGCTTTCTCCATCTTAGTGAAGAATGATATTGGGATGCTGATATGCATTGCATTAAATTGGTGTTTTACTTTGGGCAATATTATATTTTCACAACATTAATTCTTCCAGTACAAGAGCTTGGAAGGTTTTTCCCATCCTTAAGTTTTCTTCAATTTCCTTTTTTAAATTTTTAGTATTTTCACTATAGAAGCCCTTCACAATTTTTATGATTCCTAAGTATTTTTAAGCTATTCCAAGTGGAGTTGCTTTTCTGATTTCAGTCTTGATTCCATAGTTGATGAAGTGAGTTATCTTGATGCTTATTTTGGAGATAGAATTTATCATCACTTTTACTTTTCTATGTATGTGGACTTATGAGCTTCATATCTAATGATCTCAGCCAATGATACCAGCTTTAATGTCAATCATAATATGCAAATATCCTAGATTTGCCTTTAACATCATCACATTTTAAAATTAATTTTCCGATATTATGATACTAATAATTATTCTATAGTAACTTGATGTAATTAAAACTCATCGAATGCACCAGAGTGAATAGTTCTCATTCAAGAATTTAATGAGTAAAAATGTATAGATTTAACTTAAAAAATTGAAATCCTTGGAAATATTTTTACTATATATTAATATATAGCTTTGAATATAGCATACCATATTTGATAGCTACATAGTAATTTTTATTAATTATAATTAATTATAGAGGAACATGAAAAATTCTTTTTAAAACTTGAATACCATGAAAATTGTACAGGTTTATTTTATATAGTATAAAGTTCAGCACATATAAAGAGTTTATCCTGCAAAATCAGGGTAGTGTTTCCATTTTCTTATATTGTTATTAAGATTGGAGTACTTGGTCTACAAACTATTCACTTCTAGTTCTTCATACAGTAATGTGAAGAGATGACTATCGTTGCAATATTGTGATAAAAAATTAAACTTTTTTGTGTTTATGTTTTGGTATCTATTATCTATATATCCTCTATCGGGCTTCTTCCACTAAACCAGCCTCTTGTAATAACAATTCTGCATTCACATTAACTAATTATCATAACATTCTACATTCAGATCAACTAAAAATCTTCAATACATTAGAGAAAATATATGAGGATATTTTTCTAAATCTGACTTAATACACTGTCTAGTTTCATTTACTTACTTTGTAGGCAAGAATGTGGACAGAAGGGAACCTTACTTCATTGTTGGCGGGAATGCAAACTTGTTCAACCACTTTGGAAAGAAGTATGGAGGTTGCACAAAAGACTTCACATATAGCTCCCCTATGACCAAGCAATCCCACTTTTGGGCATTTAAACAAATGTTTACAAACAAGACCACACTAAAGCTACCAGAACATCTATGTTTATTGCAGCATTATTTACAATAGCTAAGATATGGAACCAACCCAGATGCCCCTCAATAGATGAATGGATCAAGAAAATGTAGTATATATACACAATGGAATTCTATGCCTCCATCAGAAAGAATGATATTGCCCATTTGTTAGGAAATGGAAAAACTTGGAAAAAATTATATGAAGTGAAGTAAGTCAGGCCCAAAGAAACATAGGTCCCATGGTTTCCTTTATTTGCAATATCTAGTATATGTATGACTCAAGCGGAAAAGGTCAGATAATGTGATGTTAGGAAAATGAACCCTTAGATATGTATTTTAATGTTTTCGTTTCTTTCATGCAGGTGTTTCTAACGCATTTATAAGATTATTTCTTTGTTGCTTTGTATGTCCCTCCCCCACAGTATAACCCCTGCTTACACTATATTTGATGTCAGTATAACTTGTGGAGGAGATGGGGAAAAACAAGTCGTTTAAGAATAGAGGTGGACCTGTTGCAACAATGAGAAGTACAAGTTGTCATGTCGAAAATGAGCTTTAAAACGTTGGTGAAGGGGGGGGAGGGGGCATTGGGTGTGGGGGGAGGGAGGAAAGCTGGGAAGGGATGTGAAGGGTAAACAAAGGAGGAGGCTTCAATGCTTGAGAAGAAATGTTCGCATTATCCTGCCCATGTAATTGTAACCCCTCTGTACAGCATGTTCACAAAAAAAGATAAAATAAAATATAATTAAAAAAAAAGAAACACCCTACATTCTCACCACTGTTCAGTCCAAACTCAAGTTCAATAGCCTTCTTCATTAAAACCTTATGGCAGTTTAATTACACCTGAAAAAAAAAAGAATTCTTTTATGGCTGAATATTTCATGTATATATGTATATACACATATGTATATATATTCACATATATAAATGTTTAGATACATATATGCATACATGCACATGCATACATTCATTCATATATGTATTTATGCGCATATGTATTTACACACATACATGTAGAATGTGTATATTTGCTGGTATGTACATGTATGATTCTTTGTGCGCAAATGTACTCACATGTGTATGCATGCACATACATGCATGCATATTCATGTACATGTGGATGTATATATATGTGGATGTATTTATGCATATATGCATACATGAATACATAATATAGTTGGGCATATGTGTATTTATATACATTTAAATGTATTTATGCACATATATCTATATCTGATATACATTTATATGCTATATGCACATATGTACTTATCCATGTGTATATATACATGTACACATATGCATACATGTTTATAAAAATGTATATATTTAATACAAATGTGTGTATATGCATGAATTTGTACATGCATATATATACATATTTGTGTTTGTATATAAAGAAGACACAATTTACTTTCTTATTTGTTAGTGATCCATCAAATATATGAATCTAAATCCAATTACACATAATATCTTTAGTCTCCATGACTACATGGGATTTATCCCAGCATGTAAAGACAATTGTATACATGCAAATCAGAGATAGAAAAAATGACTTACTGATATCATCTCAACTTCTCAAGAAGCAGAAATTGAGAGCATCAATGTTTGAGATCAGATCAGGCAAACAGATCCCAAACCTCCTAGTACAAATAAATAGACCAGGTGTGGTGAAAACATATGTATAATCCTAACTACGTAATCACAAATTAGTCACAAATAAAAGAATTATATTTTAAAGCTCATGGTCAAAAAGACTGAGATCTATTTTTTAAAAAAATTAATAAAGGTCTTTGAAAGTGTAATTTAAGTTGTGTATTATTTGATTTTCTGGCAGAAAACACTGAGTTACAGCTCTACAAGTAGGTGATAGACAAATAGATGAAAAATATGATAGATGATAAATATATGATATAGGATAGATACAAATTTATAAATATAGTGTCTCATGACAACAAAATTAATTTAAACACATGATTATTTCTATAGCTATAAGAAAACATGATAAGGGGCTGGGAAGGTGGCTCAGTGGTAGAGCGCTTGCCTTGCATGCATGAGGCCCTGGGTTCCATTCTTCAGCACCACATAAGCAAAAAGAAAAAAAGCCAGACATGGTGCTGTGGCTCAAATGGTAGAGCGCTAGGCTTGAGCTGAAGAGCTGAGGGACAGTGCCCAGGCCTACAGTTCAGGCCCCATGACCAGACTCCCCCCCACCAAAAAAATGATAAAATTCAACTTTGCCTAATGAAAAACTCTTGCAGCCTTATGTACAGAAAGGAGGACATGCCTCAAATAACACAAGCTACAAATGACTAAGCCACAACCAACTTATGATTGAAAGGCCAGATCTGAGACTATATCCTCTAATTACTGGGACACACAAGGATGTCACTTGTCACCCATTTCACCTACTGCAGTACTGGATATTCTAGTGGAATCAATTATTTAAGAGTATAAAAGAAAACTACCATAAATTTAAAGAGAGGAATTAAAATTAACCATGTTTGCAGATAAGATGGTTCTATACATTGAGAACCCTAAATTCTTCCATTGAAATACTATAGAAGTGATATATACAAAGTTTCAAGGTACAATCAACGTGAAAATTAGGAATGTTTCTGTTCACCAATAATGAATTTACCAAGAAAGAAATCTTTATTAAGTCTTAACTGCCTTATTGAATAACTCGTTTTTCTCCTATAATCAAACCCTAATTATAGTAATAAAATATTTAAAAGTGCCTATTTTATATTCACTGAAAACATAAACTGAAGTCTGAGCCCTATCAATTACTAATACTGACTCTATTTTAATTATAAAATATATGAACATGAAAATATAGATATTGATCTTTGAATAACATCTGAAAATGATTAAATCGTGTTATTCTAGGTAAGTATGACTAAAGAAATGGGAAATACCAGCTCACATTTCCACAAAATGTAATAGTATCAAAGATTTCATAGACATCCACAGACACACAGTGCTTTTTGGGACCTGTTTCTTCCAAGTGGGAGATGACATAACAACTGTGGAGACAAATCAAAAAGGTAATCAGGGAAGAAATGAGTTTCATGGCTCTTGGTAATAACAGTAGTCTTAAACCTTCATCTTAAACCATTCTGGCTTCATCAGATTTGGGACTTGTGATACCCATATCCATTTTTGTCTCCACTACTGTGTCTTCTGACACTGGAATTTACTACAGATGCTGAAGTGGAACTCCAAGACTACATTCAATCATTGCCCAGGGACAATTATGCCTAAATAGGGGCCTAATAGGAGATCATGCCCATCCACAACCCTGGTAGCATGTCTACTCTCCTCAGACACTGTTCTTGCCCACTCCATGCTTGGCTCTGTATGATGTAATAAAAGACTGCTCACTCAGAAACTGAGGAACAATCTCATCACCCCTAGCAACAATGTTCAAATCTCAGAGGTGTGCATAGATACTGAACCCGCACAATGACTTGTATGCAGGAATGGTACACTGTATTCAAAAGTTAGTCTGTATCCCCAGGGATCTAGTTGGACTCCTGAGTAATGCCATATTTATTCCGGTAACTAGTATTAGGCTTAAGATTCAAAGAGGATCTGGAAATGTTCTCACAACCGAATTTTAGCATGAACTGCTCAGTCCCAGAGGCAGGCCCAATAATCAGGAGAGCCAGCAGATAAAGGTCTACAATTGACAAACCCAATCTGTAAAAACTGGATGAGTCATTTTTCCTGCAAATGCAAGACGTCAAAGCAAGATGACAAGGATCACAGACACTCAAGCAAATACGGCACTACCTAAAGAAATCAAGTTGTTCCCGTAAGAGTCAAGAAATGAGAAAATGCGGTGTCTTTTCTTTTTCTTTTTTTCTTTTTTGTCAGTTTGGGGATTGAACTCAGGCCTAGGCACTATCCCCGGGCTCAGTAGCTCAAGGCTAGTGCTCTAACACTTGGAGCCATAGCACCAATTTTGGATTTCTGGGGATTAATTGTACATAAAAGTCTCAGTCTCATAGCCTTTCCTGCCCAGACTGGTTTGGTATAGCAATCCTCAGATCTCTGCTTCCTGAGTAGCTAGGATTACAGACATGAGCCACTGGCATCCAGATCCAGTGGGATCTTAAAGGCAAAAATCGCAATGACTCAGGCAAATGTGGAAACACCAAAGGCAACTACATTGTCCCATTAACTTATGGTAAGGAAATGGACTTTTCATGAACTGCCTGTGGTTTAAAATCATTGTTTTAAGTTAACTCAGTGAGTTACAAGAAAACATTTAAAAATAAAACTGTAGGAAAAATAAATGAATAAAGTGAAAAGGATATTAAGTAGCAAAACACAAAACCATCAGAAATTATAAAACTAAAAAATGAATTAATTGAATAATCCAATGAAAAACTTCAACAAAAAAACTCCATCATGTCTAAGAATCAGCAAACTTGGAAAGAGGTTATTTGAAAATTAGCAACCAGAGCAGTCAAAGAATGGATGAAAATGGCCATATAATCTATGGACACCACCAAGAAAACCTCGGTATATGTTAGTATAATCTCTGAAGAAAACTCAAGGAAAAAAATTCCCAGAGAAGGAAATACATGAATTGCTATATGAAACCAAAATGTCCACAAATAAATTAAACCTAAGTGAGATCTACACAGAGGCAAACTTTAACATGATGTAATAGGCAAAAAAACCCAAGACAAAAAAAGAACCGAACAACAAAAAACAGGATTTTGAGGGAGATAAGGAAAGAAGACACCTGGAATGAGTGCTAGAAGAATTTGCCAAGCAAATAAAAAATGAGGGTTATCACCAGTAGACCTGCATTTTAAAAAGTGCTATTTTTTTCAATTTATAGTGAAAATGCTAAATGATTATTGCAAGTATGGTGCTGGTGAAATATATCTTTCTCTAATTCTAGGTACTTAGAAGGCTGAGATCTGAGGGAATTAGTTTTTTAAGACAGCCCCTGGAAGGTAAGTCTGTGAGACTCTTGATCTCTAATTAACAAGGAGTAAGTTGAAAATGGAACTGTGACTCAAGTTGGTAAGGAAGCGCTGACTCTTTTTATTTACTGTTTTTAAGCTACAAAAGCTAAGGGACAGTAGCTAGACCCTGAGTTCAAGACACAGTATCAACACACACACACACACACACACACACACACACACACACACACACACACACACATACACACACACAAATTTTATATAGATAGATAGATAGATATTGATATATAGATATGATTCTCCTACTTCTTTTGTGAATTCACATAGATTTGTTCAATGAATGTCTTTTTGTGATATTCTCATATATATGCAGTTTATTTTGGAAAAATTCACCTCCAGTATATTCTTCTTCTTTACCCCATTTTTCAAACAACTCCCTCTTTAGTGGTTTCATTATGCTACATTCATAAATATCTGTATAGATATATACATATCTATAGATATATACACATATGTATAATATATACATAAAATGAAATTAATATTGAAATAGTAATATAAAACATAATATAGACATTTGTCTCATACAACTTTTATGTAGAGCTCTAGTGGCTCATGCCTTAATCCTAGCTACTCAGGAGGCTGGGCTCTGAGAATCATGCTAAAAAGCCAATCTGGGCAGGAAATTCCATGAAGTACATCTTCAATTAACCACTAGAAACCCAGAAGTAGCACTGTGGCTTAAAGCAGTAAAAGACTACTTTGAGCACAAAAGCTCAAGGACAGAGCCCACACCTGTTCTCAGGCCCCATGACCAAGAAAAAAAAGTAAATAAAAACAAGCAATACAACAAGTTGTAGTTTAAATATGCTAAGAAATCTGAAAAAATGATATATGCAAAAAAATTTTCATGTATAATCTTATAAATAAAATGTACAAAAGGTAATTTTAGATAGTGTTCATTGCTTCAAAATCAAAACTGTAGGTTTTTATTCCAGTTTGAATTATCATTTTTAACCTACTATCATAATTTCCAAAGTTAAATTTGATGCCCTCATATTTATTTAGAAAAAGTTCACACTGCTTATGCTAGATTGTTTACTACAGTCTAGTCTAACAATTTAATTCATTTATTGAAGGATAGTAAAATTCCCTCAGGAAACAATTATGATACTATTTTGTAAGCTATATGTAATCATCTAAAATGGCACAAGGAATGCTTTTAAATTCAGAGACTGGAATAAAAAGCTTATGAACACAAGAAAATAAAATGTATCTTCAAATTTCTTTCTATGAAATGGGAAATATTATGTTACTTTAGAATAAATAATATTACCATACCCAGAGTATGACTGAAATTACAGTTTTACTGTAGAAGTAAGCTAAGAAAGTACCCCTGATTTCCAGAGAGAGAGAGAGAGAGAGAGAGAGAGAGAGAGAGAGAGAGAGAGAGAGAGAGAGAGAGAGAGAGAGAGAGAGAGAGAGAGAGAGAGAGAGAGAGAGAGAACTCAGCATTTGAAACAATTCTTAATAATCAGAAAATTTCCAGGGATACATGACTGATTTTGTTTTCACTGGAAAACAAATTTAATGCATGATTATTTAAAGTTGGATAACTCTTGTGTTTGACACAAGGTCAAATCTATAAAGAGGAGAAATGATAAATATGACGTTTAATTGCATCACTGCATTTGTAATTCAGTGGGGAATATTTTCAGCTTGATTTCCTGTCAATAACTTCTATGAACATAATTATGCCATTGGCCTGACTTTATGATTGCATATAGACACATAAATATCAATGTAAAACAACAACAGCAATTTAAATGAGATAAAATAAATTTTATGATACCTCTTGAATGTAAGGATTTATCTTCATAACAATATTCATACTTTATAAATGAAACTCTACCTTTCCTTCTTTTAATATAATTGTGTGCTATAAGTAATAGAGTGGGATTCCTTACTAAAGACAGTAAAAGTACCTATGAGCACATTGAGAAGCTATTTTTAATCATTTGTGAATATGTTATCCTTGCTAATTTTATCACTAATTGTAAATAGACAGCAAATTACATGATCATTAACTAAATCTTCTGTGACCTGATAACCAATTAACTAAAATTGCTTAAACCTATCCTTTAAAGAATAATGTGAACTTTAGATATTTCTTCATAAAGGAAAAATGTGAGGTATAATATATATGTATATATTTACTAAATTGTATTTGTTAATAATTAAATCTGTTGTAATATCTTGGATAAAACAATCTAGAAAATCAGACATCCTGAATAAAATCCTGTGGCACCTTGATACAGGATATAAAGAAATTTACACTTTATCCATAGATTGCAAACTCTCTTATTAAATACCTTGGGAATGATAACTTGAGTAAACTTACAAAAATATGTTAGAGCTTAATAATTATATCTGTAGATAAGAGTGGCACTTGCCTCCTTTTATATTACTGTTTTGGAAAATTTACCTAAATTGAATCACAAATAGTTGATACAAATTGAGAATCATTTAAAAATTTAAGAAGATAATTTAGCTATTCTTATATTAAATGCAATTTTAGTAAAAGTGTATCATATTATAAATCATAAAATAAAATCATAATGTAAAATTTATCATAACAAAATTAAAATTCTGCATTAATTTAATTTTGTTAGAATGTATCATAATTTAATTTTCATTGTTTTCCCTATTATCTTACAATCATACTTTCATTTAAATTATACTTTTTTGTCAATACATCAGAATTTTATAGAGAAGGTTTCCATGACAACTTAATGTAGCTTTTGGTATATAATACTTTTGAAAGTAGTTTGGATTTGTGTTTTGTATTATTCTATTAATCCTAGAGACTTTTCTGTTTAGTTTTTCTTGGAAAAACTCAAGTTGAAGAACAAAAGTAAAGATCAGAGTTGAACTAGTACAGAAAGGTATTTCTTCTGAGGCATTATCCCTCTAATAATTTAAAACTAATTCAAACCAATTATTTTCAGATATGGTTGATTGTTCAAGAATATTGGTCTCTGTAAGTAAAAATATTCATTTACACTTGTCCTTATTATCATATTTGTTCATAGTTATTAAAGCTATTTTATTGTTTACATTAGGAAAGTCAAACTATATATGTTGTATAGATGATATTGATAGATAATTACTTTGATTTTGATCTACAAATAGTTATTACTTTTACAATATTTTGTAGTAATTAAGAAAAACTTTACACTTGGACAATAGCAAATAACATTGACCACTTTTTCATCATGGTGAAAATTTATGGGATGCTTTTTTTCTGTTATGTCACATTACAATTTCATGTCAGTTCATCATTGTCTCTTAATATGTATGCAGATGAATATAAATAAAAATTTCACTCAGCTACACACATTAAAGAAGCATATAACCATGGATCTATGAATATTTAAAGTGCTTCTAGGATTTCATAAGGAAAACGTATTGAATCTATCCTGTAACCAGAATGTGAAATGATGCCTTAGCTAAAAGCACTACATTGAACAACATAAAAACAACAATGAGAAGTACAAGTCGTTATGTCGAAAATGAACTTTACAACTTCGGTGGGGGGGCAGGGAGGATTGGGTCGGAGGGCAGGGGAGGACGGGAAGGGATGGAAGGAGAAACAAAGGAGGAGGCTACAATTCTTGATAAGAAATGTACTCATTATCTTGCCCATTTAATTGTAACCCCTCTGTACAGTATTTTCACAATAAAAAAAAAATAAAAATTAAAAAAAAAGAAAATCAACAAAAAAAACCCAGAAAAACCACAATACTTTGAAATATGCCTGTACCTTTTCTTTTTTCTTTTTCTTTTGTTACTGAAGCTTAAACTTAGGGCCTATCACTCACTTAGGTTTTTGGGTCAAAACTAGCTCTCTACCACTTGAGCCATACCTCCAGGTTTTTTGCTCCTTAATTAGAGGTAATTCTCTTGGATTCCCTCTGCACTGCCTGGATTTGGCTTGGGATCCTTCCATCTCAGTCGCCTGAACAGCTAGGACTGCAGGCATTTAACTAGTCAGAATAATGCCAGCTTCTCATTTCCTTAATACCACATTTCAAGGCAAGATTATATCTGTTCCATTTTATTCCATATTCCCTTTATAGTTTATTGAATCATCTGTGAATATCTTTACATGATTTTCTTTTTTTATTGTGAAATTACTGAACAGAGGGGTTACAATTACGTGGACATGATAATGAGTACGTTTCTTATCAAGCATCATAGCCTACTCCTTTGTTTCCCCTTCCCATCCCTTCCCATCCTCCCCTGCCACCTCACCCAATCCTCCCCACCCCCACCAAACTTAGGTCCCATAGTTTCCCTTATTTGCAATAACAAGTATATGTCTGAGTCAAGCAGAAAAGTTCAGATAAGTTGATGTTAGGGAAATGAACCCTAAGATATGTATTCAAATGTATTTTTTTCTTTCAGGTGATTGTTTCTAACACATTTCTAAGATTATTTCTTTGATGCTTTTTATGTCCCTCCCCCATGGTATAACTCCTGCTTTCACTGTATTTGATGTTGGTATAATTTGTGGAGGGGAAGGGGAAAAACAAATCGTTTAAATAGGGATACATGTGGACCCATTGCAACAATGAGATGTGCAAGTCGTTATTTTGAAAAATGAACTTTACAACTTTGGTGGGGGCGGGGGATGATAAGGTGGGGGGAGTATGAGAAAGGATGGGAAGGGGAAACAAAGAGGAGGCAACAATGCTTGATAAGAAATGTACTCGTTATCTTGCCCATGTAATTGTAACTCCTCTGTACAGTATTCACACAATAAAAAATAAAATAAAATAAAAAGAAACAAAAAATCACATACTACATTAAAAACAACAACAACAATATGAGGTCATTCACACGTTATTAATTCTAGGAACATAAACAAATATATCTAAATTTCACTGTTAAGAAAATATTTAAATATATCTACATAGTTTTTTTTTAATTCATAGATAGCTATTAATTTAACAAGGCAGATTACTTGTTGTTTTGGGGTTTTTTTTTGTTCCATTACCAAGGCTGGAGTTTCTGCTCTCACTTGGCTTTTTCACTCAATACAGGCACTGTACCAATTTATTGAGTCACATCTTTCTTTATTGCTCTTTCCTTGTCAACTAGAGATAAAAGTCTCAGTCTTTTCTGCCTGGATTTCCTTGAACTGGGAATCTCAGATCTCAGCCTCCTTAGGAACATTACAGGCCTGAGCTATCAATAGTCAGCCAAAGAAGCATATTTTTAAACATAAAGACAGTTTATGTTGCATATAGTCATGATACTACCATATGTGTATATATTGTATATCACATATGCATTAGATTTGTTTCTCTTATGTAAATAATGTATTATATTAAGTAAAATAATATTACACACTATTAGTGAATTACTGTTTCTCTTAGTCAAAATCTCAATTTTTGCTCCTTCATTTTTAGAAAGAAATGTTGAGTTCTATGTTCCATTTTTGTCTAAAATGATGAGAGAGGGAGATTTAAAGAATAAACTATAAAAATGGCCACATAGAATATATAAAGATGTTAATTATTACATGTTTCTGGAAAGTTTAGTTGGATGTCTTAATTCATCAGGATTCATCTGGAAATATTTTGAATTTTTCCATTTTCTCCATCTTGTGAAGAAGCTATTTTCATACTGTTTAACATATTGTCTTACAAATCTAATTGATTAAATGTATCTCTAATCTAGTTTTTGTATAGATTCAAAAATGTTAATTTGAATAATATGCATAATTAGTATTTACTTTATTTCTCTTTCACTTCTGATTAGTGCCAAATAGATTTAAAAACACTTCATTTTATTTTGTCAGTCCTGGGGCTTGAACTGCAGGCATGGGCACTGTCCCTGAGCTACTTTTCTTCAAGGCTAGCACTCTATCACTTGAGCCACAGCACCACTCCGGCCTTTTCTATTTATGTGGTACTGACAAATCAAACCCAGAGCTTCATTCAGGCTAGCAAGCACTCTACCACTAAGCCACAGGCCCAGCCAAGACTTGATCTTTTATAATGATACTTTTTATATAAGGCAAATCTTCCAGATTTTGAACTAGTTACTAAAATTTCCAGAATATTATGTAAAATGATTTTACACACACTTAGTGATTGCACAAAGTAATAAAGTATACATTAGTGTAATATAATAAGTAGGAAGACTGGAAATCATATTTTGCATGACAAGTAAAGACTATACTATTGAAAACAATACTGAGATGAAGATTGATTATAAGATATATTTGGCTCATTTAAGTGTATTAATATGTGGCATTTTTGTTTTAACATGCTCTCAAACTCACAATATTTAGATAGTGAAATATTCAAATGTTATAGGTATCTCAGTATCTATTACCTTTTTATTATCTATCATTTATCTATATATGAAAGACAACACATATTTCAAATTAATAGACTTATGTTCTTGTAAAACATTAACCTTTGTTGGAGAATTCATCTAATAAAAAGGATATTCGGTTAAAGATTTAGTTACTTTTAAGTACTATAAAGTAAATCTATTCATTAAATAATTTTTATTTATTTACTTATTTTTATTTATTCCTTTTCAACTTTTTTTTTCCTTTTCAAGTTTTGAAACTTGGAATGATCAAAAGTAGCAATTTCACTTTTAGTTAGGCAACATATTTCAAAACATAATAACTACTAAATTCTTCCAGTTCTTTTTGTTCCAAAGGTTTTACCTTGTCATGCAGTACAATCTCCACCCTTGAGGTATGACTGAGTATATTCCCTGCATGACTTCCATGAGCCTCAATGATACTGGCTTGTACTGGCTGCTTACAACTCTAAGCAGTGTCTTTGATTTAAGATGCTCACCACTAAAGGAAATTCTCTCTATTGAAGTGATTTGATTACTATAATCTTAGTAATTGTAATGCATAGTGTTTTGGACCAAAAAAAGACAAGGTCTTATATTTCACATCTATAAATTTTAGGGATTTGTTGTTTATGAACTATTTTATGTTTTCACAAATATCCACAATAATGTATTTTATATAGATTCTCATAAATTTAAATTTAATTACATATGTATAAATAAGTGCATCACACAGTTCATATCCAGAACATTAAAATGTAATAACAAGAAAATACTAAACAAATATGGAATAATTGACAAAACTTTACATACATGTACACATATATGTAGTAGATACTTTTAGATCATAGCTAAATATGTGAGAAGAGTAATGGAAAATTTTAAAGTCACTTTATTATTATTAAAAAGGTGATGTACAGAGGAATTAAAATTACATGAGTCAGGGAATGAATACATTACCCTCTTACAATGTCTTCTGTTCCCTCAATCTCTCCTAGTCCTTCCCTCTTATCTCCACTCACGGGTTGTATAAATAATTTTCATTAGTGTCCATTGCTATCCTTTTTCATTCTTTTCCCCTTGAGTTCTGAACCCTTCCCCCAACCCTCCAAAGATATACACTTAAATACACCACACATAATGGAAGACAAAATCATTGAAATTTAAATTAAAAAAGAGACATATCTTGTTTCCATATCTTGGAGGATGTCATAGCTAGATAGATGGATGAATGGACAGGTAGACAGAAAGACAGACAGAGAGACAGACAGATAGATGATAGATAGATAGACAGATAATTTGATACAAATAGGAAGAGGCACATAGACATTGCACCTTTTTGTTTCTCTCCTAAGAGTATCCTCTTTTGGTGTCATTGTGTATATCTAGAATCCTGTATAATTTATCATATCCCAATGTCATTTCATTCTAATTTCCAAATTGACTGTTTGTTTATCTGAACTTGGATTACACTTAGCATGATTTGTTCTAGTTCCATCTATTTCCCTGCAAATGATACTACTTTATTCTTTCTAATGGCTGTGTAAAATTCTATTGTGTATAGATACTGTACTTTTTTGATCCACTCATCTATTGTGAGACATCTGGGCTGTTTCCATATCTTGGCTCTTGTGAATAGTGTGGCAATGAACATGGATGTGCAGGTGTTTTTTTTTTTTTATCATATTCTGGCTCATGATGTTCAGGATAACTGCCCAGGAGTGGTTTGGCTGGTTTGTAGGAAAGATACCTGCTTAGTTTTTTTGAGGAACCTCCAGAATGCTGTCTAGAGTGATTATACTAGTTTCTATTCCCACCAACAGTGCAGTAAGGTTCTCCTTTCCCCTCATCCCTGCCAACATTTGTTGTTGTTTGAATTGACAATGTTGGCTGATCTAACTGAGATGGAACCTTAGAGTTGTTTTATATTTCTTTTATGGCCAGGGATGATGAGTATTTCCTCATGTGTTTCTTTGCCATTCTTACCTCTTCTTCTGAGAAGTCTCTCCTTAGCTCCCTTGCCAATTTATTGATTGGTTTACAAGGTTTGGGAGGGGTTAGATTCTTGAATTCCTTATACAGAAGGGTCCCTCACCTATTATGAGAGCTCCTTTCCAGAGACCACTGCAACAGATGAAAATCCATGAAATAGCAACTTTATATATATATATATATATATATATATATATATATATATATACATATAATGCTTAACAAATCCTTCCTACTACCTTTCCCACTCTCTCTTTCACCTTTCTCACCCTCTTTACATGCCCTTAAATACTTTCTACCCTGTAAAACCTACATAATTATAACAACACTCTTTAAACCTACATAATTTTAACAACATATAAAATTCTACATTGGTACTTACCAATGAATTATACAAGTTGAATGATGATCAGAAATTATGTAGCTGTGCAGCACTGATGGTGATAAAGGTGATGACAATGATACAAATGTACTACACAGCCAAGAAGAGCATTACAGCTCTTCTGAAGGCACCACTTCATCAGACACTTCATCAGATGGTGCAGTATCAACAGGCCATAACTTCTATTTCTGCTAAAAGCCTGGGCCTAACTGAGCTCTTCATCCAAGTGGTGCCCGTATTTATGGGGAGTTGCTGGGGCTGCTTTTTCTTCTGAGTGAAGAAGTTTTTTATAAACTGACATGCCACTAATAATTCTATTTATGAAGTATGATGAATGAAGTATCCGGGGATCCCATTCCTCAGCCACTCACTGAAGTTCTTTGTCTATTCTGACCATGGTTTTAAGATGATTGAGTGTTTGACCAGCCTCCTCCTCTTCTCCAGTTCATAGTTGGTCTTGTTCCTCATCCTCTTCTTGACTTACTGACTTCATCATCTCCATTAGTTCTTTGACCATCAGCGGTTGTGAGTAAACATTGATCAGGTCATTCATATCATCAAATGTCATGTCATTGAAACCATCTCCTCCCAGTAGTTTTGTCAATTTCACAGCGTTACCTGCTGCAGAGTGATGGACTTCATCAAGGAATAATCCCTTGTAATCACAGACCACTAGTGGCTGCAATTGTTTCCAGCTGGCATTTACTGTTTCAGGCTTCATCTCCTTTGTGGACTTCAGAATATTTAAGAGATGAGACACAATATTTTCATCACACCCATAAGCCTTGGCAAGAAGTTTTTTTTGTCTGAGTCCATAGCTTCAACCAGATTTAGTATCGTGTTTCAAAAGTGCAGAGCACCTTACAAGCATGAATAAAACCTTGGGCCAAATGAGCAATGTAATGTTCGGCACTAAGAACTCTGTCTGAATACCATTATACAAGAGATCAACTGCATGGCTTCCAACAGTGTACATGATCAGGAGCACTTTGAACTTGAGATTTTTCTCTGCCTGATAAAGCTTAACCTCTAGGATAAAGCACTGGTAGAACCAATCAGCTGTGAGGAGTTTTCATGATTGAGGCCCTGGGGTTGTGCATCTAGTATTGTTTTTTAGGGCACTGGGGTTTTATGACTTATCAGTGAGCCCTGGCTTTCCCATAAAGCTCCCAGCATTCTCATACATAATCAGTTACTCCATCTTTTTGAGCCTTAAAAACCAAAGGCTTTGGCTTTGTCCTTCATAATAAAAGTGGAAGATGGCATTTATTTCCAAAATAAGTCCATCTCATCCATGTTGAAAACTTCAGGCTTATAGCCCCTTCCTCAATGATAGATTTGAACATGTTGTTCACTCTCATAGTCCTTGGCTCTGGTTTTATCCACAAAGGCAGATTCTCCATACAGAGACACACTCTTGAATCCAAAGCATCTTTGAAATTTATCAAATCAATCTTTCCTGGCACTGAATGTGGTGGTTCTGGTGTGAGAAGCAATCCACAGTCCTTCTTCTGCATTGTTGTTGTCATCTTCATCCTCTTCAGCATTGTGAAAATCCATGCTTTCTGCAAAACAATCATAAAGTTTCTTGGTCTTTGTCCAGATGGTGTTTGTATCCCAGGAGATATTCTTCTTCCTGAAGTCATTTGTCCACAGGTCCAATGCAGACTTCATCCTCACAATGTCCTTATTGTGGGAAGTGACCACCCTTTTGCAGTCTTCTTAAAAGTCTTTCTTGGTGCTAGGAAGTTGGCTCAGTGGTAGAGTGCTTGCATCACATGCATGCAGCCCTGAGTTTGATTCCTTAGTACAATAAAAGCAGAAAAAAGCTGCAAGTGTCACTGTGTCTCAAGTGGTAGGGAGCTAGCCTAGAGCTGAAAAGCTGAGGGACAGTGCCCAGACCCAGATTTCAGCACCCATAACCAAAAAAGTTATTCTTGTGGTAAACCTAATGTTCTTTTCATCTTTATGTGGTGAACTGTACATCTGTTGATACAATAATGGCAGGCTATAGCTATATAGTTTTTGCCTTCCTTTAACAGACTGAGAACTTCCACCTTTTGTTTGACAGTAAGAATCTTCTTCTGTCAATTGGTTCACTTCCAGAAGCCTTAGAAGGCTCAAAACGTTTGGGTGACATCATAGGACTAGAAATAAATTCAGACTTTTACAAAAACTTCAGAAAAACACAACACCACAGAGCAACATTACATGTAGTGATCAGATGTCCATGTGAAGTGAACAAAGAGGGATGCTGAGGGCTGGGAAAGTGGCTCAGTGGTAGAGTGCTTGCCTTGCATTCCTGAGGCCCTGGATTTTATTTCTCAGCATCACATAAGCAAAAAGAAAAAAGCCAGAAGTGGCACTGTGGTTCAAGTGGTAGAGTGCTAGCCTTGAGCTGAAGAGCTGAGGGACAGAGTTCAGGCCCCATGACAAGACAAAAAAAAGAGGGATGCTGAAAGATTGAAACATTTGGCCCAGTAGGAAAGAATAAAGAGACTGATGCTATGGTCACTGGGCCAATCAGCTCCCAGGATACAGAGCACAGTACTGTGGTTGTTTGACTTCCATTACATCAGCCAATAGTTTGTAGTGTACAACCTCCCATTGGCAAACTTCAACAAGCACTAGTGGTGTATAGTACTGCATCTCAATTGTGTACAGTAAGGTGTTCTTCCTCTAATGAACTACATAATGTATTTTATTTTTATTTAATATTCTTCTAATATGTTTTAATTAATATTTTATATTGTTTTATATTGTTTTAATTTTTTAGGCAGAAATAATTAAAGTCATCAATATTATATGACTATATAAATACTGCAAAATCCCTTAATATAGTGAAAACTCCATGATACCTGCAACACAATGAAGCCATAATAAGTGAACTGCCATATAGCAAAGATGATTGTACTGGATATTAGGCCTTTATCTGTTGTATTGCTGGTAAAGGTCGTCTCACACTCTGTTGGCTTTCTTTCCAGTTAATAGCTCTGTCCTTAGCTGTGAAGAAACTTTTAATTTTGATGTAATCCCTATTTATTGTGCCCCTGTATTTTTTTACAGGAAGTTTCTACCTTGCAGTAATTTCAAAGTTTTGCTTCTGACGTTGAGGTCTTTGATCACTTTGAATTGATATTAGTGCATCGTGACAAACCGGGTTACACTTTTAGTTTACTGTAAATGTATGCCCAGAGAAGCAGCTTTAATATCTGTAGGAAGTAAAACTGCTCAAGCTTCAAAGGAAGATTTTTTTTGAAATTTTAATATTTTTTTCCTGTTTATTTAGCAGTCTTTTGACTTAAACATGATGATACCACAAAATACTCCTGTAAGATCTTAACGAAATGAATTCTTAAAGAGTGAGAAGTTAACACAGGTATCTCAACTTAGTTATTTCATTCAAAGAGACATGGAACTTAGGATCCATGTTTACCAAATGATATGTGCTAGAGTAAATTTTGTTAATAATTTTATCTAAGTGGTGATGCCACTTGGGTTTACCATTCAGCCATTGAAGGATTCTAATATTCTGCTAATATTCTTGGATTACATTTTTAAACATATACAGAACAACACGGGGAGGGGGGGAGGAGGAGTGGCAAGGAGAAAATACATAGATACAAAATATCCATTGTAGTGAAAAAAAATCACACTTCAACCATCCTGTGGAAGGGGAAACATAACAAAGTCTCAGTGAACAAAAGGAGTCAATTTTGAAAATAAAAATTAAAAATGGGTATACTATTCATTTTATTCAAAAAATCAATGTCCATACTATACATTTTTGTCAAGTTCAATTTCCTGTTAATCATATATCAAAATGATTTAAGATAAACTTTCCTTACTATATATATATGCAATGATTAGTATAAAATAAAGGTGTAATGTTAATTAGAATATAAAATTTATTTGTAGAGAAAAATGACACGCCATGTTATTAAAACACTCATGGATTATCATTGGGAACTATATATTAAAAATGTAAGCCTCTTATCACTGCCAAAGAAATAGTACCAAAGATTTCAAACAAATTATCTAGGAATCATTCATTAAAAATATATGTACACTTAAACATTGTTATAAAGCATATCAATTATATTGCATTTTACTAAAATAATGCCCAAGGAAATACATTTTCATGTATACATGAGAGAAAAATATTACAGAATAAATTTAATATAGATGTGGGGTATATATTGCATTTATTCCTGCAAGGTGAAACATGGTCAAAGCCACAAGTTTGATCTTTAAGTGGGTCAGTCAGTTTTCTTTGACCCAAGGGACTGAGTCCATCTAAACTTCTGTGCAGTATCGTTATCATTTATCATATTGTAAAATAGCTTTATGATATACATGATTTTGTAAAATAATCTGTACAATTTGGGAAAACATTAAAGCTATATATTTCAAAGCCTAATGAGTCACCAACAGTTGTAAAATGTCCCCAAATTAAATTTTGGTGAAGTATGACATTGCTCTAGCCTACGCAAATAAGTTTTATCAATATATGTGTTGATTTCAAATAGATAATTTAAATTTACTTAAATTGCCACAAATAACATTTAATGCTTAAAGACTTTCTGAGTCATCTCTATGAAAATTATTAATTCATATGGACACTAAAACAAAATGTCTTCTAATTAAAAGATGTGAAACACTGTGCTTAACTTTCAAAGCAGCATCTAAAACAGCAGGTCATAAATCTTATTGTCAGAATTCATGAGTGTGAAAGACATAAGCATCCATTGGACACAGATGTTATTTTACTGGGGGACTCTCAAACTCAACAAATAAAGCATACTAAAATTACCCTCTTTTTTATATAAACATGTACTTCAACTGGAAATTCATTAATTTGTTTTGACAATGTATGTGACACATTTCTCATAAAATGGTGCTATGAGTTTTTTAACTTAATCTTAAATGCATAGTTAATTCAACAGATTTCAATGTCACAAGTCAGAGGTGCGTCCTAAATACATTTCATGTTAGTACAGAGCTTGATCTCAAGACCTGTGTGATCTACTTCAGCTTTTTCCACTTATAGCACACACTCTACCTCTAGCCACAACTCCATTTGTAGTTTTTTATTGGAAATAAAAATCTTTCAGATTGGCTTCCAGGGCTTGTTTCAAAATATGATTCTCAGATCTCAGACTCCAGAATAGCTAGCTCTATTTTTGGCTTCTTGGTAATTAAGTGGAGATGATAGTCTCATGAACTTTCTTACCCAGGTCAGCTTCATACCAACTTTCTCAGATCTCAGAGACTTCTATAGAAGTAAGCTACCAGTATCTAACCTAAATTCCTAAATGATGTAGGGGACACTATTTTAAATGTGTTATTGTAATATATTTCTGTAGAATAGGCTAAAATAGGAGATCAGAGTAGAAATATGGAGCTATTTCAAAAGAAGAAACTAGTGTCTCAAAGTATAATATTAGTTAATTAGGAGGCTCAGATCCCAAGGATGAACTTGAATCTAGGACAAGGAGACAATTACTAGAGATTCCACATCAAGAAAAAAAAGGCAGTCATAATGTTCAGTGTACCTATGAAAAAATGGAACCAGGTAACTAAGAGATGGGGTGATTGGGAGAGATGGGGAGAAATATTAAAGTGGTTATATTGATCAGGATACATTTTACTCATACACTGACTTACATGGTTAATTGAAACTCCTTTGTACAATGAATTTCTAAGACATTTACAAATACTTTATTTAGTTTTCATTAGTTTAAATCCTGGAGGACTACAACATCACACTGCTCCTATGTGATGGCCTTGCTTTGGAGTTTGGCAGAAATCATGCCACTATTTCGATGGGTGCCAATTATCTTTCGCCAGATTAGTTTTGATGGGTTTGCAAACAAGAGCTACTATGTTTTATTGTTTTTTGTTTTGTTTTTTACTTTGTATATGTAAGCACATCTCTTGACAAGTAAAACTGTTATCATCGGCTGGGAAGGTGGCTCAGTGGTAGGGCACTTGCTTTGCAAGCCTGAGGCCCTGGGTTCGATTCCTCAGGACCATATAAGCAAAAAGAAAAAGCCAGAAGTGGCACTGTGGCTCAAGTGGTAGAGCGCTAGCCTTGAGCTGAAGAGCTGAGGAACAATGCCCAGGGCAAGAGTTCAGGCTCCACGACTGGACCCCCCCAAAAAATTATTATCATATTAGGCATTAAAAACCTTCCATTTTAAGGAAAGCCAGCATATAGCTGGTGAAAATATCCTAGCACCACAGCCTCTACTCATTTGGCCTATTTGAAGTGTTATAATCCCAGCAGATTTCCAAAGGCTCCAATATGGCAGAGAATATACCGCAATTTTTTTAATTAAAAAAATAACTAGCAAATTCCAGCTGGAATTTAGCTATGACAGAATATCATAGCCAACATGTGAAGTTTAAACATTTTTTCTCAGAAAAAAAATAAAAGAAATGACCATAAATAAGTAAAGATATAAAGCAACAGTTTTGTGTTTTTATTGGTAAACTCTGTAACTTGGTTATGTCAATAATGATGTATATGTGAAACTGATTACCTATAAATTATATTGAAATGCATGACACTAATTGGAAAAGCCTCTAGAATGGTTGTAAATAATAATTACAAGGCATGATGTCCTACAACATCATGAAGTCTTACAACATCTTCAGAGCAAGGAATTAACATTTAAATGTAGTTCCCAAAGTGGCAGGAGGAAAACAGAGACTTTTTGGACAAATATTTCTGAGGATAAAAAGCAAGAGCACCTATGTCAAATGCATTGTGCTGTAATTGATTTTAAGGATTGAAAGCAGCCATTGAATAACTTGCTATGGATAATTTCCCTCTCAATTTCACATTCATCTATAGATTGTATTATGGGTTCTTTCCTAGATTTCTTTTCTGTTCAGACTCCTATGCTAGGCCCTGGAGCTACATTACGTAGTAAAACAGACAGGATATCTGACTGCTTAAAGTTTTCATTCTGGTGGGGGAAGATATTAGGAACTTAATACATGGATAGCATACTTTGCATAAAAGGGCAGTTATATGAATAAAAAACAAGATATGAGAAATAACAATATGGAGAAGGGAAGTAGTAAGTCACGTGATTAGTTGTAGTCTTCCATAGAAAGATGTCATTTTGTTACCAGTGGGTGGTGGTGGAAGTGAGCATCTAATATCCTTGGCATTTCCAATTGGAACTGAATAAAAATGCATAAATAAACAGACACTACACAAAAATAAAGTGGCAAAGCAATTATGGAGGACAGGAGAGGCTGAGAAAGAGACAGACAAGGACAGAATGAGAATACCATCAAGGAAAACAGAAATGATAGGCCTTCCTCAACTATGCAGCTCAGTTGCAAACATAATTAAGGAAATTTCCATTTTCTCCAGTTCAGAGTATTGGAGCAGTTCATTGGAATGACAATGGGCTGATCTTAGGGAAATGAAGTAACTTTACTTAAAGGACTTTTAATTTTTTATCATCATTAAGTACTTGTACAAAGGCGTTAACATTTAACAAGTAAGTGTATAAATATAATGCTTTGTTTTATGGGGGTCTTTATTTGTTTTGCCAGTTCTGAGGCTTGAACCTTGAACTGTTAGCTCAAAACTAGCACTCTACGCCTGGTGCTGGTGGCTCATACCTGTAATCCTAACTACTCAGGATGCTGAGATCTGAGGATCGTGGTTCAAAGCCAGCCAGGGCAGGAAAAGCCGTGAAAGTCTTATCTCCAATTAACCACCAGAAAACCAGAAGTGGCGCTGTGGCTCAAGTGGTGAAGCACTAGCCTTGAGCTAAAGAGCTGAGGGATAGCACTTTGTCCCAGAGTTCAAGCCCCATAACAACAACAACAACAACAAAACCAACAACAACAACAACAAAAAGACCACGAGCACTCTACTACTTGAGGCACAGCTCAACTTCCAGGTGTTTGTGGTTAATTGGAAAATAGAATCTCAGGACTTTGCTGCCTGGGCTGCCTTCTAACTGCAATCTTCAAATCTCAGTCTCCTGAATATCTAGAATTACAGGAGTGAATCACCAGCAGCTAGCAAATACAATACTAATTGATCAGTGTCACTCTTTTCATCATTCTTCCTACATCTCTCCCAACATAATTACTCCCAATTTTCTTAGTTTCTTAGGATATGCACTGAACTTGACTTCATTTCCAGCCCCTTTTGAGATCATTGCATGTACATTGTTTCCATCTCACAGTTCTAAGTATATTTATGAGGTGCAGTTCATATGCAGGATGCTTTTAGTAGAAGTTTGTTGTACAGATGTCAGAGTAAAGGTGCATACAGTTCCATTGCCTGAAGTTTTCCTATCCCTAGGGAGAATTTCTGATGATTTACTGGCAACTAACTACTCTCGAGGAAGAGTGATCATGGGAGGTAACAAGAAGAGATAAAATGCTTGGGTCTCCTAGAACATGACTAGGAGAGAGGTTTGGACTCAGGTTCTTTCCCCATAGCTAACTCTTCTTCAATTGGAGTTAAATGGGATTACAAAGTGAGCCATAAGATTTAAAGAATTATTGCTCTCTAGAAAAAAATTCTACTACATAGACAACAGACTAAATCAATGAAAGATAGGTTATTAATGTGTTTGGAGACAACTGAAAGGGAACAGGACTACTCAAATGAGAGAGATGGCCCCCAAAAGAACTCTGATACTTTATATGACTTTTAGAACTGTCCTGGAGTTTTGAAAAGAAGCACAAGAAAAATCAGATTCATCTTTCCAAAGGATACTTGCATGTTGAGATAACATCAAGGTCTTTGAGAGTTGCGTCTAAACAGAATATGATGGTGGTTACATCAAGGTGGATAGCATTTGAAATGAGATGAAACAATCATATTTGTGCACTTTTTAATTTAAAGCTCATCTACTTTTCTGATGGACCATACCTGGGTTTCAGAAGAGGTAAAAAATAACTCCAGTGTTCTCAGTATATAAAATAACACAGGGGTTTTATAAATGAGATGAGAGGTGTGGATGCAACAGATTTGGGGTATTATGACATGATTGGCTTTGGATTTTAATATCTAGGTTTCTCAGTAGACAAGTAGCCATTTTGAGAATCCAGCTGATAAAGGATTTTCAAATCTAAGTTCATGTTTGGGTTTGAGAAAATAGCATCTGTCAGGAGATGCCAATTTAAGTTCCCGAAGTTATTAATTACTGGAGTTAACATCCATCCTTTTCTTTCTTATCTTGGATAGTCACTGGCATGACCCTTATTGTATATCACCTTTCCTTTCTTAATTCCCTGATATCCTCACACAACAATCCTTTTTTAAGACCATCTCTGTACTATTATTCCATTTCCTATTTAATTTGCAGACATGAAGATTTCTGATGAAATACAACAGTTGTTCAATGTTAAATCCTAGTTGAACCTGGCATTTAAACTTAACTCTGGCCCTCTTGGTAGGCAGGTGTTTTATGTGACCCATGCCCTTTCAATTTTTCATCGTGAATTATTTTGGAGAGAGGGGCTCACCTTTCTTCCCAAGGCAGTCTGAATTACATTTATATTACCTCTTTTGTAGTATGACAACTATACAGCAACTCACCTGGTTTTATTGTTTGGTATAGAGTCTTGCCAACTTTTTCTCCTGGAATGGTCTTAAACTACCAGATCTGCCTTCTAACTATCTGAGATTATACTCATGAGGTACCATGCTTGGCTGTGTTGTACATTTTATGTTTAAACCATTGGAAAAACACAAATCCATCCAGAAAATGGAAGAAAAGTATTGCACTTAAAATGTAGTTAGGAAAAATATGGCAGTCAATGTCATGGTCCATAAATCTTACCTGAGAAATAACTGGAAACTTTGCCACTCCCCCCCAAAAAATACTTGTCAACATATTCAGTTTCAGACACTGAGTGAGGTAAGGTTTCACTCCTTTGTATTGGTGGGTTTTTTCCTCCTTAGTAGAAAAATGCTAACTGGCCTATGGTGACTCACAACTGTAATACTAGCTACTTAGGAGGTTCCAAGTCAGCCCAAACAGAAAAGTCTCCATGAGACTACTACCTCCAATAAAACACTCAAAAAAGCTAGAAGTGGTACTGTGGCTCAACTGGTAGAGCACTAGCCTTGAGTAAAAAGAGTCTTAGGGACAGTGCTCAGGTCCTGAGTTCAAGACTCAGGACGGGCTAAAAAATAAAATATAAACAAACAAATAAAAAATTTGCTGTTCTCAAAAATCCTCATTCCTGTTGGTAGCATGGCTCAAAGGGTAGAGCGCCTGATTCTCAAACATCCCTCACCACCCGAAAAAACAAACAAGAACAAACTAACAATAAAAAAGTAAGAAAATCTCATTTGGGACACATGAAGAAGGATTTTTGCTGTTTTAGGTAGGAAACTTACCTTCTGTGAGTACACAGTGAATGTCAGAAGTACAATCCTTTCATCAATACAATTTATGTTTCTATGTATTAGGTCATTTGGAGCAGTGTCATCCAACTTGTCTTAACTGTGAAATCTATCACTTAGAGTTCTGGATTTACACTTACAAGTAGGAAATGATCTCAGGGCCATTATAATAACTGTTCAGTTATACTCGATTCTCTGTTATCCATTAATTCTGTTATCTCCTTAATTCTAGGAGACTAAAGACACTGAAAGCAAAACTTTCACATATAGTCTGCAATATCAAAGACATCAATGGCAATGTGAAGAAAAGTCTAGAAACAAATGATATGACTTATTTCTACAGAGTGTGAAGAAAAGTCTAGAAACAAATAATATTATGAGTTATTTCTACAGAGTGGCACACGAAGGCAAACTTGAATAATCTCTGTAATTTCAGATGTTCATAAAATTTAACAATGTACGTATCCATTTTATAAAGTAAAATTAATTTAACAAACTAATATGCAATCTCAATTATGACAATGTTTAGTAAATTTTCAAAGGCAAATATTTTTAATTAATTTGAAATGCATCAGTAGATTAATTTCTTCATAATAATAAAAAAACAAAAGCATAAATTTTCAAGCCATGATTCAAACCCAGATTTTCTGACTTCTAAGAGGTCAATTAAATTTACAGTTTAGTGATAGTTAATACTATCACTATAATTTACTTATGAAAACATTTTGATCATGTTTAAATAATTATTGATAGAGTCAATTGAAATACATGCTAAGCTTAGTAACTATAATGTGATCTAAGGACCAAAATACAAACTTTTGAGATAGATTATCTGATGACATGAGTAAGCTGGTTAAATTTTCATTTGCAACTTTTCTGGAACTTAAAAAAATTAATTAGCAAGTTAATCTTGACACAGGAGTTCATTGAAAATAAATACATTGATATTGTATTAAATAAAGCCTACGATACCTTAAAATATTGTCCATATTAATCATAGTATTTCTAGTACAAGTATGAAACCATAATGATTTCTGAGCAATACCTAGACACTAGAAACTGTAATCATTAATATTGTTAGCAAAACAGAAAAAAGACTAATGTATTTTTGCCCATTTAAATGTGCTATCTATTCAATAAATATTCTTGAAAAGGTATCCAGCTCATAGGAGGTAATATATTCATACTTCAGATAAGGTTGCATAAAATCTTAGTATTTTAAATTTTCTTGTTTTATGCAATTAAGCCCTAAATTTATCCTTAGAAAAACCTAGAGGCTGCGTGCATGAAAATTTCAATCTCCTTGAATTTCAACTAAGTCCTTTTTTTAACCAGAATTAATAAGACGATCTTTAAGACTTCAGCATAAAATATTCAAGTTCCTGAGAAGTGACATTTATTCAGTGATCATTGATATAAATGCAACCTGACTCTCAGTGTGTTGACTTTTATTTCTATAACAGTTTACAAACATAATCTCTGCAGTTGTAAGTTTGAAGATCTGCCATAAAATTAAAAAGCAATATAGACTAGAGCAATCAGAGAGGTAGCAATTAACTTGAAGGCTTATTTTCCATTGCACTTAGCAATTTGTAAAATGATCTATATGGGGTTTTTTTTGATAAAAATTTTATTTCCAGAATATTTTAGAAAATATTTAGGAAAATCTCTTTCCTTGTGTTATTTTGTCATCCAGTTTGAGTTTTGGCATTCCATCTTCCTGCAGGCGGCCATTGCAGGACACTACCTCTACTTTCCTCCATATTGAAGGTCAGTGGTATCTCAACTACACTATTCAAAGTCAGTTTATAGGAAGCATCAACACCTGTTTCTCATCCATACTTATGGGACTTCAGTGTAGCAGATCTGGATTGATTTATCCCCACTAGGGGCAATGATATATTTGTTAGCTATATTTATAGGGCTTTTATGAAGCAATTATATTTCTTCTGATCCCAAATATCATAAAAGTTTTCAGTCCACATGAATCGTAAATGATAAGAACAGACCCAGAATTTTGTTTATATTTAGCTATGAGTAAAAATTTATTCTACAGAACAATTCATTCATTATTCAACATATATCCTAGAATAGGGGAGAAGTCTGTCTGCTTAAGTGACAATGAATGTATTTACTAATTGTGATGTCTTTAGATTACATTAAGTACAATAGTTGGGACTATTAATAGTTCCTAACATACAGAAACTAAGGTTTCTGAAGAAATATATGAGAATTCAATTGTTATATAATGAGTAGTATTGATACCTGGACAGTTTCTCAACTTCCTGTTATATGCTGTGAGTAGAAGAGTTATATGAGATATAAGATTTATATTATATGCTATGAGTAAAAGAATTGGTGAGTTCACAGACTCCTCACAAGCACAGAATAATGGTGCTAATAATGCAAATTTCATTGTACCAATGTAAAGATTAAGTGAAATTACAACAGTACAGCATGGTCTGGCAACAAACAAATAATGAATTATAATATCCATCACTTAAAAATTCTTATCTTTGAGAATAATATCCATCAGAGAAATAATACTTCCTTAATCAAAATATAAAAATTGACTTTTGTTTTAAAACATGTAATTTCCAAACTGTCATATGAAACAAAAATGAAAACTTTTTGAAGAAAAAAATTCATAGTCATTAAACTTGGAGAAAGTCTGTTTTTAAGTCAGAATTATTCAGCAGAGATATTGACATTCCCAACCGTGTTTTAAGAATAACCTAAAAAGCTATTAAAAATAAGGAAGTACACAAATTGTTTATGTCTTAACAAGTGAAACAAATTTCACATCTTAAGTTATTTCTGAAGTTACAATTTTATAATTATAAAGATAATTCAGACAACTTTTTAAGTATATTTCTAATATACTTTGAAATGAAGACCTAAGTAAACAAAAACCAACAGATTTTCCATCTTTAATACTGGATTTTTATATTTAAAATGTACAAGTTATTTAAATAGCAAAGTGTTTGAATTAAGTTTAACATGCAGCATTTGTGATTATTTTCCCCAAAATGATAGTACTTTTCTTGTGCTTAAGAAATAGTGTGAGTCAGGGGTAACGTGATGCAAGGCCCTGTGTTCAGCCTCCAGGGCTTAAAAAATATTAAAAAGTAAATGTACAATGTAATAAAATTAGAAAATTATCATAAATAAATTGAAATTAGATTTTCAAATGTAATTGATAAATTTTAGGGAAAATTCCTTATACCAGATTGTGAAATGGAAATGTATATTTCATTACTCTGTAATTCTCAGATTTTTCTTTCAGAAACTGGAAACAGAAGTGCTTTTGTGTAAATCTCTCATGTTCAAATCAATGCATTCAGGAACCCAATAAGGGCCATTTGGGGACTTGAGATTTTTACACTTGAGAGCTTGGGACTGGGAAGGTGGCTCAGTGGTAGAGCGCTTGCCTTTCATGCCTGAGGCCCTGGGTTCGATTGCTCAGCACCACATAAACAAAAAGAAAAAAGCCAGAATTGTTGCTGTGGCTCAAGTGGTGGAGTACTAGCCTTGAGTTGAAGATTTGAGGGACAGTGCTCAGGCCCAGAGTTCAGGCCCAAGATTGGACCCAAAATAAATAAATAAATAAAAATAAAAAATAAACCAAGAGTTTCCCTAAAACAAACCACACAGCCACTAGGAAGTATAACAGGGCATAAATGTTTTTGTTTTTCCCTTGGTTGAAGAGTGATACACAGCTACTCTGACAGAAACTCATTCATCCCTCAACAATCATATAGAGAGTATATAACCATTGTTTTCCTCATTCAAAGTATTCTCCACAGACAAGGAATCTAATATCAAACTTTTATTAAAAGGCAACTGTTTTAATATCAAAGACAATATGATTTCATTGACAGAAAAAAATCTTAAATGTTCATAGGAGCAGTATAAATACATTATAATCTGCAAGTTTCTCATTTCTTTTCCATATATACCCTCATTTAAGCCTTTCCCCACTGGGAGATGAGAGGATAGAATATTACCATTTTGTTTCCAAACATATCCAAATCATGTATTGATATGGGCTTATCTTTCGCTTGTTAAATCTCACTGTAGTTTTTCTTTATTTCCTCTGACAAATATTGAAATTATCCACAATGCTTGAAAGATTTTTATTTATAACAACAATACCTATTTAATTATTACCACTTGGCAATCCCACATCTATAAATGAGCTACAGCTTGAAGTAATAGAGAAAATTGGAGACCCATGCAAAAAAACAAACAACCCCCCCAAAACGTAGTATTAAAAATATACACAAAGCCAGGGCTAACCAATATAGTGAAACAGTGTTTTCCTACTGAGGAAAAATACCAAACTTTCCCTTCCTTTCTTTGAATTCTTTTTTTTTGGGGGGAGGGGAGGGTCCGGTCGTGGGTCCTGAACTCTGGGCCTGGGTGCTGTCCCTCAGCGCTTCAGCTCAAGGCTAGCACTCTACCACTTGAGCCACAGTGCTACTTTCGGCTTTTTTTTTCTGCTTATGTGGTGCTGAGGAATCGAACCCAGGGCCTCACACATGCAAGGCAAGCGCTCTACCACTGAGCCATCTTCCCAGCCCTATTTTCTTTTTGCGGGTCATTTGTATAGACAAAGCTTTATTGGTTTTATTCAGAAAAGGAGGGTATAGATCACAACTCAAACAATTGTAGGAAATAAATGTAGTGCCACAGTTATGAGAGATTTGCACAGTGAGGAATTAGAGTCCCGTGAGGACGTTCTTAAGAGAGAATGCATCTCCTTAAAAAATCTCTTAATTTAATACAAATATGACTTATTTTGAACAGTTGCTGTATTCTAAATAACTCCACAATCTTTTAAATTTCATAGGAGACTAGCTATCACCCAAAACAAAAAGTAGTCTTATGAAGATTACTTTTTTTGGGGGGAGGAGAGAAGTCCTGGGCTTCAACTCTGGGCCTGGACACTGTCCCACAGCATTTCAGCTCAAGGCTAGTGCTCTTCCACTTGAGCCACAGTACCAATTCTGGTTTTCTGGTTTTTTAACTAGGATTACAGGTGTAAGCAATCAGTGTCCAGCCAACCATTACTTTAAAAAATCAAAGTTGTTTTGTTTTTCTTTGTTTTCTGGATGCTAATAGCTCTCACCTCCAATTCTATCTCAAGAAGATCAATGTTCAAAGTCAGTCCAGGAAGACAAATATGTAAAATACTTATGTCCAATTAGTTCGCAATAAACCAAAACTGGATGTATGGCTCAGATGTTACAGTACCATCCTTGGTTGGAAAAAACTGCAGTCATGAGGCCCTGGATTGAATCCTAAGTGTCAGCACACACACACACACACACACACACACACACACACACACACACACACACACACACACACACACACACACACACACACACACAATAAATTCAATAGTTTTTACTAGAGTAAAATTTCCAAAACATGAATCACTACAGTACGAAAAAACTTGAACAATAAGTGATACCAACAAAAATAGAACAAACATCTACATGATCAATAGAAAATAATAAAATATGAATAAAATCAAATAGAAAAGCAGGAAATTTCATGGTTTCTCAGAATAAAAACATTTCTTTATTTAAGCACACACATTCAGAGAGAAACGTAGTTATATAGAAAGGCATTTATTATAAGGAATTAGCTCAGGTATCTGAGATGAAGACCTGTAATTAGAGAACTGGAGATATGAGGCCTGATAGCATTGTTACAATCTAGGAGTAAAGAATTGAGTACAAGGCGAGTTGAAAGTATAAGGTCTAGCTCATATTGTAGTCTAAAGTCGGAAGAATATGTTTTATTTCAAAGATATACAGAATGAGTGATTATTAATATATATACACACATATTTGTATATAAATTTTATTTAATTTTTATTTTTTGTGGTAGTGGGTTGGGACTCGGGGTCTTAGGCTTTCTTACTTCTTTTGCTGGCAATCTAATTGAACAGTGCCTCCAGCCCAGCTTTTGCTTTGGATATGCACACTTGTAAACTTCCCTGCACCATCTGGCTTCAAACTTCAATTCTCATTATCTCAATACTCTGAAATTATATTCACATTATATACTCAATGTTAACAGGATTATGGATTATGTGAGCTACAGGGTGCCTAGCACAGTGTGTTCTCTCAGTCTGTCAAAGCTTTTAACAAAATAAGTGCCCATGTATGCTTCTTCTCTCAGTTGATTCATATCAATGTAAATTTCCTCTAGAAACAAACTCACAGAAATACTCAAATTAATATCACACCAAATATGAAAACACCCAATGTTAAAATCAAGTTTCCACATAAAACTATTTCATGATTTTTAATGCAATTAAAGAAGCACAATGAGCACTGATAATGGGAAAAAATGAGGCTTTCTCTCACCTTTATGCAAGTGTTGTGTATACAAATGAACAAAAAATGTATCCAATATAAGTACACAAAATAGATAATATATGTGATATTACACAAAAGCAGTCATGTTTATGACATCTGCTTGAAAGAAGATGAATGGAAATGTTTCAAGATTGTTAAGAGGCAATCCCTTGTTTTTTTATTAGGATTTCATTTAAAATACACTTAAGGAAATTATGTTGCTAGGAGAAATGAAATTTACAAACTTAGAGAACTGATATTAAGTTTGTATTCATAGGAACCATTGAATTTCAAACAGTAGGAAGGCAAAGCATTATAAATTAATCCAAAGGAATTAAAATCAATGTGTCTAACAGTGAGGAGATCTTTTTTTTTGGGGGGTGTGGGTCTGGTGGGGGAGGAACATACAAAGTAACAAAGAAATAACATATAAATATGTTAGAAAAAATAGCAAGAAAGAAAAAAAAATTTGAATCCTTAACTTAGGGTGCATTTCCCTAACATCAAATTGTCTGACCTTTTCTGCTTGACTCAAGACATACACTGTTTATTTCAAATAAGGGAAACCATGGAATCTATGTTCTTTGGGCCTGGCTTACTTCACTTAATATAATTTTTTCCAAGTCTTTCCATTTCCTAACAAATGGGGCAATGTCATTCTTTCTGACGGAAGCATAGAATTCCATTGTGTATATATACCACATTTTCTTGATCCATTCATCTACTGAGGGGCATTTGGGTTGGTTCTATATCTTAGCTATGGTAAATAATGCTCTAATAGCATAGTTGTGATGGTAGCTTTAGTACGGTCTTGTTTGTGATCATTTGGGTAAATGCCCAAAAGTAGGATTTCTGGGTCATAGGGAAGCTCTATGTGGAGACTTTTGAGGAACTTCCATGCTACTTTCCAAAGTGGTTAAATGAGTTGACACTCCCATCAACAGTGCAGTAAGGTTCCTTCTGTCCACATCCCGTCCAGCATCTGTTGTTATTAGAGTTCTTACAAAATATTTGTAATAGAAACAGAGTACCAAATTGTGTGTGTGTGTGTGTGTGTATGTGTGTGTGTGTGTGTGTGTGTGTGTGTGTGTGTGTGAGAGAGAGAGAGAGAGAGAGAGAGAGAGAGAGAGAGAGAGAGAGAGAGAGAGAGAGAGAGAGAGAGAGAGAGAGAGAGAGAGAGAGTGTATGCACACACTGGTTCTAGGGTTTGAACTCAAATGTCTAGACACTCTCCCTGAGCTTTTTTGCTCAAGAGTAGAGTTCCATTATGTGATCCACAGCTCCAGTTCTTGCTTTTTGATGGTTAATTGGAGGTAAGGGTCTCAGGAACTTTCTTGCTGTAATTTGCTTTGAACCTGAATCCTCAAATCTCAATATCCTAAATAGCTGGGATCACAGGTGTGATCTAACTGCACCAAGCTTGAAATAGGTATTTTAAATAGAATGTCACTTACCTACACATTTAGAGAAGGCAGAAGCAGTTAAAAAATAATCTCACATGTATATACTTCATCATCATTTTGTATCCTGAAGAAACAAAGCAAAACAAAAAAGTCATTTTCTAAAGGAATATTTTCTACCACTGTAATCAAATCGGTTTGCTTTTTGTTCTGCTTAAACAAATATAACAAAATCATATTTAAATATTTCCATGAAACATTAATATGCCTAATGGTGTAAAGGCTACTTCTCAAGGACAAAGTTTAATTACCTATTCTCATTCTTAGCACATGTTTCAAAACCTCTGTGGTGTAAGTGATGAATTCAGAACAAAGTTGTCCACAGGAACTTTCAGAAAATGAAAGAAGAAAGGAGAAGATGAATGAACTGTGGCCGAAATTTTAAATTCTGCACTAAACGTGAAATACAAGAACAGAGTTGAGCACATCAGTGGCATGATGCTGGCAAAGGAAAGATCACATTGAGAACCATGAAACAGACTTCTAAGGAAAAAAATGAGTGATGAAGGCAGGCAGAAACACTGAAATGTTGTTTTAAGACTTTGACAACTTGTGTTTTGAAGAAAAGTTACATACAGACACACATACATGGTTATGCATACTGTATTCTGATAGAATTATCTATCTATCTATCTATCTATCTATCTATCTATCTATCTATCTATCTATCTATCTATCTATCTATCTATCTTTCATTGAATATATTTAAGATTGTGAAAGACAAATAAGACTATTAACACATCTAAAGAGAAATATGACATTTGGCCTTGCTACAGCAATGCTTATATAAATGGAGGAAAGATTTTGGACTTAAATTGGTTGAGAAAGAAGACAATGGTGTCTCATTCTTGACATCTGAATTAACATACACTTAAGAGAATGGAGGCAAAGAATGTCAAAAAGGTCCTGACTGGATGGTTGGTAGCAATTGGAGTGGGGAAGGGTAATAGGAGAGGGTAAAGAAGGGTGACTATGGTTAGAATATTTTAAGTACTTGTGTGAAATGGAAAAATAAAGAAGTAAGTTTGGGAAGGGGGAGAAGCACAGAAAGACATTGATGCTTGTGATGTGTCAGATCAAGGTATATAATCTACATATTTGGTCTAGTCAAAAGGAAACCGCTTCTATAACTAATTGATATTAACAAAAATTGGGAACAGAAAACATCTCAATTAGCTAATGTCGGCATGCCAATGATAGTGGTTTTATTGTAATCACTAGTGAATTGGTACAAGACTAAAGATCTGCCAAGTTATTTAAAAAAGAGTTGTACAAATGCACTGTGGTTAAAATATAGTCAATTATTTTTTGGCCAGTTCTGGGCTTGATCTCAGCTTGGCACTGTCCTTGAGCTTCTTTTGTTCAAGACTAGCACTCTACCATTTAAACCACAGCACCACTACTGGCTTTTTCTGTTTATGTAGTACTGAGGAATCAAACCCAGGGCTTCATGCATACTAGGCAATTCCTCTCCACTATGCCACATTCCCAGCACTTATGAACTTCTTTTTTTTGTTTTTTTTTTTAATATATTTTTTATTGTGAAAATACTATACAGAGGGGTTACAATTACATGGGCAAGATAATGAGTACATTTCTTATCAAGCATTGTAGCCTCCTTCTTTTATAAAACATTTTCACCACACATTCTGACAGTTTTATCTGACCTTGATGCTACATGTGAAGGTAGCGTGATAAATCATTTGATTGGGATGAAGTTTCATGTGCAAAAAGTAAATGAGCTATATTATCAAGTTGAGGGATAAAATTTAAAGAGGTACCTATGATAAATATAGTTGTGCTGGTAGCTTTAGTGTGGTCTTGCTTGTAAACATTTGGGTAAATGCCCAAATTATGTGTCATAGGGGAGCTCTATGTGGAGTCTTTTGAGGAACCTCCATAAAGCTTTCTAAGTGATTGAACAAGTTTACAGATCCACAACAATGCAGTAAGATTCCTGTCTGTCCACATCCCCTCCAGCACCTGTTGTTATTGAGTTATTTCTTATAGACATTCTAACTGGGGTGAGGTGCTATTTCAATGTTGTTTTTATTTGCATTTCTTTTATGGCTAGAGAGGTTCAGCATTTCTTCATGTGTCTGTTGGTCATCTTTCTTTCTTCTTCAGAGAAGTTTCTCTTTAAGTCCTTTAGCCCACTTATTTATTGGGCAGTTGTTCCTTTGAAGATTTGTTGTTGGGGGATTTAATTTTTTGAGTTCTAGAATTATTTTAGATACGAGACCCTTTTCCGTTGTATGCTTAGTGAACATCTCCCAATCCATGGGCTTTCTATTGATCTTGCTAGCTATGTCCTTTGCCATGCAGAACCTCTGCAATTTTATGCAATCCCATTTGTCCAACCTGTCTTTGATTGGTTGTGTTTCTGGGTCTCTATTAAGAAAATTTCGGTCTGTGCCAAGGAGACCTAGGGTTTCTCCTATTCCATCCTGTAATGTTTTCAGAGTGTCTGGTTTGACTTCGAGGTCTTTGATCTACTTGGAGTTGATTCTGTTGGAGAGTGATATATAAGGATCTAGCTTTAGTTTTCTACAAGAAGTTAACCACCAGCACAACTATATTTATTGCAACATTATTTACCATAGCTAAGATATGGAACCAACCCAGATGCCCCTCAGTATATGAATGGATCAAAAAAAATGTGGTATTTATATACAATGGAATTCTATGCTTCCATCAGAACGAATGACTTTGCCCCATTTGTTAGGAAATGGAAAGGCTTGGAAAAAATTATATTAAGTGAAGTAAGCCAGGCCCAAAGAACATAGATCCCATGGTTTCCCTTATTTGCAATAACCAGTGTATATCTTGAGTCAAGCAGAAAAGGTCAGATAAGTTGATGTTAGGGAAGTGAACCCCATGATAAGTATTCAAATGTTTTTTTTATGAAATTGTTTCTAACATATTTATAAGATGATTTCTTTGTAGTTTTGCATGCTTTCCCCCATGGTATAACCCTTGCTTTCACTGTGTTTGATGTTCGTAATAATTTGTGGAGGGGAAGGAAACAATAAATTGTTTAACTAGGGATAAAGGTGGACCCATTGCAACAATGAGATATACAATTTGTTATGTTGAAAAACGAACTTTACAACTTTGGTGAGGAGGGGGAGGATGGTGTGTGGATTTATGGGAAGGGGTGGGAAGGGGAAACAAAGGAGGAGGCAACAATGCTTGATAAGAAATGTACTCATTATCTTGTCCATGTAACCCCTCTGTACAGTATTTTCACAATGAAAAAAAAATAATTAAAGTAAAAAAAATTAAAAAGTGTTACCTACAAAGCTAAACAATGTGATTCACTCATTAACATTCCATATATTAGAACACAACACTGCACATTTGCATATATAAGTGCAATTGAGTGAGATTGAATTTTTGACATTAGTAATGTAATTATTACAAATAATAAAATTATGCTAGCAGATAATATGGACTGTTAACTTCTATTTTATTTTTCAACTTGAATAGATAGATTTTCAGTATATAGGTTTTATATAGCCTTCACATCTTTAGGACCAAATGAAAAGAAAGTCACCATCTTATGCTTAGGTTAAGTTGTTGATAGAAAATAATCTGATTTCTTCACAGTTATAGTGACATATGGATATCTGTTTTGAAAATTAGTTTACATGAGAAAGCAGAGTTGATTTTTCACAGACTATAATACCAGCCAGATTCAAAAGTGCTGCCAATAAAAATGTTTAAAAGTCTATGGAAACATTTTCTGTCAACTTCAATAAATTTTCTCCTGTATTTCTTTCTATAATTGTATATTTATTTCTCTTAGGATTTAAAAACAATTCTAATTTTATCTATTTAGATTAGTATTGGAGTATATTTTTATTTGTATTGAAATTGTTGTTAAAGCACTAAAAATAATCAAACATGTTTTTTCTGGTACGCTTAATTTTTTTTGTTGTACTTAAAAATGGTATGTATTCAGAATACCAAAATCTGTGATTTTTTCTGTCTTCTTAATTTTTTTATTGATTGTAATACAATATATTGTTTTATAATCATTTAATTATAATGTTGTCTTTTCATGTTTAATGTAGTTTGAGTGTCCTTGGGGAAATAAAATAAAACATTAACATTGTGTAGTTATGCATCTGTAGTAATGTATCTTGATTTCTGTATTTTGAGTATCAAAGTTTCCATAATAAAATTTTATGCATCCTGTGTGCTTACCCGACACAGTGTTTAGCATTCTTTATCTACACAATACTCAACTCTCATAAACATAGCCATACATACAAGGACTATGCCTGGGAGAAATCAGTATTTTCATCCAAGATTTACGGCTTATGGCCAAGTCAGAATTATTTAAGGATAGACTTGCATACCAGAAATAGAATTCCTTATCATTATGCATGAGGAGGTTTTCCAAAAGGTAAATGCATCATCTATAATTTGATGGGTGCTGGCCAAACATCACACATACGGTACAGTTATCTGTTGTTTTTATTTTTGGTCTGTCATGAGGCTTGTATTCTCGGCCTGGGCACTGCCCCTGAGCTCTTCAGCTCAAGGCTAATGCTCTACCACTTGAGCCACAGTGCACTTCTGGTTTTCTGGTAGTTAATTGGAAATAAGAGTCTCACAGACATTCCTGTCCAGGGTGGCTTTGAACCGAGATCCTCAGGTCTCAGCCTCCTGAGTAGCTAGGATAAGCAGTTTGAGTCACTGAAGCCCACCTTACTTAACCTTCTTAGGTACAAAGGAACAATTTTGCTGCTATATTTATTCTTTGTTCAACTCTAGAGTAAAAAATATAAACAGGATACCTCAATGCAAATCATGGAAAACCTAGAATATGTTCGTGGTGCCACATAACTCTAAAGAAAAAAAATTTTAAATAAATAAACACATAGCCAACTTCTCAATTAAAACCCTTTGTAAAACTGAGTTACCTCAATTTTTGTGAGAAAGAAGGACCGAATCAAACAAATTTTTTATTATGAAAATACTGTACAGACGAGTTACAATTACATTTCCTATGAAACATTGTTGATTCATCCTTTGTTTCCCCATCCTATCCCTTCCCATTTGCAACTCCCTCGTCCCCCCAAACCTCCCCGCCAAGAGTCCCCTCCCATCCCCTCCCAGCCCTGCTCCGACCCCGGCCAAAGTTGTAAAGTTCGTTTTTCAACATAACAACTTGTACATCTCATTGTTGCAATGGGTCCACCTCTATCCCTATTTAAACTATTTGTTTTTTCCCTTCCACTCCACAAATTATACCAACATCAAATACAGTGAAAGTAGGGGTTATACTGAGGGGGAGGGACATACGAAGCAACACAAAAATCATATTATAAATATGTTAGAGACAATCGCATGAAAGAAAAAAAAAACATTTGAATTCTTATCTTGGGGTTCATTTCCCCTATCATCAACTTACCTGACCTTTTCTGCTTGTCTCAGACATATACTAGTTATTGCAAATATGGGAAACCTTGGGGACTATGTTTCTTTGGGCCTGGCCTACTTCACTTAATATAATTTTTTCCAAGTTTTTCCATTTCCTAACAAATGGGACAAACAGAAATTTTTATGACTATCATTTTCAAAATGTAAAATTAATCTTAATTAAGATTCTAAAAATTCCTATAATCTTTTCTAATGTAGCAATGAAGGTAAGATTTGGGTAATTTAAAGAGAAAATTTGACATACTACAACTAGTCAGTTAAAATAAATGTAACACAGCTACTGAATAAGCTGAGCTACAGAGGATAGTGACTTAACTTTGTCCAGGTAGTAAAAGCATGAGAAACATTATCTCCAGTTAACCAACAAAATTTTGGACTGAAGGTATGGCTCAAGGGTTAAAGTATCATGCTTGAGCAAGAAAGCGTAGAATGTGAGGTTCAGAGTTCATTCCAATATTTGTGCAGATCTTAAATTAAAAAACTAACTCAGTATTGACAGATTACTAAAGAATAGCACAAACACATTGTTTATAACATAAGACATTTTTGACTATTACTAAAATTTTCAGTGTTTTCAATCTCATTAGTATGTATTAAATAGTCATTTAGTAAATTATCTAATTATCTAGTGAATCAATTTTTATAATGAGTGGTTATTTTTGAGAAACAACTAAGGACAGAAGTATGCAATTAGAATTTCATAGTCTTGTCTTTAAAATATTGTACACTTATTGAATCTCATTTTGTATACTTCATCATCTCAAGAGAAAAGTAGAATCTGTTGCTCTATTATTAAAACCACTTTTAATATATTTTGTATATCCCATGATTTTTCAGTATTCTCACATTTATTTACTTATTAGATGTTTTAAATTATGCCCTTTGCTTCAAAGCCTAAGGACACAAGATGGATAAAACCTTTCATTAGATATTTAAATAAGAAGTAACAATCAAATAGCAACATAATAACCAAACAAAAAAGCTCCCAGCATCAAACCACAGATCTCATTTGTTGAAACAGACTCCTTATCTAGAAGAAAAGAATTGAGTGTGGCTTTTTTGTATTATGTATTATTAATGCCTAAATTGAGTAAAATAAAATTTGAATTTTGCACAAGGACTCTTATGTTTAATAACTTAAAAAGTTGATCAGCTGGCCCCTCATTGGTTTATTCTTTGTCCAACTTGTTAAATAATTCAGGCACTTTATTAACAAAGATGGTTTATAGTTAGAAAAATTTATACAGTTCACCCTGAATTGATATGATGGAAATTTATGAAAACAATAAACACCTTGAAAGAGTGTTGTATATCCATAGTTTGTAACTTATATTAAAACAATTACTTCATCAATGTTACAAAAGAAGCATGTGTTTATTATTACAAATATGAGAGGAAAAAAAATCCCAGCATTTTAATAGCATAATTTACTGAAAAGCCATTCAAAATAGGATGGACAATTTTTATGTGAAAAAATAATAACAGCTGGCTGCCAGTAATTCATGCCTGCAATCTTCATTTTCCCTGGAACTGAGATCTGTGGATCAGGGTTTGAAGCCAGACTGGGGAGAAAAGTTCTTAGTCCTCTTGTCTCCAACTAATTACTCAAAAAAAAAAAACCCAAAAAATCCAAATACAAAACCTGGAAGCGAAGCTGTAATTTAACTGATCGCATGAGAACTTTGAACAAAAATCGTTCAGGGCCAAAGCCAAGACCTTGAGTTCAAGACCCAGTACTGACAGGAAAAATTAAAGGAAAACAAACTGCAACAACAACAACAAAAACAGATTTCTCTGAAAGAACTTCCAATTCTCTTAATGATTCTTTAGTAGAACACATTGTGACATCCAACAGATATTCAATAAATGAATTTTGCATTTATTCATAAAGATGTTTTTTCCTTTAAGAAGGTGTCACAATTGTGCATGATTGTTTCTCCTGGTAAAATTTGTGTTCTTCATATTGAAGAACACATTTGTGAAAACATAGGAAACATGCTTGGTGACCTATGTTTCCTTAAATTATTTTTGTAAGCTAAACATTTTAATGGTATTTCTGGTAAGAGGAGTTAATATTGAGTGATTTTTGTTCTGATTTTAGCTAGTAAGCATATTAAAAGTCAGCAAACACATTCATTATTTCTGAAAATCTTTGGTTTTGAAAATGAGGGATACAGAGAGAGAGGTAAATTAAACTAATATCTTTCTACTTTATCCAAATATATAGGATCCAGTGTTACAGTTATATGTTTCTACTCTCTTTCCTGATATTTTACAATGTAGATTGAAACAAATTTAACGTCTCATTATGACTTTTAAAACTTATTTTAGAGAAACATGATTTTTTGATTTAGATATGGCAAAACTGGTTTACTTGGTGTATCGAAAATATAAAAATTTTTGTGAAGAATAATTGATGGTCTCCTATAAAATCATATTCATTGTCAAGCTCCCAGATAAAAGGCATAAGATCCGTTATAGAATAATGGAAACAAATATTAAATATATTACACTTTTAATAAAGGAGGAAAGTAACTTTTCTAGTATTCTTAAAGACAAATGTATTGAAATAGATTTAGTCATTCTGTACACAGATTCCCAATACTCATTAGGCTATAGAATTTCACTCAGTTTAAAACGTAGCACAAAAGTTTTTAAAAGAAAAGAGAAACTTTCTCAAAAAGTAAGATATGGCAAACTGACATCTGACATAGAAAACTTATCAGAGATTAAGCTGTATAACTGGCTATTCAGACATCAGAATTTGATGGCAGCTTTCACACGTCAGAAGTATCATGTTTACAAAGACAGTTATATGGCTGGCAGAGCTGTGAAAGATGTTTCAAAAAATGTCCAGGTTCCAAAGTTATAATTTTCATTATTAATGCAATGAAAAATTGTGCATTTTCAAAACTGAGTTTATGAATGGAAGTTGAGATAGATAAAAATTAGACTAAAAGAACTGTACACTAGACTAGGTGAATCAACACCTGCATGATTACAATAATCTGGCCCCTATTACACAGTGTTGTTCAGCCATCAACAAAATCATCTGAATGAAAGGAGAGGTTTTATTTAAAAAACTTAGATGTAGCATATAGGACAACATAGGTGAAATTATTCAAAATATCAAAGAGGTATGTTCTTGGATTTGCTAGTAGGATTTTTTAAAATGTATAACTTACTATAAAAGTTTAAATCTAGCCAAGTGCTGGTGGCTCATACCTATACCTATAACCTGTGTTACTTAGCAGGCTGAGATCTGAGGATTATGGTTTGAAGTCACACCAGATAAGAGAGTCCATGAGACTCTTATCATCAATTAACTATCAAAAAGCCAGAAATGGAGCTATGGCTCAAGTAGTAGAATGCTAGCCTGGAGCAAAAAAGCTCAAGGACAGGGATCAGGCCTTGAGTTCAAGCCCATGTCTAGGAGAAATAAATATCGTAAATCTAAGCCGGGTGCCTTAGGCTCATGCCTGTAATCCTAACTACTCCGGAGGCTGAGATCTGAGGATCACAGTTCAAAGCAAGCCTGGGCAGGAAAAGCTGTGAAATTCTTACCTCCAATTAACCACAAAAAAACCAGAAGTGGCCCTGTGGATAAGGTGGTAGATTGCTCGCTTTGAGCTGAAGAGATGAGGGACAGTGCCCAGGCCCAGATTTCAAGCCCCACAACAGGAAAAAAAAAAAGTAGCTGCCAGGTCATGGTGTCTCTCATCTATAATCTTGACTACTAAGGAGGATGAGAACCAAGGATGAGGGTACAAACCAGCTCCAGCAGACAAATCCTCAAGTCTTCAAAATTCTTATCCTCAATAACTAGTGAATAGCTGGATGTGGAAGTTTGGATGAGTGGTAAGGCACCAACCTTGAGTGGAAAAAGCCAAGCAATAGTACAAGGCTTTTATTTCAAACCCTAGTACTAGCACCAAAAAGACATAAATAAGAACTTAGTAGATAGTGGAAGTCACTGGACGTCTGCTAAGCCATTGACTATAATGTATTAAAGATAAGCCCTTAGAATATTCTAAAGGGAAAGAACTTAGAATACTGCAGAAACTATATGCTTAGTAAAATAAAAATTAAAAAAAACCCTATACCTTCTCTTTTTTATGAAACAAATGGGGGAGCTAAACACATTTTCTTAAGTAATACATTGGTACATACTGGAATAAAACATTATGCTAAGAATGCTAGTTTAAGACTGCTTTGTTGTCAAGTAAATTATTTTAAGTAGTTTTATGAAAAAAACAAACATGTAGATTGTTGCATTACTATCTTCTGTAATACCACTGGAATTAGTTAACTTGTTTCAAATATTTTTATATGGAAGTCCTAAACTGCCAATGACCATGATTGAGATTTTATTTTATTTTTTATTATTAAGTTTTTTATTGTGAAAATATCATACAGAGGAGTTACAATTACATGAGCAAGGTAATGAGTATATTACTTAACAAGCATTGTTGCCTCCTTTGTTTCCTGGGAAAGTGACATTGACAATTCAGTTAAGAGGAAGTCATTCCTAAGAATGGAAGACCCCTAATCCAGTGGAACTAATGTCTTAATATAAATAATATTTGAGCAAAAGAATACACTCAAAGAGAAAGGTGGATGTCATGGTGTTGCCTTTACAAGGCAAAGAATGCAAGAGATTGTCAGAATACTACCAGAAATGAGTGGAGCAAGATCAAATGGATCCTCTTGTATAGTGTCCAGAAGAAACCAACCCTGCTGATAGGATTTTTGTTTTTTTTTTTAATTTTTATTTTTATTTTTTTGTGAACATACTATACAGAGGGCTTACAATTACATGGGCAAGATAATGAGTATATTTATTTTCTTATTTTGTGGTGGGGATCCGGTCTTGGGGCCTGAACTCTGGGCCTGGGAGCTGTCCCTCAGCTCTTCAGCTAAAGGCTAGTGCTCTACCATTTGAGTCACAGCGCCACTTCTGGCATTTTTCTTTTTGCTTATGTGGTCCTGAAGAATCGAACCCAGGGCCTCATGCATGAAAGGCAAGTGCTCTACCACTGAGCCACCTTCCCAGCCCATAAGTACATTTCTTATCAAGAATTGCAGCCTCCTCCTTTGTTTACCCTTCACATCCCTTCCCAGCCTCCACCCCCCTCCCCCGCACCAAAGTTGTAAAGTTCGTTTTCGACAGGCCAACGTGTACTTCTCATTGTTGCAACAGGTCCACCTGTATCCTTAAATGACTTGTTTTTCCCCATCTCCTCCACAAATTATACCGACATCAAATATAGTGAAAGTAGGGCTTATACTGTTGGGCAACAAAGAAATAATCTTATAAATGCATTAGAAACAATTGCATGAAAGAAAAAAAAACATTTAAATACCTGTCCAAGGGTTCATTTTCCTAACATCACATTATCTGACCTTTTCTGCTTGACTCATACATATACTAGATAGTGCAAAAAGGGAAACCATGGGACCTATGTTTCTTTGGGCTTGGCTTACTTCACTTAATATAATTTTTCCAAGTCTTTCCATTTCTTAACATATGGTGCAATGTCATTCTTTCTGATGGAGGCATAGAATTCCATTCTTTATATATACTACATTTTCTTTATCCATTCATCTACTGAGGGGCATCTGGTTTGGTTCCACATCTTAGCTATGGTAAATAATGCTGCAATAAACATAGTTGTGCTGGTAGCTTTTGTGTAGTCTTGTTTGTAAACATTTGGGTAAATGCCCAAAAGTGGGATTGCTGGGTCATAGGGAAGCTCTATGTGAAGTCTGTTGAGGAACCTCCATACTGCTTTCCAAAGTGGTTGAACAAGTTTACATTCCCACCAACAATGAAGTAAGGTTCCCTTCTGTCCACATCCCCTCCAGCATCTGTTGTTGTTAGAGTTCTTAATTTTTGCCATTCTAACTGGAGTGAGGTGGTATCTCAATGTTGTTTTGATTTGCATTTCTTTTATGGCTAGGGATGTTGAACATTTCTTCATGTGTCTCTTGGCCATCCTTCTTTCTTCTTCAGAGAAGTTTCTCTTTAAGTCTTTAGCCCACTTATTTATAGAGCAGTTGTTTCTTTGAGGATTTGTTGTTGGGGGATTTCATTTTTTGAATTCCAGGTATATTTTAGATATGAGACCCTTGTCCTTTGTATGGCTAGTGAAGATCTTCTCCCCATCTGTGGGTTTTCTACCTGCTGATAGGTTTTATTTTGAATGTTCAGGGTTTATATGAGGATTTGAATTTGTGTTATAGTTCATTTAGTCTGTGGTAATTTGTCTGAGTAAGTGAAGATGACTAATAATCATCCACACAATTCTATTGTACTCCCAACAGAAAAAGGTGTATATATGTGTACGTGCATATATATATATATGTATATATATATATATATATATATATATATATATATATATATATATATATATATATATATATAACACAATTACTAGTATATCATATGATTCCAAAATGTGTAACATATACTTAGGAAGAGAGAATTTGTTCATAACTATAATACAGTTGTTATTTAATTATGACTGAAAGATGAGCATTGACATCATCACGTGGAGAGAAATAGAAAAATCCCGATAGTGGAAACAAAATAATAGAATTTCAGAAGTATATGAGTGTGAGAATGGAATGAAATAATTGCAGGGCAGACTTTGTGAAGACAAACAGATATCTTCAGAATAAGCAGTTGTCTATGATAAATGATAAATTCCATCGGTATTCCAAAAGTGAACAATTGTAAAGAGTTGAAGAATCATCTGCCCAATGAAGTAATATGATGTCTCTTCAAGTTTGTAGCTTTTGATAAAATTAATAAAGTCAGGTATATGATTTAATATGATAGGAAACACAAAAGCAGTGTTCCTTTCAGGCTAGAACTAAGTTACCATACATGGCCAGAAAGTGGATGCAGAAACATTGTATTAAACAAATTTTGCTAATATCTATGGTATCAAATTTTTGGTTATCAAATGTGGAAAAAATGTAAGAAGTCTCTAGGACTCTAAGTTATAATACACAAAATCTTGGAAGATACCTAAAAATTGTGTCTTTGATATAGACAGAAAGTTCATTATCCGTAAGCATGAATTCTGGGTCTGTCTCTAGAGGAGTCTTATCTGCTGCGTCTACAGAAATGAACAAGAGAAGTGTCCCCAAATCTCCTAAACCCAGTGCTTTAATAAAAGGAGAGAAAAATTAAATAATCAGATAGACCTCATTGCAAATGTCCTAAGATATATAAAGCAGAACAGAATGGTATTAAAGTGACCTGGGGCATACAGTAAGTTGAGAAGCACTCGACTAAAAGAAAGCAATTATCCGAGGCAAAGTCAGTTATGTGAAGATCTCAGGGTAAAGAGCTCAGTTTGAGAGTAGAAAAACTAGAACAAACATACACATTAAACAATATTTTAGAGAAGAATAAGAAGAATTGGGAAGCCAGATAAATAGCTAAAGAAAATGGAAAAAATGCATACGTAAATGAAATACCAAGAAATAAAACAGAAAAGCTGAGTATGTGGATATTTTAGTACGTATTTCCCAAGTGAATATTTTAGTATACTAGTTCTAGCTACATGAAAGTATTCATGAAAATATGGCTGTGAGTTGTCATTGGTTCTTACAAAATCCTACTTTCTCAGGATCAGAAACTGGATCTACTAATGCAATGTACTATGCCTTTTCTGTGTGCTTAAGTAATTTCTGATGCTATCAATGATACAGGGAAGATATTTATAAGATCTTTAAAAGAATACATACTAGCAAGATGTTTTTTTCATTTTTTATCATGTTTTTTCTTCATTTTTACAATTACATGGACAAGGTAATGAGTACATTTCTTATCAAGAATTGTTGCCTCCTCCTTTGTTTCCCCTTCCTTTCCCTTTCCATCCCCGCTCCCCTTCCCTCCCTGCCCCGCCCCCAACCAAAGTTGTAAAGTTCGTTTTTTGACATAACATCTTGTACATCTCATTGTTGCAATGGGTCCACCTGTATCCCTATTTAAACTATTTGTTTTTTCCCTTCCCCTCCACAAATTAGGCCAACATCAAATACAGTGAAAACAGGGGTTATACCATGGGGAAGGGACATACAAAGCAACAAAGAAATCATATTATAAACATATTAGAAACAATCATAAGAAAGAAAAAAAATCGAATCCTTATCTTGCGGTTCATTTCGCGTAACATCAAGTTATCTGACCATTTATACTTGTCTAAGACATATACTAGTAATTGCAAATAAGGAAAACCATGGGACCTATGTTTCTTTGGGCCAAGCTTACTTCACTTAATATAATTTTTTTCTAGTCTTTCCAATTCCTAACAAATGGGGCAATGTCATTCTTTCTGATGGTGGCATAGAATTCCATTTATTTTAGATATATTCATAGGACTTCTTATCAGGCCCCTATAAAGACAAAGAGAAGTATTCATATTTGTTTTGGGAGAGAAGACAAAGCAAAATACAGTCAGCATATAGGCCAGGAAAACATAATATTGATTTAATTGAAACACTGTTCTTTTTTTTTAAGTGCTTACAGCTTTGTTTTCAAAGAATTGACACTATATTTCCCAAATATTTGGCCTATTACTATGAATAATTTAATACAAAAGTTTAAAGTATGTATTTTTTTGTTAGCTGAATGTTAACTTTTTTTTCTTGAGTTCTATCCGAACAATCTAATTGAAAGCAAATATCTAAGTCAAAGAGAGAATTCTCAAACAGGAAGATCTTGTACAAGAGTTATCAATAAGGTTATCAGCCACTATTGGTTTCAATATGTGAATGTGGTTCAGCTGAGCCATAGTTTTAGAGTGTTTTTGCTAGTGTATGTCTAGAGGCATATAACATTTCCTCTAAGAATATGTGGTCAGGGAAGATGGCAGCTGGATTTCTGGTAGTTAGCTTCTGACATTTCTATGTGTATTACTTTCTGCAGCCTGCACATTTGGAATTCCAGTTTATGCACAATCTTTCCTTCCCATGCTTGCCTACCTTAATGATTTTGGACATACTTTGCCAGCAATAACAATATCTTGTAATAAGTACTTTTAGAAGTAAGAAATCATGTAACTCATTACAAAAACCATAAATTAGTAATACATCTACTTATTAGATATGTGTTCTTTAAATGGCCACTATTTCTGAATTAAGTACTGATCAAGACAAGCCCTCTGAACTGTCTTCGCTATATTTTAGAGAAAGGATTTATAATAATACATTATTCTGAAGTTTTGACTTAAAATCGATCAAAGTTCTAGGACAGACCATTACCTTTTAATCAAAAACTTGATAAAGCCGTTTCAGTATGATAGAGCAAAGTACAATTTTTGAAACCATTTATAAGAAAACCTTTCTTTCCTAAATAAGCTTTTTGCTCAGGTAATAGGGAATATGTAATTGACAAAAACTCATCCATTCAATATTAGGTGATTATTTGAGCAATGGGAAACCATATACACCTTCATTTTCTCTCAACCTATACTATTTTGTGCAATATTATCATGAATAATATAAAAATGGCACGGGATGATGGTGGGAGGGGGAAAGATGGGAAGGGGTGGTAAGGGGAAACAAAAGAGAAGGCAACAGTGCTTGATAATAAATGTACTCATTACCTTGCTCATGTAATTGTAACCCCTCTGCACAGTATTTCCACAATAAAAATAAAGTTGTGAAATGAACTTTGAAATTGATTCAAATTATTGTAAAATCAGAATTTCATTATACAGACTAAAGTGAAAAAAATTCAGTAATTTAGAGAAAACTTGCAAAATTTCGATTATAATTCCCTAAGGGTAGGCAATAGAAAAAATAGCAATTTTCTTTATAAGACAATTCAATTCATAGACACTGCTGTCTTGTGGTGGGTCAATTCAGACTTAGTTGTAAAAGACTAGCACTGAGCCTTCCCTAATAGACTCTGGTTACAACTATTGCTCTTGCCCACGTATTTCTCTCCTTTGCTATGTAGCAGGTTATGTGTATTAAGGAGTTCATACCTTATATTTTACTAACATTTTTAAACTTATGTAAGTATTACTGTTTATTTTTTTATAAACAAAAACTTGTAAAACTAGTAATTATATTGTGATATTTCCATACATGCACAGAGTGTACGTTGAATAAGTTCACTCATTCTTCTATATTCTTACTGCTCAGTGCCCATTTCCCTCTGCTTTTTAAAATAACCTTTGGTGAATTTCATTAATATGTATATATATAAATATATATACACATATGTGTTCTTATATATTTTATATATTAATATAAATACATGTTCCTTATATGTGTGTGTTTACTATATTTATTTGAAATCTAATTTATTTATAATATAGAAATATATGTGATATATATTCATATATTTATACATCAGATATTTATATATACATATATTTTGAAATTACCCACTCTGTCTAATTTTTCTTAAAATCAGTATATATATGTACACACACACACACACACACACACACACACACACACACACACACACATATATATATATATATGTATATTAGTCATGGGATTAGTCATGTAGCTTGAACACTGGGCCAGGGCACTGTCATTCAGCTCTTCAGCACAAGGCTAGTGCACTACCTCTTGAGCCACAGCACCTCTTCTGGTTTTTTGATGGTTAATTTGATTAGAGTCTCTTTGACTTTCCTGCCTGGGCTGGCTTTGAACTGTGATCCTTAGATCTCAGCCTCCTGGGTATCCAGGATTGCAGGCATGAGCAACTGGCACCTGCAGAATAAGTACTTTTAAGGCATTGCTTTCAAGAACTGGTGGACGTAAATAGTATCAATTCGGAGGAAGAATCTAGAATACATTTTTCTTCTCACTTAAGATATGATTCCTTAATTATGGCACAATGAATAACAACAGGGTATAGCATCTGATTTGTATTTCAGAATTTGTAAGTTTCATAGTGTTTTAGTCAGTTTTCTTATTTATAAATCCTGCAAAAATCTATTGAGTCTTTGACTAAAATTCAGTAGAGCCTTTGACTCTACTGTTTTATGAATAAAGTATATTTTAAAAGAACACGTTATGAACACTTACAAAGTCTAATACAAAATAATAGAAAGTATATTAATTATGATTATAACTAAGTTCACTAAATGATTATAAGGTTACATGGAAAATACTATGTAGTTCCAATATTCTGTGTGAAACTTAAAATGTCTAATTGATTTATTAGTTAAATTGAAGTCCATAGGGCTCATGCAAAAGGAACATACAAAATCATTGCTGTTGCAAATCAAGTAGTGTTTCTATTCTTCAAACTGAAGGAAGATGAATTAGATATAAATTTTAAATAATAAAACCAACAAGTTTTAAAACAATTCATTTATTTAATCGTTAATCCTAAAATTTAATAATGTGAAGAATGTATAAATATCCATTATGGATTTTAACACTGTGAGTGACATAACCAACTTTGATAAGGAATAAATTACGCATAAGGGGAAGGAATTTATATTCATTAAGTCTCAAAAATGAAAATGCAGAAATACAGAAGCTAGGTATAATAATTAAACTTTTTGTGTATTTTGCATTAGGTAACATTTAGAAATATGTAACTAACATAATATCAAGTAGCAGTAATGCTATTCATAATTAGTACACTATTAGAATTTGAATGAAGTGTTAAAGAGTTTAGAAATTCATAATTGGTAATTATTTGCTATATAAGTCTACATCACAGTTTACATATTGGATTAACAAACTTGATATACAGTCTTATTTATGCTCCTAAAAGCTTTTAATATTTTCTACGTATCACAGAAATAGGTGTTTAAAACAAGAATGACAAACATACACTAGGTGATAGAAAACGTACTGTGTCAGTAAATGAGCAATGTGATGGTTGAAACTTGGACATTCACATTGCAAATAATCTATCAAGCCGAGCTCCCCTGTGGCTCATGCATGTATTCCTAGCTACTCAGGAGGCTGAGATCTGAGGATCACAAATCAAAGTCAGCCCGGACAGGAAATCTCATATACTCTAATCTACATTTAACCACCAGAAAACTGGAAGTGGTGCTGTGGCTCAAGTGGTAGAGCATTAGCCTTGAGCTGAAGACCTCAGGTACAGCACCCAGACCCTGAGTTCAAGTCCCACAATCAACCAAAAGAAAAGAGAGAGGAGATATCCACCAATATTGGGAGACTATTTTCAACAAAATCACCAGTAGATTAATGCATTATCACATTAAGAAAAAAAATAATCTGCAAGAATATTTTCTCTCTACTGTCAAATTTTATTATCATTTTTATTGCCAAGGTGATATACAAAAGGGTTACAGTTACATAAGTAAAGTAATAAGTATATTTCTTGTCAAACTTGTTACATGGACTTGGGAGAACAGCATATCATTTTGAGATTCATAAAGGAATCTTAAGTCATAAAAATTAGCTTAAGATTTGTCAACATGTCTGGATACATTAAATTTAGCCTTTGCTGGCTAGGGCTTAGCAGTTCACATCTAATCCTAGCTATTCAATAGGTAGACATTGGAGGATCAATGTTCTAAAGCATTTCAGGCAGAAATGTCCGAGAAAATCTTATCTTCAATGAGAAGTTAGAAGTGGAAGTGTGACTCAAATGGTGGAGCTAGTCTTGAGCAGAAAAGATAAGGGACAGCACTTAGTCACTTAGTTCAAGCCCTGGGACACACACACACACACACACACACACACACACACACACACACACACACACACACACACACACCAAAATAAAACAAATTAAGAAAAATACAATAAATACTTGAAAGCATACCAATCAGCATCACAGAAAATACTTCCATCAACCTACACATGGTTATATAAAATTATAGAAGGCTTGTAGGTTTTATTAAACTTTACATGGATATTATTCTTCTGTTTGTGTTTAAAGTGAAAGTCCTCTAGTGTAAAGCTTTCCTTTATTTTTATGAATAGCTATGTTTCTTGCCGTGAAATTTGGAGACTGGAAGAACCCCATGAATGATAATTATCATGGTCCTAATTTTATTGGAAAGGTCAAATTATTTTTCTCAAGATAATTTTCTAAGATAAAAGTTTTATTGTATACTAAAAATTACTTGGATGGTTTAATAAACCCATGTCACCAAAAATGGTACATTTTCAAAACTGAGTTAACTACTCAGGAGGTAGAGTTTGGGGAGTCAATAGTTGAGGTAAGTCCTGATCAAAATTGGTTAGGCTCTTATTTCCAAGAAAAAGATGGGTATAATTGTAAACACACATTATCATGAATCTTAGGCTGGGACAGCAGAAAGCATAAGACCCTATCTGAAAAATAACTAAATATAAAGGGCTGGATGTGTGGTTCAACTAGTTTAGGTATTAAATAGCAAGCACAAGGGTTTGAATTCATAACCAGTACTCCCTATATAATGAATCTAAATGTTAATTAGATTCACTAGTATATTTTCTTAGATGTTTTTCTTCAACATATTATATAATAAATATTATATGTAATATATAGGGATTGTGAACCAATAGAGATACTGCTTTTTAAAATGAGCTTTCTGACACAATTGAATTCTCTTTTAGCATTATTTATGAAAATTTCTTTGTAGTCTAGTGACCTTTCTTCCTAAATGTCAATGATAAACAAAAGAAAATTGGTTTCACACAAAGTAGGCTTAACTTTATGTATTTTGTTATTTTCCCAATGTTACTAGAACCAGGATAAATACCACATTTTACAGCATTATGCAGCTAATTTATAGTTCAGGGGAGGCACAGACTTCATCTCCTGACAGCAAAATTTTATGTTTCCATTTCAATGAGACTGCCTAATACAGTAATAGCAGGCCAACAAACCTTAAATATAAGTTAAGCTAACATGATCCATTACCTTATAAAACTTGAGTATCCTGTGGAGTCCTGCGGAATATGCCAAGTGATTTTCCAAAACTTAATCTTCCTAAATGTCAGATAAAGGTGCTTTTGTTTTCATTCTTTAAAACTGGGGCAAAACCCCCAAGTGTGCCTGTAAGTTATAGAGAAAATTCTTCTTAATACTTGTACTAAATAAACAACAGTCTTTCCAACCACCATTTGTTTTGCTAGCCACTGTAAATAAAAATATACAAGGTTGATGCAAAGGAAACTCAACACAAAAAGTTGTTTTTTTTATTTTTTTAAGGAAAAGATATAAGGATGTTTTTAGCAAAAAAATTTCTTCCTCCTGTATTTTAGCAGGACTGACAAGCTTGGCAGCTTTGGATATCATCTGTAATCAAAGAAATTACTTTAAAAAGTTTTTTTTCTTTTAGTAAAATTATAGTGATATCTTCTGCAGTAAGAAAAACACCCATTCAATACAAAATTTCTTGTTTTAGGTAAGTTTTTTTGTTATGAAAATACTGTGCAGAGGGGTTATGGTTACATGAACAACGTCATGAGTACATTTCCAATCAAATATTGTTACCTACTCCTTTGTTTTTCCCCTATCTTCCCTTCCTTCCCACCTCCACAATGACACAACTTCCAATCCCCTCCCACAACCGCCTAAATTGTAAAGTTCTTTTTTGGGGGGTAGTGGTACAGTATTGGGGCCTGAACTCTGGGCCTGGGAGCTGTCCCTCAGCTCTTCAGCTCAAGTCTAGCACTCTACCACTTGAGCCACATCGCCACTTCCAGCTTTTTTCTTTTTGCTTATGTGGTGATGAGGAATCGAACACAGGGCTTCATGGTTTCGAGGCAAGTGCTCTAACACTGAACCACCTTCCCAGCACTGTAAAATTCATTTTTCAACAGAGTGTCTTGTACATCTCATTGTTACAATGGGTCAACCTATATCCCTATTTAAACATTTTGTTTTTTCCCTTCCCCTCCCCAAGCTAGAGAAGTGTAAATACAAGATGCAGGGAACCTACATCAAATACAGTGAAAACAGGGGTTATACCGTGGGGGAGTAACATACAAAGTAACAAAAAAATCATATGGTACATTATAAATACTGTATGAACAATAGCAAGAAAGAAAAAAAACCACTTGTGTCCCTATCTTGGGGTTGATTTCGTTCAGAATTTTCTTAAGAATTAATGTGATAGCACATTTAAAACAATTTCAAAATATAAATCAGTGGTCTGATATAAGCATTGTTTAGTATGATTATTTTTAAACATCTGTTACTTTTAACTAAATTTTCTTTTCATTTTTTCTTTCATATATATATATATGGTGGTTGGGAGTTCTAGAATACATAGATAGATAGATAGATAGATAGATAGATAGATAGATAGATAGATAGATAGATAGATAGATAGATAGATAGATAGATAGATAGATAGATAGATAGAGATAGATAGATAGATAGATAGATAGATAGATAGATAGATAGATAGATAGATAGATGTAAATGTAGATTTAGATAGAGTTATAGATATAGATATAGATTGGTTGGGAGTTCCAGAATAAGAATTTAGAGTATCATATAAATGATTCATAATCTGAGACAATGCAGTATTGTCTCACTAGCAATATATACTCCTCCCTATTTTGTTTTTCTCTTTCTCTATTATTTATAATTTTTTTTATTTACAAGAGGCAGTGAAGGTCTTCCTGTGCAGAGTAGACTGGCCATGAACTCACAAACCTGCCTCAGCCTTCTGAGGTCTGGAATTACAGGTGTGTACAATAATCCCCATTTATGACCATCTTTGTTTTTTTTTGTTGTTGTTCCTTTATTGAAACAGGGGAAATTAATAGTGACTCAGGAAAACCGAACAGTGAAATGCTATTTCTTTTTTTTATGTTTTTTATTGTAAAAATATTGTATAGAGGGGTTAGAGTTACACGAGTAGGGTGATGAGTCAATTTCCTATCCAACACTGTTACCTCCTCCTTTGTTTTTCCCCTACCATCCCTTCCCATCCCACCTCCCCACCTCCCACCTCCCCCTCCAAGTTGTAAAGTTCCTTTACTACATAGTGTCTTTACATCTCATTGTAACAATGGATCATCCTGTATCCTTTTTTCCCCTTATTTGTAATAGCTCATATAAGTCGAGGACTAGCAGAAAAGGTCAAAAGCTATGTACATATGACCATATAAGATGATGTTAAGTGAAGTGAACCCCAAGATATGGACACATATCTTGCTTGATATTGCTTTTTTAATATATCTAAAGTGTACTATATGATTTTTTTTTGTTTCTCTTGTATGTTCTTCCCCCATGGTAAAATCCCTGTTTTAATTGTATTTGATATTGGTGCCCTGCATCATGAAATGTTATTTCAAATGGATACAGAAATAATGTGAGTTAGATGAACCTTCTTTGAAATCACAGTGGCAATAATGAGCCTCATGTCTGCCCTCTGTGCAGAGGCATAGACTTCCTGTGACAGTCTCTCTTAACTCTCACTCCTCACCACTGATGCAAAAAGTGAGAAATTTGAGATGTGCATAATGTTTGAAAATGTCTTCAGGATAATATCATACAGTGTGAAAAAGCCATAGTGCATTTCTAAGAATGTCAAGAAGTCACAAAATAAGCATCAGAAAATACATTATTTAATTTAAATGTTATTGATTATGGAACAATAGGAGTTTAGAAGAGACAGAAGAATCAAGGATAGTGAATAAGAGAGGTTAATCTGACTAAATTCAATCTCTAAATATGTAAAATACCATGGAGAAAGTACTTTGTACAATTAATATATATTAAAATGAAATTGGGGTGTAACAATGTTCAACATACCTGACATATGTGACTGAAACCCCTCTGTCCATCACCCTAAAAATAACATTAACCTAAAAAATGAAATGAAAAAAAAAAAGAAAAGTAAAACATTCCCTATTGAGGGAAGGCAGGCACAGAAGGAGGAGAAAACCTAGAGATATATTGGAGAATGGAAATGCATATATGTTCTTTATATGCCTATATGAAAACAGAACATTATAAGGTGCAGAAATCGTTTGAAGAAGAAGCAGATTCCTAGAGGGGATAGGTTAATTATGATAAATTCTATGCATGACTAGAACTATAATAATGAAACACTAAAAAACAAACATTTTAAAATATTATGAAAATAGAATACACACACACACACACACACACACACACATACACACACACACACCTTTTATTTCTGTATGCACATAATCTCCCAGCAAGAAGAATGCATTGGGAAATCATCCAATCCATCCCATTGGGGCTGGGTGTTGTTAGATGATGAAGGAAATATTTTCATAATCGATGTTACAGTGCTATTTTCTAAGGTGGCACAATAGAAGAAAGTGGAAAAAAATGACATGGCGTGAATCTAGTTCTCACTTCATAATTGCCAAACAGCTTCTGCTACTGGCACTCCAAATATTTTGGTGCTACTGTAGAGAAAGTTGATTGCATTGGAATGTAGCATGCCTTCTTGCTCAATCATTTCTTGGCATAGTAGATTTAATGTTTGCAGCATGTTTTGAAAAAATACAAAATTTTTCAGCGTGTCAGTGTTGTGGGAATACAGGGGAAAAGGAGTGTGTGTGTGTGTGTGTGTGTGTGTGTGTGTGTGTGTGTGTGTGTGTGTGTGTGTGTGTGTGTTTCAAGTTTATAAGATTCAGGGACAGTGTATTATATATTTCAATTCTAGATGACATATATCAAACAAATGGTAAAAGAAGATGGATTTTTTTTCATTTTCAGTTTTTTTCTGGTAGATTTGTGGGAGAAGGTACTGATGCTTGAAATCAGGTCTTGAATTCTCATTTGGCTTTGTGTTCAAAGCTAGCACTTTAGCACTTGAATCATGGCTCCATTTCTGGCTTTTTGCTGGTTCATTGGAGATTAAAGTCTTACACACTTTCCTAATGTTCTGGTTTTGAACCATGATCCTCAGAAGTCAGCCTCCAGAGTAGACTGGGATCACGGAACTGTGCCAGCAAGATCTGGTTTATTCTTTTTTTAATGTCTCCTTAAGGTAAAATTTTACCAAAGCATGGAGTACTGATAACTAATTTATTTATTTATTGAATTATTTATTTCAAATGAGTTCTCCTTCTATTTAAGGGACCATTACAACCTGATTATAAAAACAAACTTACTGAGATTTACTGGCCCTTCAGAGCATACACTTTGTTAAGCATATTTTTAAATACTTAATTTTATTGAGACATATTTTTCAAACAATAGAATTCAATCAATAAAGGTTATACTTTAGTAGTTTTTTTTGGTTTGGGTCCGGTCTTGGAGTCTCAACTGTGGGCCTGGGCGCTGTCCCTTAGCTCTTCAGCTCAAGGCTAGCGTTCTACCACTTCAGCCACAATGCCACTTCTGGCTTTTTTCTTTTTGCTTACGTGGTGCTGAGGAATCGAACCCAGGGCCTTCTGAATGCAAGGCAAGCATTCTACCACTGAGCCACCTTCCCACCCCTTATTTTAGTGTTTTATAACAAATGCATGTTTATTGCATAACATTGTATCAAATTGTATAACATCATCAATACAATCTATATTTGTAAGTAATGTTCACCTTCAACCATTCCTCAAGTTTCCAAGACCTCTCTCCCAAATACAGCATGGGGCAACAACTAAATACTTTGGCCACTGGTTTTTTGTTTGTTAGGTTCCATGTGTAGAATTTTTATAAATAAATATTAAATACTAAAATGTTTAGTCACATGGTCTTGTCTCTTTTCAGAAAGAACTATGCTTTTGATATTTATATATGCTATATTTTGTATTCGCATTACAGGCTGTTTTTAAAATTATATTTTATTATCTTTAAATAGTTGTGCAGTGGTTATCAGCCAATATATCAATATATAAGTAAAATGGATCTTAGTTAACATCACTCCATTCACCTTTCTCCTCCAGCCCCTTAAGCCTAACCCCCTCCTCTCTTTTCTCAATTTCATAGCGTATGCATTGAATGTTATGACTAATATTCCCCCTCCCACTCTTTACTCATTTACCCCTCCAATTCATTTCCCAATCCCAGCACCCTATAAGTGCCAGTTTCCTGGTATTCAGTTTGTTGGACTGAAAGATTTATAAGGAACTAGAATGGATCCTGTCTCTCAGCTGTCCACCTCAAAGGCTAGAGCTCTACTACCTGAGCCACAGTACCACTTCCATTTTCTTGGTGGTTTATTGGAGATAAGAGTCTCATGGACTTTCCTACCTGGGCTGGTTTTGAACCATGTTCCTCAGATCTCAGCCTTCTGAGTAGCTAAGATTATAGGCATGAGCCACTAGCACCCGTCTTATTATATTATTTTTTTAAAGAATTCCATCCTTTGTTTAATACATTTGTGTGCACTTGCATACAGCCCTAGATGTGATTATTTGTTCATTTATAAATTATTTCTAGACTCCACATATGAGTAAGAACACGTATCCTTTGAGTCTTGGACTGACTGACTTCTAGAATAAATTTTGATCAGGTCCATCCATTTAAATGCAAATCAAGTAGATTTATCTATAATTAGTATCTATTTATAGGAAGATAAAAATATACTTATTTCTTCCTTATATCACAGACATATGGGCTATTTCAAGTTTTGAGCTAGTATAAGTGTTTCCATAGGCATTTATTTGCATATGAATCTCAGCATAGACGTTAGTTCTCTTATCTTTTAGATAAACATCTAGCTATGTACTCTAGACTGATAATATTCATATATACACATACATATTCAAGACATATATACATATAAACACACATACCCAGAGATCAAGGAGCTGTGGCACACACCAATAATTCTAGCTACTCAACAGTTCTGAGATCTAAGGATTGTCTGTCAAACAATCTTGGCATCCAAGTCCTTGAGGCTCTTCATGTTTAACCAACCAAAAGCCTAAGTGAGTTGGTAGAGCACCAGCCTTGAGAAAAACCCCATCAAGGGAGGAGGCAGGGCAAAGTCCTGAGTTAAAGCCTCAACAGTTGTGCTCACACACACGCACACACATGTAAGTTTATTTAATTTAAATGTTTTACATCTTTTATACATATTATTAATTGGTTGTCTTCCTTGTAAGAAATCTTTATATCACATGAATATCTTTTACCAGCTACTTATTTAATCTGTTTTTATTGTCTTTTTCTTATTTTTCCCTTAATTTTTATGAATACATATTTAGATTTATGATGTGTGACTTACTTCTCTATATCTAGCACATATTCTTTAGGCCTTTACATGTCCATAATGAACACTATTATGTTGCTTGATACTCTTCAAAATGTTTTACAGGTTTGACTCTTGCAGTCTTCAAATAATTTCTGAGTTAATTTTTTTAATGATACCAGGCAAGCATCTCATTCAGCTAGGGATCAGGTAACAAAATTCAGTCAACCAGGTGGCTTAACTGGTGCCCTTCATATCTCACATGTCTGGAGAATGGGAAGAGCAAGAAAGAGTTGCTAATACAATCTCTCTTGGCATCTTCTTCTAGCTGTGAGATGTCATCCTCCTTCATACTCACATAGCGACATGCTGAAAAGCAGATCTTGTCTTTCGTTCTTTACTATTTCAATATTAAACCAACCAGCAGAGCTCCATCCTCAAACATTATTGAACCTAGTTTACTCTTAATATTTTTACCTGCCCAAACTTGGGTCATAAGATTTCACATATGAACTGAAGTACCAGACCAGTCTATCAAATGAAGAGCTCATATTTATTTGATTTTCATATGGATATTTATATAAATATTTACCAAGCATTATTTGTTAAGATTAATATTCCAACCTCATTTAATTTTTTGACACTTTTTTGGCCAATGCCTATTTCTGAACTTGTTTCTTCCCTGCACTTGATACAGAAATGGCCAAACATCATTCTGTTGGAACAATAATTTGTGTGTTAAATCAGCCCAGTATATAATTTAAGATTAACTTTTCATTACTTTGAAAATTTTTTGAATAATATTGAATACTACTAATTTTGTATATTTCTTCAATAATGATGTCTAGATTTAGCATATCAATTTTAAAAGAATTTATGGTTTTGAGTTTGAAAGAACATAAAAATAAAGAACACACATATATACAACATAGTGATTTATTTAGGCATAATGAAAAAAATTGTTATTTGCAGGAAAAGGAGCTGAATTTGAGATTATCCTATTATATGGTGTGAGACAATCTCTCAAAGAGAAATGTTACATTTTCTTTCATGAAAAGGAACGTTTGAAAGCCTTAATAGATTCATTAGAGAGTTTTCACTGTTTGCATTTATCAGCTTATAAAAAGTTTCTGTTTGGTTTTGAGTGTGTGTGTGTGTGTGTGTGTGTGTGTGTGTGTATGTGTGTGTGTGTGTGTGTCTGCCTCCCTCCCCTGTGGCTTAAACTCAGGGTCTCGATGCTGTCTCTGAAGTATTCTTTTGTTAGTTTTTCTTTTTTTTGACTCATAACTAGGGCTTTACACTTTGCACCAAAGTTTCACTTAGAGTGTTTTGGTGATCAAGTGGAGAAAAGAGTATCATGAACTTTCCTATTAGGCTAGCGTCAAGCTGTGATCCTAAGTTCTCAGCGTCCTGAGTAGCTAGGATCACAAGCCTGAGCCAGCAGTGCATGGCTGAAAAGAAACTTTTTAGAATAAAAAAGATGAAGAAAAATGAAGAAACCTTAGGTGAACTATGGCTCAGTAAACAAAATTAAATAGCTGAGCTGCTTTCAAGAGGAATTTCAGACTATCTAAGCATTAGGAAGCCTACTTCAGAAATAATAACAGATTTCCTCCTAAACTACAGAAAGATACAGGCATTCAAGAACCAAAAGGTGAAATGACACCAGTCAGATTGAATTCAGGAAAGTGTCCATATTGCAGTCAGTTAAAGCATGGTAAAAAGAAAATTGTAAAGAAACAAATAGCTCATAAGCTTTTACTAATTCACCATACAGCAGACTTCCCAGCAGAAATCTTAGAGTAGAATTTAATGAGGTTTTACATTTCTGAAGAAAAATTCAAAAAGAAATTGCCAGTGAAGACTACAGACATTGAAAAACAACTTTTATAAGACACAAAAATATTCCCAGAACAACAAAGATGAAAGGATTTATCTCCACTAGTAACATGTTATTGTACTCATGTATAGAATCTAAACCAATGTATATTTTGTAAAAATTGAGAATATAATGATACTTACAGGAGCCTAAGAATAATAAAGGTGGTGGATGTATGGAACAAAATTGATACATAAATAGGAAGTATGGTTCATTGTGATAAATTTATCGAGTATTCTACTGCAGCGTAGAGTGATTATAAATAACCATTACATACCCTTCTCTTTAAAAGTTAGAAAAAGTGGGGCTGGGAAGGTGGCTGGGTGGTAGAGTGCTAGCCTTGAGCTGAAGAGCTGAAGGACAGCACACAGGCACAGAGTTCAGGTCCCACGACCGGACCCAAATTTTTTTTTTAAAACTTCACTTATTTTCCTGCCCATCAATCATCAAATCATCAAATCGCAGCTTAAATAGTTGGTAGGATTACAGGCAGGAGCCAACTGCATCCAGCAAAAGTCAACATTAAAAATAACATATTTGTTATTATTAAGTAGTTGTCCATAAGGGATTTCAATACCAGAAATTAAGTTGAGTATAATGTATCTTGGTTAATGTCACCCTCTTCTTAAGTAAAGTGAATTGAAAGGAATATGTAAAAACTCATTTTACAAGACCAGTATTAGCCATATACCAAAGCCAGTCAAACAAGAGACATAAATATCCTGGATTTTTTTTAAAAAAGAGGAAAACCTCAGCAAAATACTAACAAAATAAGTGTCACAATACAGTAGTAGCAGGTCAGTCAATATGGTCAACCTAGATTTGTCAGAGATGCGGGGAGCTATCAATAGACACAAAGAAGTGTTATAAACTCCATGGAGAGAGAGAAGGACAAAATACACATAGTTGTCACAACAGAGAGACAGAGCATTGGACAAAAATCATCATCTTTTCATGATAATATCTCAAAAAATAGACATAAAGGGAATACAGTTCAATGAGAAAAAGTCCATATTGGACAAGGTCACAGCTAATTTAAGGAGGCTGAAAGCTTTTTCTTTTTCTTTTCTTTTCTCTTCTTTTCTCTCCTCTTCTCTTCTTTTCTTTTCTTTTCTTTTTTCTGAGAACAGGAACAAGATAAAGGTCTCCACTGATGTACCTTCAATTCAACATAATACTGGTTGTCCTACCTTATGCTTTAAGTCAGGAGAAAATAAATAAAAATAAACAAAAATCAAGCTATAAAAAAACAAAGAACTGTTTAATATACAGCTGAGAAGATGAAATCATAAGCATATCTTTAGTCATTGGATATTTGTGTTCTGCTCTCATCACTATTAAAATTTTAAGGTGAGAAACGCTGAGCATTGTAGTATATGACTGAAATAATGCACTGTAGAAGTTGAGGCAGGAAGATACAAAGTCTAAAGTCAGCTTGGGCCTTGGACCAAAAACAGTGTTACTAATGTCACAATTATTTCCATAATTTATAATATGTGTAGTATGCCATTTTGTTTTAGATCATTGAGAATACTATAGCATAACTGTATTTATTATATATGTGTATATCTTTTGACCCTAAAACAAAAGTTTCTGCCTTAGTCTTTTAAAATAATATAAAATTATAATGTATATCGAAGTGTTATTGTTGCTAATGTTTTATCATGATCATCATCATCAATCACCTTGGTAATTTTGAGACAGACAGTTGTTATGTAGTCTAAGCTGACCTCATTATAATTCTCATGTCTTAGCATCTTGTATAAAACGTTATGTACCACCATGCTCCAATTTTAAACAATTGTAATGATAAATCACAAATGTGTAATACTTAATAATTTATTGAAATTATAATTATTCTTCTAAAATTACATGAAAGGACCTGCTAAGGATTCTTATTTCAAAGCATAACATTATATATATTTTTTGGCCCATGTCTTGACTAATACTTTTTCTGGGTTCTTAATTTTAAGAAATATGTATTTGGGTTTCAATTTTCTTTTGGAGACAAGCAAGCATCCAACTATAGTACCTATCTCACAGTTGCACTCAATATACCTACTAGACTCAATCAGCCCACACATACCTATTACACCTCTAACCACAGCACACTCTTGCTGACATCCTTGTCCTCTGAGGATGTGTCCTCTTCTTCCTTCTAGCATTCTATTCAGTTGAATTAACATTTGATTCAGTTGATGCAAATGTGTAAGCACTTTCAAAAGTAAAAATACAGAGAGGAATAAAAAAATCAGTTCTTTAGATACTGATAATCAGAACTTTGTCTCTTAACATTAAAAAATAAATTATATGAAGTATAAAATCATGAGTCACAATTAAAGTCTGTACCAATTGTATGTTGTAAAAATACACATATTATAGAAATCATTAGGTGTGTGTAAATTTTTTCCTGCATACTACTCAATAATATATATTGATAAACCTAAAAATCTAAGAAGGTATTCATTTTGATTGTCATGCATGAATGAATTCAGGAATATTTTGCTTAATTAAGTTATTAATAAGTCATTTGGTTTCATCGTTACGTCTATAGCTTTCCTGATCCCAGAATACTGGGTTTTATTTCTGTTGCATGGTGATCCCATTCTATTTGCAGGATTTATCACAATGAATCTGAGAACACACCTTCTCAATTCTTATTTCTCATAGACTAAGGACGGGGTGTTTCATGTCCCACTTGTTCTCTTGTTAAACATTTGTTTTGGGTGGTTTCTATTCATGCTTCATATATTGCTCATTCTTTTCTCATATTTCTTTTTCACATGGAAACTGTGGTTATTAATACTGTCAGAGCTATCATTTGGTTTCATTTTTAACCATTAATCACCTCCAGATGAGCAATTTTTAACTATTCTTTTTATTCACTAGCTTCCATTGGCAAATCATTCCTATTTTAGCCCAAGTGAATACTCAGAGAACATTTACTACAGTAAATTAATTATTCTGTTTCAAATTATTCATTGGATTACAATTTCTACTTTCTACTTGTGCTGAATTTGGGATATTATGTGCTCTGAAGCTTCATGTCATCACCATATAGTAAAACAAATACTCAAAGTTATTTTGATCTATTAGAAACATTTTTCTAAAACTAGAGGAAAAGGCATATCCTGACTTATGAAATGATAACTCCTCTGTACACACATTAATAATAACAATAAAATTATATATTACTAAAGTAGGGTAGAAGGTCATAAGCAAAAATAAATGAAAATTTTGTTCACTTTAACTATAATTATGCATTGAAAACTGGGAAAAATGTTCCATAGTTTTGTGAAATTTTTATTTATCCAAAGTATTTGTATGCCTTAGTGGTTTGGTACAAAATTTATTGAAATACCGTATCTATAGAAATGTATATACCATAACTCTGAAACTCTGACTTTGTCTCACTAAGTTAGTACAGGTGTTTAAGAAAGTCCTAAATCAATAAATATACCTCCACTAGTAATACAGCAGGTCCTGTATGCCACCATCCTGTTGAGTTTCTTTTTCCCCCAAATAACTTGCTAAATTCACAGAAACTGATATTTTCCAGTTCTTAAATTTGATGAATTGTTAGTTGGCTTTGAATTTCTACACCTAGTGTTATATTCCTGAATGGAATATAGATCTTGCTCATAATGACCAAATTTCACTATGTAGCTATTCAAATCCAGAAGAAGCTAAGTGAGTCACAAAAGCCACTGATTCTTAATGCTTTTTTCCCATTCATTTCAGGATATAGAATCTTGGTACAAACTTACTATTATTGATTAGGTTCTGAACAAAGCAAACTGAAAAATTCCATATGGCATTCTTTTTAATGAGAGGTTACTTGTAGTGAGGCTATACCAGCTATGGCTATACCAGTTTTTTGGGGAAGATGGTTGAGGGCTTGTTCTCAGTGTGCCTGTAACACAGTCCTTTTTTATTTCCACATTTAGTTATCTGTTTGCTTCATTCAGTTTGATTGAAAATGGATTATATCTGGGTCTCTCTAGCTCAAAAAGATCACAGGAGGTGTGGTCCTCACTTCAGGACAATTTTATTTTTCTTGAGATAATGATAATGTATATTCTTTCACTTTGTTCTTTAATTCTACTCATGATTATACATAAACACATGTATTTCAATATCTTTCAGCCTTCTTCATTCTCTTTCCTTCTCTCCACTTGTCTCCACAAACAATCCCAATATTAAAATCAAATTCTCCTTCTTTCTCTCTGTCCTCTCTCTGTTATACGTATATATATATATATATATATATATATATATATATATATATATATATATATATACATATATATATATGAAAGTATAATGTGTGTATGTATATATCTCTCTAAATATATATCATATCAATCTGTGTAGATTCTACATATAAGACAAAGCATATCATATTTGCCCCTCTGAATCTGGTTTCCTTTGATTAACATAATGATCTCAATTTTAATTCATTTTCCTGAAAATCACATAATTTCCTTCTTTAGAGCTGAATGATACTCCATTGTATATTGTTTCCCTGCTTATTAGCATATATTATGGATGCAAATGGGCTTAATTATGCTACTTTCTCTCATGTTTCCAGGGTAACCTGATCAAATCCACTCCCTCTATCATTGTCCTTCATAATTTGCCCATTTTAACAAGTTTCAATGTTCTGTTTGCATACATGTATATAAAGTATTTTGACTATATTCATCTTTCTTCACCTACTCTTAACTACATCCTTCTTTCCCCATCTACTGGCACCCACCAACCAACAGAGCCCATCTTTTATTCCTCTCATTCATCCATTCATCAGTTGTAGGACATCTAGGCTGCTTCTGTAGCTTAGCAATGATGAAAAGCACTATACTAATCATGAGTTGTTCAAGTTTGTTTTATGCATGCTAACTTACATCTTATCAACAAATAAAGATCCAGACCAGAGGTCAACAAATTTATCTCAGAACTTAACAACGCCATGGATAAAATGCCCTGAACAGACATCTTTAGAGTATTTCACCCAACTGCAGAAGATTACACATTCTTCTGGTCATCAATGGAACTTTCTACAGAAGAGATCATGTGTTAGGCCATAAAAATCTTTAAAAATCCTAGAACCTTTTGGATATTTCAAAGTCAGTGATTAAAAAAAATGTTTATGGCTATAAATGTCTAGATAAGAAAATCACCAACCACAAACAACCACACATGCACCTTAAGTAGAGAACTCAACCTAATAGTTTATTTGAAGCTATTTGGGCATTGGTCTGTTCATATGTGAAAATGGAACTAAGAATCTTGAGAGGATGCGTAGGGAAGGAGAGATAGGGTTGAACTATTGCATGGTAACATTAGTCAAGAGATATTGTAGTCATAAACTGACATGTTAATTGAGAACTTATTGTATAACCATCTAAACACAATACAAAATGAACATGCCAATCCCCAAATGAGTAGTCGGAAAGAAATAATTAAATATTAGGGCAGAAATAAATTAAATGGAGATCAAATAAGAATGAATTAATCAACAAAACAGTCCATCTTCTAAAAGATCTGCA